>NW_006399848.1:4855921-4918298 GCF_000299155.1 Elephantulus edwardii
TACTGGGAAGACTCTTTATGTTGTGGATTAGGACTACTGAAGTTTTTCCAAGCTTTTCTTGAATGAAGTTTACAGTCCTTGGTTTTAGTCCTAGGCCCATGATGGTGGGAAGATTCTTAAAACCTGCTGTTGAGTCTGCTTAATTTCGTCGTGAGACTAGCCAATCTCCTTGTGGATAGGCTAGCATGTCCTATTTGCATATTCCTGCCCATCTATGTGGCAAAGTCAAACTCAGTGGCAAGAAAACCCATGCTGAACAATGAATCCTTCATACCACAGTGCAATAAACAACATTGTCAAGGATTTCCTTTTACTTGACTCTCCACTACTTTGTTTACTTGACTCTCCACTTTTCCAAGCTAGATACCCTTTCAAATGACTGACACCTGAATATGTTTGCTAAGTAAGTGAGATGAAGTGTTATCATCCTTGCCCTCCAAGAAGCATGCAGGCTGCATTTCTTCAAAGACATTTATGTGCTCTTTTTGCTGTCTATGGTATATTAAATATTCTTCCCTAACACCACAACATAAAGACATCAATTCCTCTTTGATCTTCCTTGTTCATTGGCCAACTTTTACATGCATATGAAACAATTGAAAACACCATGGACTGGGTAATGTGTCCTTTAATCTTCAAAGTGGCATCCTTTTTAGTGTTTTAAATAAAAAGGTTCTTCGCAGTAGATTTATCCAGTGCAATATATAATTTGAGTTTGTGTGTGTGTGTGTGTGTGTGTGTGTGTATGAGAAAAAATTATGTTTAGAATTTGCTAGCTTGACTCAGTTTTGAGGATTTCAATTTTGTTGGCAACATCCAAACCATCATAGTCAGGAGCAAGTCAAATATATGCCTTCTTTTCTCCATCAGACCTGATTAACTTGTTGACCTTGGCCACATTGTGTCATAGAACTTCTTCACAGCTTGTTTAGTCTTCTGCTTGTTGGCTTTGACAGCCACAAGGAGGAAAATGTTATTTTCTATCTTCATGGCTAACACATTGCTTAAGAGAAACTTAAATGATGGTATTGTGGTCAAGTTTGTTTCTCCTGAGGACATTATCCCAAAGGTATTTGGGCTGCCTTTGGAGTCTCACTTTCTTAGGCTACCAGAGTGTGTGTGTGTGTGTGTGTGTGTGTGTGTGTGCGCGCGCGCGCGCGTTCACGTATGCCCGTAGATGCCTTGTAGGATTGCCTTCTTGGTCTTTAATGCCTTTACTTTGGCTTCAGTTTGGGAAGGGCAGAGGCTTTCTTCTTCTCTTTCAGTGCCATATTCATCTTATTTAATTTTTGATTTTTGCTCTCATGGGTTTGATTGTGGAGCCAAGTAAAATGAAAGCATTAGCAGCTTTAGTATTTTCTCCATTTATCATGATGTTATTCACTGGCACATTTTTGTGGCTTTCTTGTTTCGTATTGAAGTGTAATGCATACTTCTTTAATCTTCAGTAAATCAAGTCTTCTTTTAGCAAAGTTGTGTCATAGGTATATCACAGCTTGCTGATGAGTATCTTGATGACTTAGGCAGGGTACACACTTAATAGGTATAGTGCAAAGAATATAACTGACACACACCTTTCCTGATTTTAAACCATAACCTATTCCCTTTTCTAACAACTTCTTTGTCCACATACAGGTTTCATGAGTACAATTAAATGAGTAATTCCCATTCCTCTCAATGTCAACCATAACTTCTTATGATCCAGAGTCAAAAGTCTTTGCATAGCCAATAAAATACAAGTAAACATACCTCTGATGTTCTCTGCTTTTAGCCATCGGACTTTAGCAATGAAGTCCCCTCATTCCATGGCCTTTTCTAAATCTGGTTAGAATTTCTGACAGTTCCCTGTTGATGTAGTAATCCAATCATTAAAACATAATCTTGAGCAAGATTTTGCTCGTATGTGATATTAGTGATATTGCTCAATCATTTCTGCATTCTATTGGGTCACTCTTGTTTTTAATAATAAAATAAAATATAAATCTCTTCCAGTTGTTCAGGTAGCTGAGGAATAAATCTGTGTGAACATGTCCAATGTTGCATCTGTTGAAACACTACAGTTGACATACTGTGAATTCCTGGAACTGGTTGGGGCTTTTGTAAGCAGTGGGGGAAGGGGAAATGTCATCCCTGTGTCATTCAACTAGAATCCTTCACTATTAAAACTAAAACTTTCCATTTGTTTTCCAGTCATTTCAGTTTGAAGAATGAGGAGTGTGTTCTTCCCTTTTGGTGTTCTATTTACAGGTCTTTGTGCATTTCCTTCTAATGTTTTGCATTGTCTTCTTGAGTTTCCCTTTGACATAATCTGTTCAGTTATCTTAATAATGTCTTCATTTTGCTTTAATTTCTGTACATTTTAGGGGACATTTCACCAGTTGTGAGCCATGTCCCTTCTAAGGATATGTGTGCCAGAGTTTTTAATGCATTCTAAGGTCAGGGGTTTGGAGATGGGAAATAGGGATGGGACAATTGATGTCATTACTTTCTCTTTTTAAAATTTGTCCACAAATTCAATAGTTAGAGTAGTTTTCTTTCTTGAAGTGCTGGAGGTTAAAGTATTTAATTTAGATGTAATATGCTAGAGAAAATTGATGATAGGCTATTGTTGTTGTTGTTACATACCATCAAATTGAGTCACTATGGCTCATAGTGACCCTGTGTACAACAGCCCTAAACTCTGCTCTATCCTGTGACAATTTCACTCTCTCCACCACTCCTACCCCTGATACCCCAGTCACTGGATCAATCTATCTCATTGAAGGTCTTCTTCTCTTGTGATGTTCCTTCACCCTCCCAAGCATAATGTCTTTCTCCAAAGGTTGATCCCTCCTGACAACATGTATGTTGTCAAAGTATGTGAGGTAGAGTTTCAAAATTCAGTATTATTCTTCTGTGGTGACTCTAATTTTCAATGTAGGAAAGGAAAGTCCTAGAAGAGATGGATTGACACAGTGACTGCATAATGGGAGCAGGTGTGTCAGACAGTGAGATTGTCTCAGAACAGGGCAAGGTAATGTACCCTATTATATGTGTGGTTTTTAAAAAAAAAAATCAGCCCCTGCTTCAAAAATAATTCATTGAGAGAAAGGAATGTATGTAAACTTGCTTAAAAATTAAAGAGTGTGCCTCCTTAAAAGTAGACAAAAGGTAGGTGACATCTCACTCCCTGATTTAAAATCCTACTACACTGCCGTGGTAGTTAAGACAGCATGGTACTGGTACAATGACAGACACATAGATCAGTGGAATAGAATTGAGAACCCAGAAATCAGCCCCTCTATTTATGGTCAACTGATTTTTGACAAGGAGGTGAAATTAGTTAAGTGGGGAAACGACAGCCTTTTTAACAAATGGTGTTGGCAAAATTGGAAAACTATCTGCAAAAGACTTAAGATACACATCTCACTCCATATACAAAAACCAACTCGAGGTGGATCAGAGACCTAGGATTAAAACCAAGGACTATAAACTTCATTTTTAAAAAAGCTTGGAAGAACTTTAGTAGTCCTAATCTACAATGTAAAGAGTCTTCCAAGTATCCTGAAAAATCTACAACCAAGAAAAGATAAAATAGATGAATGGGACCTTCTACGAATCAAATCCATATGTACATCCAAAAACTTCTCCAACAGGGTAGAAAGGGAAGCCACAGACTGAGAAAAAGTGTTTGGTAATGACATGTTAGATAAGGAACTTATATCTAGAATTTATAAAATACTTGAGTATCACAACAAGATAAAGGTAAGTAATCCAATCGAAAAATGGGCACAGGATATGAACAGACACTTCACCACAGAAGACATTCAGATGGCCAACAAGCACATGAAGAAATGTTCAAAATCCTTAACTCTAAGAGAGATGCAAATCAAAACAACTATGAGATATCATCTCACCCCAGTAAGACTAGCAAAATTTAACAGAATTGCAAGCAACAAATGCTGGTGAGGTTGTGGAGAGACTGGAACCCTTATTCACTGTTGGTGGGAGTGTAAAATGGTGCAACCACTCTGGAAAGTGGTGTGGCGCTTTCCACACCAAGAAGTTACAACCAAAAGATGCAAATAGAGATACCATTTGACCCAGCAATTCCACTACTACGAATATACCTGAATGAGACCATAACCACCATCCAAGCAGATATATGAACACCCATGTGTATCACTACTTTGTTCACAATAGCAAGGAATTGGAAACAACCTAAGTGCCCAATAACAAATGAGTGGATCCAGAAGCTGTGGTATATTCACACAATGGAATACTATGCTGCATTGAAAAACAAGGAACTCATGCAATATTATTCAAAATGGGTGACCCTCAAGGACATTATGCTGAGTGAAGTATCTCAGTCACAAAAGGACAAACACTGTGTAGTGCCACTGCTGTAGAATGGGACTGACATCAGGGTTAGGGTAAGAATGAGAAAAACTGGATGAATTATGTATACTGCATTGAAACGGATGAGGGAGAGAACAGTTTAAAAGCAATATATTTTAGGGCATCATAAGAGTTGGAATGAAGGTTGCTGTGTGGAGTGTACTCAGGGTGAGAGTGGAGGTGTGCAGGAGGATTGTATACCAATGAAGAAATTTTTCTTTTACTTTTCAAAGAACACTGGTGGCCTAGTGGCAAGAAGCTGCACTGCAATCCTAGAGGTATGCGGTTCATATCCACCAGATACTCTGCTGGAGAAGGAGGGGCACTCTCCTCCTGTACCAGTCAGATCCAATTTGATGGTACACACACACAAAAATAATAAAAATAAAAAAAGAATTTACTTTTCAAAGAGAAGAATGAACTGGAGGTGGGGGTGGGGTCGGTGGGGAGAAAAGTACAAAAATGAATAAATGGAAATCCAAAATCTCTGTAAATGTGCACTGACATTAATTAAAAAAATTTAAAGAGTGCTTCACAGAAAAATAATATTGCAACTTGACTGGTATTTCTAGCTGCTTTTGTCACATGCCATCAAGTCAGACTGGACTCATAGCAGACTCTTCAGAAGCTGTAAATTGCATGGGAAGAGATTGTCCGGCTTTCTCTGGTGAAGCAGTTGGTGGATTTGAAGCTGAACAGCTCCCAACACACTGGGCCACCAAAGCGTCCTCCCAAATAAGAAGATAGAAATAATCAGAACCTAGGTGTGAATTTTATTTCAATATCTGCACTGATAGTTATGAGTATGGGAATGAACATATGGGATCTGTTTCTTTTGTTTTTTTAGGTCAGCATGGAGTGTGCAGCTTGATAAAAGGACATTAGGAAATATCTGTGACATCAGTCCTTTTTATAAGCTCAATGTATCTCGAGTACTTTCGTTTCTGAGGATATTTAAAATTCTCTGTGCTAAGATCACACTGAGTTATGTCCTATTTAACTTAGTGGGAAACAGAGTGGACATGAGGTACTCACGGAGAGCCAGCCACCTTCCTAGTGCCTCTCACCCTTTTTTTCTAGGCACCTGTCTGTTGTATGTCTCATTCACAGTGGAACTTGCTCTTGTTTAAAACTCTTTATCCAGAGGAATTTACAATTTAAGTTACCTAAAGATAAGAAATTCTTACCCTCCTCCAAATGAATCTTCAGTGGAGAATTTTAGGAATTGTGCATGTTAGCGGTGAAATTTCTTGAAAGCCTGATTTCCTTCTGAAATTCTCTCTCTCTCTCTCTATATATATATATAATATATTAACTAATCAAATTTAGTACTTTTTAGAATAAAGTCTCTTAAAACCAAACTAAACCCACTGTCATCAAGTCTATTCCATTTACTAGAGATCCTCCATTGGGTTTTAAAGGTTGTCAATCTTTACAGGAGAAACCACCCATCTTTTTCTTCTGGGATCTCTTAAAAGTATGTTAAAAACTCATGATAAATTGAAGTCATTTTGTGAACAGCTCTGTTTTACAAATCAATTTGAGCTATGGCAATTTATTGTTTTAGAGTTTCACTGGATAGAATATATAAATAAGTTCATAAAACTGGATCTCAGAATCTTTTCAATCTCAAAATTCAGTGGCTGTTTTTATTTTTGTAGAACAATACTGACATCTAGTGGTTCAACTAAGAACTTTCAAGAACTAATTCTATTTTCTTTAAATTCACTTACATTAGAAAAACAACAAATATTCTTATATGTACACGTATCTTTATATTTATTTAGTTATATAAGATTAAGTTCAGAAGTGGAATTCCAGAGTGAAAGGTTCTGTGTTTTAGAAGGCTAATATTTCCTTGTACCAATTTACATTTTCATAATACGAGAGAATTAAGTCTATCATTATTTTAACAATTCGTATTATAAACTTTACTAGTTTTATTTCAATTTTCATTTCTTTATGAGTTGTCTCATCTTTTTATGTTTTTTATGTTTATTTCTCTCTGTCTTTTTTGTGTTTATTTTGAACAAAATGACTGCACCATTATGTCGTAGCAAATTATAACATTGCAAGACTACCAAATTATCACCATTTAACTGTCAAATTACGACATTATGTGACTGAATGACTTGTTTCATCTAATTTTTTAAGCAAAATAAGTTGTAAATACTTCAAGCATTCTCTAAATTATTGTTAAAGAATTTCTATAATTCAGTCCAGTTCTGAAAATGCTATAAGGCAGTTCAGTAGAAAGAATTCATTTAATATTTAAAAAGAAGTAATATGCAGTCTGATGAAGGAAAATGTAATAATGGCTGAACAAATGAAAACAAAGAAGATAAGAGAGGAGGAGAAAGAAGTTAAAAATCTCCGGATGAGGGCCTAGCATTCCTCTTGAGCATGACAAGAGCCCTTCTCAGGAGCCTGCTTGCTCCTCTCCAAGAGGTTCAGGAGGGGCTCAGACAATGTCCTGGGCCTGAGGTCAACTAGAATTCCCCCGGTGTGTGACAACAACTTCAGCAGCAGCATCTGTGGAGGCTTACCGTGGGTCAAGGAATGAGCTGAACAACTCAAGTCATTGTTTTATTTATATATAGTCTTCATAGTAACTCCACTGCTAGTGGGAAACTGTTTATCGCTAATTTCCACAGAGGAAGGGGAATTTCTATTTGACTCCCTAAGAGGGAAACATCTGGGAGACACACTCTGGAGAAAAAATGAGCAGTCTCCACTACAAATACTGATAGACTCAAAAACCTAGTGAGTCACCTTGATGGCAGTGGGCCTGGCTTGTTTTTTTATGGTGATGCTGTGGTTAAATCGGTGGTTCAAACACCCCCAGTCATTCTGTGGGAGGAGGATATGACAATCTGCTTCTGTAAAAGTTATTGCCGGGGAACCTCTATGGCGCAGTTCCGCTCCGGGCTCACTTTGAGTTGGAACTGACTCAGTGGCAGTTGGCTTGTGTTACGACATTGTTCTTACCTTTTTTTCTCTCAGAGTGAGCTTGGGAGAGTTGGCAATTTTTGAGAAAACCCTAGTGGCTGCAGCTCATGCCTCTGGGCTCCTACTCAAGGTGTCCACTGTCCTTGCCCCTACACTTCTGGGTGGTCCTGATATATTCCTCACTCCATCTTTACCAGTGATAAACCTGGCCACATCCTGGATTTCTCATCCGAAACTCCCGAGACCAGGTAGGCTTCAGAATTCAGAAATTCTAGGTTAAAGAAATGTTTTTATTTTAGAAATACAGGTTGTGAGGCAAACTTCCATAATCAAAGGTATTATTTCTTCAATAAAAGGTATGCATATTCCTAGCAAGTGAAAGGAATAAACTGGGAATGCCTTGTATCAATTCAGAGCAGGTTTTCCTGTCAAATGAAGTCAGATTACATTAGATTGTACCGCAGAGTGACAAAAACACTTTTTTGGGCTCTCAGCTCCTTGTTGATCCAGATTGCCCTCTCTTCTAGTACAGCCTCAGCCGTATCCCTGAGACATGATGGTGAAGGTCGGAGTAAACGGATTTGGCCGTATTGGGCACCTGGTCACCAGGGCTGCTTTTCACTCTAGCAAAGTGGATATTGTCGCCATCAATGATCCCTTAATTGACCTCAACTACATGGTCTATATGTTCCAGTATGATTCCACCCATGGCAAGTTCAACGACACTGTCAAGGCTGAGAATGGGAAGCTGGTCATCAATGGGAAAGTCATCACTATCTTCCAGGAGCGAGATCCCACCAACAAGTGGTGTGATGCTGATGCTGAGTATTTTGTGGAGTCCACTGGTGTCTTCACAACCTTGGAAAAGGCTGGGGCTCACTTGAAGGGTGGTGCCAAATGGGTAATCATCTCTACTCCTTCTGCCGATGCCCCCATGTTTGTGATGGGCGTGAACCATGAAAAGTATGACAACTCTCTCAAGATTGTCAGCAATGGCTCCTGCAGCACCAACTGCTTGGCTCCCCTGGCCAAGTCATCCATGACAACTTCGGCATTGTAGAGGGACTCATGACCACAGTCCATGCCATCACTGCCACCCCGAAGACTGTGGATGACCCCTCTGGAAAGCTGTGGTATGATTGCCGTGGAGCTACCCAGAACATCATCCCTGCATCTACTGGCGCTGCCAAGGCCGTGGGCAAGGTCTTCCCTGAACTGAACAGGAAACTTACCGGCATGGCTTTCTGTGTCCCCACCCGCAATGTGTCAGTTGTGGACCTGACCTGCCGTCTGGAGAAAGCTGCCAAATATGATGACATCAAGAAAGTAGTAAAGCAGGCATCAGAAGGGCCCCTCAAGGGCATCCTGGGATACACTGAAGACCAGGTTGTCTCCTGTGACTTTAATAGTGACACCCACTCTTCCACCTTTGATGCTGGGGCTGGCATTGCCCTTAACCACCACTTTGTCAAACTCATTTCCTGGTATGACAATGAATTTGGCTACAGCAACCGGGTGGTCGACCTGATGGTTCACATGGCCTCCAAAGAATAAGATCCCCTTGGACCACCAGCCCTAGCAATAGCACTAGAAGAGAGAGACCCTCAGCTGTTGGAGAGTACTTGCCCCAACCTGATCCTCCCACACACTGAGAATCTCACACCCTTGACACAAGTTTCCATCAAATCCCCCTGAGAAAGGGAGCTTTTTTATTTGGGAATTGAAGATAAGAGATTGTTGAGCTGTATGTTGATCTCTAACGGTCTGATTCCTATAATTACTTCTTACTTGGCTCCTAGCTTGGAGAGTAGAAAAAGACAAAGGTGTAGGTACCATTGACTGTTAAAAGAGTTTAAGCTTCAGAACTTCATAGTACATAGGTCCCATTTAAAGTTTTGTAATTTACCCTAAAACCTACAGCGTCCCTTTTCAGCAGGAAGTAGCTAAGAGAATATGCCATCCCCTTTTCCTTATTAATCAGGGTGAAGTCTCTCTCAGGGAGGAGTGATAGGGAATAGCAAAGGACACACTGAAAAAGGAGATTAATTAGAACTGGTTTTGACAAGCACTGTGGCCCTTGGACAATTAAAACAGACTTTCAAGGGGGAGAAAAAAAAGAACGAACTGGGGAGGAGGGTAGAGAAAATAGTGCAACAGTGAATGAATAAAAACCCCAAATCTATGTAAATGTTCATTAAAATTAATAAAATTTAATAATTAAAAAAGTTTTGTAATTTATACTGTTTTTATAAGTTTGTGTTCTTTTTCATAAAGGTAACAACAAAAATTATAAACTTCAAGACTCTCAAAACTTGGATCTCTGGAGCAAGGTATGAATGTCTTTTGTAATCCCACTAGTTTCAGAGTAGGTAACATTATTGGAAAAAATGGCCCTGGACTGGGGTCTGACCTCTAACCTCAGGGAGAGGAGAGAGAATCAAGATCTTCAGCAACAGCCCAGGGTGATCCCTCTGAGATGGAGCTCAGACATGCCTCCACCCTCTAACCTTTTCACTAATTCTGATGTCAGCCTTCCCTCCCACAGCTTACTCCACTTCCCTGCTGCATTTACTAATCTAGGTTGCAAAGACTGCACAGAAGTCACAGACCATGTTCACAGTTATGGAGTTTATTGATGAAGCAACAGGTTATAATTTAGAAATCAACTTGTTAGTCAAATTTGTGTCTTCTAGGTTGCAACACCCCCATGATACATCTTCAAGGATATGAACATGTACAGCCAAGCACAATCAATAAGAGTGCATCTAAATTCCAAAATCAATCTCCATAATAGTCTATGTGTTTCCTACTGCCAAAGGGGCCCTTTAGAGTAGTGAGAGAAGATCTTCACCCTGAAACCCACAGCGTCCCTTGTCAGCAGGAAGTAGCTAAGAGAATACGCCATCCCCTTTTCCTTATGACTCAGGGTGAAGTCTCTCTCAGGGAGGAGTGATAGGGAATGGCAAAGGACACACTGACAAAGAAGATTAATCAGAACTGGCTTTGACAAGCACTGTGGCATTTGGACAAGAACAAACTGGGAGGAGGGTAGAGAGAATAGTGCAACAATGAATGAGTGGAAGCCCAAAATCTCTGTAAATGTTTATGAGAATTAATAAAATATAATTATAGAAAAAAAAAAGAAATCAGAAGTGATTCAGGCCACAGGGTCTCGGGCTACGGTGCAGCTCTTCTCATCCATACCCACTGGCAGGCCTTTCAGCTCCTTGACCCCTTGTACTGACCTGCCCAGCACCTCTTAGGAAATTCCTCTGGTTCTGCTACTGTAAAAATATCTTTTAGTTCTGCCAGTTTAAGTGTGCCCAAACACACCATTCCATCCCTCAATAAGCCTAACCCCATCACATCTAGCTTAGTGGGCCAACAAGTGCCTCGTGGTTCCCCCACTGCACCAACAGGCCTCCTCCATGAAGGCTCTCAGCACTTTCATTCCAAGGGCAGGAAGCGCACTGCTTTGCTGTCACTGTTTCTCTGCTGCCACTTCTCTGCTTCTTAGTATTTTTCTGGTGTCACATCTCTCTGTGATTTGAAACAAGGAAAGTTCTTCCCCAAATTCTCAGTTATACTGGACACATTGCAATGTTGCACTTCTCTGGTTGGTGTTTTGTTGTGTTGTTGTTGTTTTTTTAATTTAAATTTTTTTTTATTCTAGTTTACTTACCAAGTTCATATACATTGCTTTTCACGCTGGATCTTTCCCATTTCCTTAACTCATCCCTCCCTCCACCCATCAAATTGTGTGACCCTATGATTATCCCCCTGTTCCCCCATCCACCCCTCTTGTGCTCCCTCCTCTCCCCTTAGATCCTCATACA
Organism: Elephantulus edwardii; assembly: GCF_000299155.1. Lineage (NCBI taxonomy): Eukaryota > Metazoa > Chordata > Mammalia > Macroscelidea > Macroscelididae > Elephantulus > Elephantulus edwardii. The sequence continues at coordinate 4,867,084 of NW_006399848.1, forward strand.
CATTTTACTAGTTACCTGTTTCTTCAATAACGATCTTATACAGTATTTGTCCTTATGGGACTGAGTTAGTTCACGTAGTACAATGCTCTTCAGTCCTTCCCAAGTTAGGTAGTAATTTATAAAATCATTGCTCCCGTGTGCTGCATATGAGAACAAATGAATAAGTCTGTGAAGAAGTGCGGCCAGCATGCCCTTTAGAAGAGAGACTAGCAAGATTTTGTTTTATATACTTTGCGCATGTCTTCAGGAAGGGCCTAGTTTCTGGAGAAAGACTTGGTATCACGCTTGGTAGAGAATCGGCAAAAAGGAGGGGCACTTTAAACATGACTGCAGTGAGTGAGTCGTTGCAGCAGTGATTGTGAGGAGGCGAGAACAGGCAGCATTTCATCTTGTCTTACATGGACTTGCAATGACCCAGTTCCAAGGCACCTAACAATAACAACGCAGACATTTGGTGAGCGTTGCAAAGACTTGGCTGGAAGATTCACGTGAAGTAATTCACTGTGCTGCAATTATCATTCCATTTCACTTAGGAGGAGAGTAATGCCAAGAGAATGTAAAGAAATGGCCATAGTCATCTAGTTATGAGAGCAAAGCCTAGATTTAAACCTAGGCAGTTTAAACTCTTGAATCTGTGCTTTTATCTTCGGCCTTTCTATGTCTGTGCATACAAGTGAGAAAATGGTTGACTTTATCTGTCCAGTTAAAATAAATCCCAGAGAATATTTCTTATTCCAACAAAAATATCCAGGAAATCTTAATTTTTGCCAAACATCTCCATCTAAAATAATAATAATAATAATAATAATAATAATAATAATAATAATAATGTAAATATTTAAATAAAAACCTCTAGTATCAGAAAGCTGGACAAGACTAGGGACGACAGAAGGAGAATTGAGTCCTTTGAGCTGTCGTGCTAAAGAAGAGTATTGAAGATATACCATGGACTGCCAAGAGAACAAACAGGTTCATCCTGGAGAGGGTGAAATCAGGCTGCTCCTTGAAGGCAAGGATTCTGAGGTTCTGACTGCCATACTTTGGGCATGTTGCAAGAAGGGACCAGTCCTTGGCGAGGGCCATTATGATTGGGAAGGTGAAGGGACAGTGTAAGAGAGGAAGATGGTAACAAGGCTAGATGTGTCAGAGACAATAAGGTTGTCTCAGGATAGAGCAGGGTTCAGAGGTGTTGCACATAGGGTCACTATGAGTCGCAGGTGACTTGATGGCTACCACAATGGATTTGAGCATCACTGAAATAGTGATGATGGAGCGCATAAGATAATGTGGAGTTGATTCCATTTCTCTAGAGTGTTTATATTTGCACTTCTCTTTCATTTTAACTTTTCATGAAATTCAATGGAAAATCGGTGAAAAGCATATATATACAATCTCCTAACATTGGTACAATGTTTCATAATAAGCAGTCATATTATTATAACATTTACCCTATACAACACCTTCTGGGAAAGGGAAATGTGTAGACACATTCCACGAATGAAGAAATAGACAGTAAGAGGAGCTAACCTCTCCAAGGCCATCAAATAGTGGCAACACTAACATCAGGCTCCAAGGTATTTTCCCGCTGGCCTGGGGCACTTTCCACCATAACCATCTCTGGTATATATAAACTGAAGGGAGAAAGAATTAGAAAGGTTCTCAAAAGAAGAAATGTAAAAGTTTGTGTACCTAACAAGTACCAGTTCTGGTAACACAGGTCCCAGTCTTGTTCATTCATAACCATATGTTGGCTAAACTACTGATAAAGTTTCCCAAGAACAACATTGCAAAATCCCACATTGAAATGGGTTCTTATTTCATTCTCTGATTCTCAACTTGGAATACAAAATCATTAAGTAATTTTTTGTTCTATTTCTTAAAATGACAATAGCGTTTTAGCACAGTATTATGAAACAGAAATGTATAAAGAATAATGATGACATTGTGTGAGCATAAGGCTGTCTACCGCCCAGCTCTAACTTGTCTTAGTGTTCTGCCGTGTATTATTTTCTTTAGTGTAGTTTTCATGAATATGTCTACAGTCCCATTCTTGTTCTGCACTACACAGAGGTAACTGAGCTACCTGAATTTTGTGCATTAATCCACAATATGTAGTACTGTTGTATTTTTTAAAATGATACCTCAATTAAGGAGTCCTGGTGGCATGGTGCTATGTGTGTGGGGTTGCTAACTCAAAGATCAATAGTTCAAATCCACCAGAGGCTCCAGGGGGAAAGATGGGCCATCTTTTCTCACAAAGACGTACAGTCTTAGAAACAGATGGAGGGGCAGTATGAATGAGACTCAATTCGACGGCAGTGGGTCTGGTATTTTGGTATATAAAAGTGTACCATGTCTACAACTCATTTTGTATCTCTCATTCTATTATTTTTTTTTAAAAAAAATCAATATTGCTTTGAAATTTATGCTAGATTTATACCTAATTCGTTTATACTTGTCATGTTTGTGCTACTGTAAATAAGATCTTTGTTTCTATTGCCTTTTTCTATTTATTATTCCAATTTGTTATGAATGGGGATACCATGTGTTAATTTGATATCAAGAATAACTTATGGTCTATCTATAGTTCTAGTTTTTGATACCCAATTTAATAATTCAATTTCATGATGCTGATGGAAAATATGAGGATCCTGGATTAATAACAAAAGAGACTTTAATTTTTTTACACATTTTTAAAAAACTGAGATTTTAGCAAAAGTTTACCAAGAACTTAGAGTTAAGGGGAAACTAAGAAAAGAGGAAATAAATAATGGACACTGCATTGAAACAGATGAGGGAAGAGCTGTTTAAAAGGAATATATGATTAGGCATTATTTGCATGACAACAGTCTAGAATAAGAGCTGCATGGCAAAGTGGACTGGCGGGGGAGGGGGAGAAGGGAGGAAATTGTGCAACAATGAAAGTGTGGGGTTGTTTTTTTTTCAAAGAGAAACTCGAACTAGGGGTGGGGGAGGGAGGAAAGTGTGCAAAAGAGTCTTTATTACAGCAAGAGCGCTAGTGTGTCAACTTGGGTGTGACACTCCCTTGGTCCTGCATCTTACAGGATGAAGCAATGCACCTGCATGGATGTGGGCATATGTAGTGGGTTGTGTTATAGGAAGGAACACCAGACTTGGGGAAACTACTCCCCTTGAGGGCCTGTAAGTATTCCCATCGCTTGCTCTTTGTGCAAAGATGTTACCTCATCCTGCAGAGTTGCTCACTGTGAACAGAATCCTGAAAAATGGTCTAGGGAAAGAGCAGCCAAGGCCTTGCATTCTTGGCATACCATAAAAGAATGTAGAGGTGGAAGAGAGACCTTTAGAGATGGATGCTTAGGACATGAACTGTTACCTCTCTGCACTCCTCTTTTTGTATTCTGATGTAATATTTTACCATATTCTTGTTTAAGATCTTGTTAATAGGTGCCATCACATCCACTAAAACTTTCGACAAACACGTTTGAACCTCACACCATCTGATCCTGCACCCTTCTCATGATCTCAGTCATGCTCGAGCCCGTTGTGGGTGGTGTTGTTAGGTGTGTCAAATACAACTCATGTTGTTGTTTTTGTAAGGTGCCATTGAGTTGCGTATGGCTCATAGTAACCCCATCCTGTGCCATCCTCATCCTCATCCAGTGCTGCAGTCACTGTGTCCATCTATCTCACTGGGGATTCTCCTCTATCTTGCTGACCCTCCGCAACATGCCCCAAGTATATGAGATGAAGCTTTGTCATCTTTGCCTCCAAGGAGCATTCTGGCTGCATTGTCTCCAAGACATATCTGTTTGTTCTTTTGGCAGTCCATGGTTCATTTTTTTTCAACACCACAGTTCAAAGACATCAGTTTTCCTTCTGTCATCTTTATTCATTGACAAGCTTTCAGATGCATAGCAAATGATTGAAGAGACCATTGCCTGAATCAGGCTCACCTTAGTCCTCCAATTGACATCATTGCTTTTAGGTAATTTGGAGACGTCCCTGACTTCAGATTCGCGGGGGAAGGATGGGCAATCTCCATCCATTCAATTACCTGCCTCTGAAAACCCGCTGGAGGGTCAGCTATGGGTCGATTCTGACTATATGGTAAACAAGAACAACAACAACAAGAAGTGACTGCAGACTTGCCGAATATAATACATCTCCTTATTTCCTCTGACTGCTTGGTACCAAGGGTGCTGATAGTAGACCAAAATAAGATTAAACCATTGGCAGTTTCAATCTTTTCTCCATGTATCGTGATGTTGCCTATCAGTCCAGTGGTGGGAATTTTTTGGGTTTCTTATCTTGAGATGTAATCCATACTGAAGGCTGTTGTCGTTGTCATCAACATGGTAATCCACTGTAGCAGTCACTGTGCTGATCCATCACACTGACGTTCTTCCTCTCATTTGATGACCTTTTCCAGCATGATGTTTCTCTCTAAGGACTGCTCTTATGATCTTAGATTTTTTTTTTAAGTCTTATATATCTTTTCCAATTGACGTATTTCAGCTAACAGATGCTGCCGTGGATGTGCTCACCAAGTTGTGCCAAGAAATCTGGAGAACAACCACTTGGCCAACTGACTGGAAGAGATCAATATTTGTTCCCATCCCAAAGAAGGGCGACCCAACTGAGTGTGGAAACTACAGAACAATATCATTGATTTCACATGCAAGCAAGATTCTACTGAAGATTATCCAAAAACGACTGGAACAGCACATCAGCAGAGAACTGCCAGAAGTCCAGGCTGGGTTTAGAAGGGGTCGTGGTACTAGGGATATTGTAGCTGATGTTAGATGGATCTTGGCTGAAAGCAGGGAATACCAGAGGAATGTCTATCCGTGTTTCCTTGATGATGCAAAGGCATTTGACTGCGTGGATCATAACAAACTGTGGCTGACTCTGAGAAGAATGGGAATCCCAGAACATTTAATCGTGCTAATGCGAAACCTATCCTTGGACCAAAAGGCAGTCATCAGAACAGAGCAGGGCAACACTGCATGGTTCAAAATTGGGAAGGGTGTACGCCAAGGATGTGTCCTGTCTCCATACCTTTTCAACCTGTATGCAGAGCAGATTATCCGAGAGGTGGGGCTCTATGAGGAGAGGCGTGGCGTTAGGATTGGTGGACGATCTATCAACAATCTGCGTTATGCAGATGACACAACCCTGCTCGCTGAAACTGTGGAGGACCTCATGCACTTACTGCAGAGGGTCAAGGACTGCAGCCTTCAGTATGGACTGAGGCTCAATGTTAAGAAGACAAAAATTCTCACCACTGGACCAATCGGTAGATCAGGATGGATGGCGAAAAGATTGAAATTGTTCACAGCTTCAGTTTGCTCGGCTCCACGGTCAACACTCTTGGCACCAGTAGCCAGGAAATAAAAAAGCGTATTGCGATGGGAAAGTCTGTGGTTAGGGACCTCTCCAAAATACTCAAGATCAACAGTGTCTCTCTGGAGACTAAGGTCTGCCTGATACAGGCCATGGATTTTGCAATCACTTGTTATGCATCAGAGAGTCGGACAATGACTAGGGAGGATAGAAGGAGAATTGACGCCTTTGAGCTGTGGTGCTGGAGAAGAGTATTGAATGTACCATGGACTGCCAAGAAAACAAACAGATTCACCATAGAGAGGATTAAACCAGGCTGCTCCTTGGAGGCAAGGATTCTGGGGCTTCTCTGACATACTTTGGACATGTTGTAAGGAGAGACAGGTCTTTGGAGAGGGACATCATGCTGGGTAGAGTGGAGGGACAACACAAGAGGGGAAGACCCTCTAAGAAGTGGATTGATTCAGTGACTGGGGTACTTGGGATGGGTTTGTCAGAGGCAATGAGATTGGCACAGGATAGAGCACGGTTTAGGGCTGTTGTACATAGGGTCGCTATGAGTCGCAAACGACTGGACGGCACATAACAACAAACAACATATATCTTTTATTGCACTTATTGATGTAATTTTTAAAAATTCTTTTATATTGGTTTGCTTACAAAGTTTGTATACATTGTGTTTCACCCTATCCTTCACTCACATTGTTTCATACAACATTCTCATTCATCACCCTGTCTTTCCAAATCCCCACCAGATCTTTACTCCCCCTCCCTCTACTCACCAAATTGTGCAACCCTATGATTTTCCCCCACCCATCCTCACCCCTCTGCTCCCACCCTTTCTCCCTTAGATTCTCATACACGTTTTACTAGTTCTCTATTTCTATAGTAATGGTCTTCTACAATAGTTGTCCTTATGCGACTGAGTTAACTCACTCTATTGCTATTATTTTTGTTCCTTTCATTAACAAGCTGTGGGCTTTAATTACATTTTCTTGTGACTTGTATGTAAAAACATTATTATTTTCAGGGAGCTCTGGTGGCCTAGTGGCATGAAGCTACACTACAATCCCAGAAGTACACAGTTCAAATCTACCACATGCTCTCCTGGAGAAGGAAGGGCAGTCTCCTCCTGTACCAGTCAGATATGATTTGATGATACATGCACACAAAAATAGTAAAATAAAATAAATTTATTATTTTCATGTTATGAAAACTTGCTGAAAATTATTATTCTAAATGAGTGTAGAATTTTGGATTTTCTATATGGGAAATAATCTGGAAAGAAAAAAAAGATAAAACTTTCAGATCGCTTATCTTTCTCAGCTCCCAGGATCAGATTTATAAAATAAAACCACTCTCCAGTATCTGCAAGCATATGCTCCACTGCAGATACTCAGAATGTAATTCTTATTCCTCATCTTGAATACTTTTCAAAAGATACAGCTATAATTACATTCTTTTGCTTTGTCATCCAAGGATTTTATTCCCTGGAGAACTGCTTGATATGACTTCAAGTGGAGCTACACAAACCAATGAATTTGGAACAAATGGGCATATTTTTATTTCCAGAAGAGCTTATTACCAAAGTTAAGAATATCTGTGATTTCATAGAACAATGACATTTTTAGAAAAGTGGTTTTTAATTTTAGGAAGCATTTAATCAAATTTCTTTGTGAAGGAATTGTAACAGAGTTGTTCTCTCTTTTGTTTGTCAAAATCAAGTTGGAGAAGCAGTGAATTAAAAATCATCTTTTTCAATTGACAAGAAAAATAAAAGAACACATAACTGTAATCAAGGTCAATGACCCATTTTCTTTGTGGCCATTTCTTTTAACCTATCAGTGCTAAGGGAAATGACTAGTTGTCTTAATTAAGCAAAAGTCTCCATGAAGAGCAGTCTGGTTTCCATGTGAACTGGAAGGCAGAGCCTTAACTATATATTCTTTCTTATTATTATGAATTAATTGTTTAAAACTTTGCTCAATAGATTCCCACCCCTAACCCAGGCATACTCTCTCAACTAAGGTTCTTTGGATATAAGCAGTAAAAACTAATTTAAGAAAAAAGTTTAAAAAAATATTCGTGGGGGAGCTCTGGTGGCCTAGTGGCAAGAAGCTGCACAGCAATCCCAGAGGAACACGGTTCGAATCCACCAGACGCTCTGCCGGAGAAGGAGGCGCAATATCCTCTTGTACCAGTCACATCTGATTTGACGGTACATGCACACAAAATTAAAAAAAAATATTCTGTGTAGCTCAACATCAAGAAAACAAAGATTCTCATCACCAGGCCAATTGGCAACATCATGATAGATGGTGAAGAGATTGAAATTGTTAACAGCTTCAGTTTGTTTGGCTCCACAATCCATACTCTTGGTATTAGCAAGGAAATGAAAAGATAAATTGCATTGGGAAAGTCTGCTGTCAGGGACCTCTCCAGAGTACTGAAGAGCAAGGATGTTAGTCTGGAGACTAAGATGCACCTGATCCAGGCCATGGTCTTCACAATTACTTGTTACATATCAGAAAGCAGGACAATGACTAGGGATGATAGAAGGAGAATTGCTGCCTTTGAACTGTAGTGCTGGACAAAAGTACTGACTATTCCACAGACTGCTAAAAGAACAAACAGGTATGTCTTGGACAAAGTGAAGCCAGAGTGCTCATTGGAGGCAAAGATGATGAAACTTTGTCTCACATACTTTGGGCATGTTGCTAAGAGAAGCTGTTCATTAGAAAGGGGGCATCATACTTGAAAAAGTGGAGGGGCAGCAAAAGAGAGGAAGACCCTCAACCAGATGGTTTGATACAGGGACAGCAACAGTGGGCTCAAGTGTGTAAGAGATTGTGAGGATGGCACAGTATAGGACAGGGTTCAGATCTGATATTTATAGGGTCAATATGAGTCATACTCAACTCGACAGCACCTAATATTAAAAACAAACTGTGAAAGAATAAATTTCTTATTTCTTAGACACTAGTTAGGGAGCACTGGTGACCTAGTGGCAAGAAGCTGCGGTGCAGTCCTGAAGGCAGGCAGTTTGAACTCACCAGCTACTCCGCAGAAGGATGGACAATCTCCTGTGTGATTAACTGACTCTGAAAACCCACTGAAGAGTCAGCTATGGATTGGATCCTACTCAATGGTACACAACAACAACAACAGCAACTAGTCACTTGTTACTTCTGTAATAGAAATACAAAATAATTAAGACAAGCCTCGTCAGAGAAATGCTACTTGCCAACTCCAAATATATTCCTGTGTCACTCCACTCATGATTCAAACTCCTATTACAGAGAAACTGGTTTGCCCAATTTATCCCACATCCTTTCTCCTTGATGTGTATGTTGGTGGGTTGAGGGAGGAAGGCAAGGAGAGCAGCTTAACTTTGATGTCCCATCAGAACTTTATGTTATATTGAAGAAGTTAAAAGATGAAAAATCATGACTTTCTTACCCAAGGGGTAGGAGGAGGAGTTGATTAAAGACACAAGAGGATTTTCTTATCAAAACTCCAAACAGAAGATATCTGGCAAAACATCTGTAGCACAAAGACTCCAGGTAAACCAGGAGATCACTCCAATGAAAGTGGGCCAGAAAATTCTGGGAGGGATAATTCCATCAAGTCCACTGAGTTGTTGTGGTTGTGTTTTTCTTTTTTTTATTTGTTTGTTTGTCTGTTTATTATTCTATTAAGAATAAAACTTTTAATGCTCAAGATTTTTTATTCTGGAAAATAAAATCATTATAAATAATAGAAGAGAATTTTTCTTTGCCACTGACAGTTCATATAACTTAAGTAATAAAATATTAATCCAGTTATTTTACTATTGTCACAACTAAAGTTTTTGAGCTTTTCCATAATATAACCCCTTCTGTTATGTAGTTCAGTGGTTAAAACAATTCCAATTGGAAGATTATTTATTTATATATGATGGGAAATTAGGATTATCTCCTTTTCCAAGTTAAACAAATTGCCAATCCAAGAAAATAATCAATTCTTTTAGAATATTATGCTGCAGGGACTGATACCAACATTATCCAATCCTCTGATTTCCTTTGGCAGCATTTCTCTTGACAAAAGTTCTCCAGACAAAATATATTTTCCTTTTTAGCAAATTGCCATTTTAACTTTGTCAAGATAATGCAAGGAAGTGCCATAAAATGGAATGTAATCACCAGTATCTGTTCTTAAGCTGATTTTTCTGGGTAAGAATAAGGGATTTTTGATTGTTTTCATTTTGGGTTTCTTCTCCTGCCACGTCGTCTGACCAGTGTTAGTTAAAACAGTACCTTAACAGTTTTGCTCCATGAAGTGTCCACTCTCAATTCTTTTACACCTCTTTTTCTGTTTCACTTTGGTTTTTATCCTAAGTCAGTTCCTTTATTGAGTGCATTATCTCTCAGGATTCTTCTCTCTTTTAAGCCCCTTTCCTGCTATTCATGTGCTTCTTGGTAGATAGTTAACTTTGTTTCTAATATCTGCTTCACTTTGCCGCTCTACTCTTTTGCATGAGAAGCAGAAATGGCATTGGTTTTTTCTATCACCGATGTGGCCTAGTCCCTAGAGAGTTATGCTGCTTGACTCAGAGTACAGGCCTCTCAACCCAAAATGAAAATGAGGTTTGAATCCATTTGAATCCACCAGTGGGTCCACAGGAGAAAGATGCAAAGTTTCCTCCCATTGTGATTTACAGCCTCAGAAACCTGACAGAGGGCTATAACTGACCCTCCCAGTTAGAACTGACTTTATGACAGGGAGTAAAGTCCAGTTTAACAGTAATTCCCTATGGCTATTTTGAATTCTTTGAAAATAAGCCCAATTGCATATATACATAAGCCACACATAAAAGATATATATTAAATAATATGATCTAAGGCACAAAAAGAAATCAGTAACAAGTCAGTCATGGAGGTTGGGTGGTCTCTTTTCATACTGCCTCTTTCATCCTCTTCTTGTTGGTTTGAGAAACAGCAGGAACATGACATTGTAAACTTCACTTTTATTTCTGCTTCCCCCTTTTTGCCCCCCAATATGAAAAGCAAACCCCACCACCTTCTTGGAAAAGGCAGTTCTGTAGTCTAGCTGTGGAAAAGTATCTTAACAGGGAACGGCTCCAGGTTATTCCACGGCGTTATTAAATCAAACCTGAGTTCTTTCAGAGAAAGTAGCTGTATCTTCATGCATGAGTAATGGGAATGAACCTTTTAAAAAGGAGAAGCGTATTTGGTGGGAGCTCTGGGGAAATAGTGCACAGGAAGTTACACTGCTAACGCAAAGGCTGTGTCTCTGGTGGCTTGCCTCCACCGGCGGCTCCTCAGGAAAAAAGATGGGCAATCTCCTCCCTAGTGATAGACAGTCTCAGAAACCCAAAGGAAGGTCAACTATGCATCCATTCCAACTCCTTGGCAATGAGATGTGGTTTCTTTTTTATTTCTTTTTTTCCAGCTAACCAGGAAAACAAAAAGGACCCTTACAGGAACAGTTCAGACTGTTTGTCTAGGCTGCTGCTAGAGCAAAGAGGCTCTACAATGCCTGCCTCACACTGTGACCCTTAGCTTGTTGACAGAGCCAGTGTTTCCTCCTGAATTATCTCTCCCATCATCTTTGTTTTGCCTTTGAAGTTGCCTTTGTCTGGAGAACAAGTAAACAGGCAGGATTCAAATCATGCTTCCTCTACTTACTAGGTAGGTGATTCTCTCTCCTTCAGTTCTTGCTAATGTGAATGACTGTTAGTTCTTAACCATTCACAGCTTTAGCCTCTATCTAATCTTTTCTGTTTCTAAATATGATTTATTAAGATACTCAGTCATAAATTTGTACCAATTTCTGACTGCATCCAATCTAGAAAAAATCTTGCTACCTTAAGCCCTCCCCCGGTCACCCAACACAGGTAAGTCCTTTCAAAACCTTCTTACTGAGCCTTCCACTTTTTCCTCCTGATGAGCATTCTTTGTTGCTGCAATGAGTAGTAGATTCAGCTTGTTCAACCGTATGTGGGTTGCCACATACAAAGGGGATGGGGAAAATCATGGGCTTGGAAACTTTAATGACCTGGTTTGGTGTCCTGGCCCCACCACTTAGCAGCTATATGACCTTATTTAGGTACCTTAACCCCTCCCTTTGGAAGCAGGAATGGCATCCACTTCCTAAACTATATGCTTGCAGAAACTCTATGAACTTTGATAAATGGTAATAGTTACAGAAAGGCTTCAGGCCTTTTGTTCATAGGGTCATTGTGAGTTGTATTTGACTTGAAGGCAATCAACAACAATAACAACAACCCCTCTCTACTTCAGTTTCTTTATTTGTAAAATAGAGATGACTGCAGTACTTTACTCATTGAGCTGCTGTATTAGCTGAAATAGTACATATAAAGGATGTAACACAGTGTCAGACACATAAAAAGTTGTAAATAATAGATATTATTGGCTCAATTATATGTAGTGTTGCTTTCTTTATCTACAGAATAGACTTATCTAAGATTTGGATTTAATTTTACCTTCAAAGATGAGTGACATTAGTCTTTCTTTTATTCGACTGGTTCTTGTCAAAGTACATAAATGTGGATCCCAACATATGTATGTGCGTATGTGAACATATGTGACTGATGACAGGAGACTACAAAAGCTTGAACACCTATTACATGCGAGATATGTTGTTGAGGCTGTTTGTTTTGTCTAATGAACAAAAGCTGAGGAGACTTTATAGAAATAAAGATATAAAAATTTGAGGCTAGATGTCAAAATTTCTGGAACTGCAAACAATTTTGCTGAAAGAGAGGGTCATTTGACCAGCTTCCTGAGGAACTTGAGACTGAATTAAGTTTGAAACAAGGATTTAGATTTCATTTTCCTGCTGTGAGTTGGGGAAATCTCTGCTAAAGACATGACCTTCACTTTCCCCCCCCCAAAAAAAATTACTTTTAGAGCCCACATAATTCACCTCACAAAGAAATGTAAATTAAGTTATGAAATAGCATCTGCTACTTACTTGGTATATAGAAGTTTGACAGCAGAGTTTAGGTTCCAACAAGCTTCGAGATACCTGAGAAGTCTTTCACTTCAGGGTCTGAAATGATTCAGTGATTAAAATTGCTCTTTAATAATTAAATATGCCATCTGTATAAGACAGAGTGTGACCTTTCACCCAGGGTCTCTCAGGCTGTTCTAGAATTTCTGCAGTTGGCCCATATGGTATCAGAAACCCATTGCTGTTCTTCCTTTGAAATATTAGAGGAGCGGACTTAGAGCAGCTGTTTTTGTGCTGCCAGATTTCATTGAAATGTGGGTTTTAAAAGCCCTTGGCTTGTCATTTTGAGTTAGCTTGCTTTAATCACAAATCTCACCATAATATAATTCAACTGATGCCTGAAACTCAATATACCAGAACATTTGCTGAACAATGCACTTAACAACAATAACCAACCAGAATGTACGTTTTCCATTGAAATGCCCTTTCTGTGTACTATGTGCCCTCAAAAAGAGTCTCCTAGGTTGTAAGCATTCCTTTTCCTATAATAACCGGCTATCAGAAAAACAGTCTTCCCTGGGCTCTCTTTCCCCAGATTGGCCATGTGCTAATAAGACGTTTCAGAAACTATCCACTCTAGGATTTGCAGATGATAGTACTACTAAAATATTGATGCTCTCCTCTCATTAAAACAAACTGTAGTAATTAGACAGCAAGTGATGAATATACTTACATGTTTGTCTTAAATGTCATATGAGACAAATCCTTCCTGAGCTTAGTGACTGACAGGGCTGGTAGAACAAATAACTCTATGGGATATGAGGATGCAGACCCTGGCTCACTAATTAACCTGTAATATGTTGGAAACATTTTATCTGCTTTTCTTCAACAGGCAGCCTATTACTAAAAGTTCAACTGCTAGACAACTTCAAAGGCACTAAATAGTCACTTTTCTTCTTCTTTTGAAGATAAACTCAATTCTTAACTTTTACTTAAAGCCTCCATATGGATTTTTAAAGCCAGAAACAAGGCTAAGTAAGTTAGTCTTATTTTTAAAAATATGTTTTAAGGTTTTTTTATGAATGCATTTTCTATTTTATTGGTATTGATGTACAATTTCTTGTCATCTAGATTAGTTTAGACATTTTTGAGACCTAGCATAGAGCAGTTTGAGTGAGGAAGCCAGTTGCTTGGGTGTTGTCTAACTTAGATTATTATTACAGTAGTTGAAAATCACTTTGTACTAAAAACATATGTATCTGTTCAATTTAGTGTTCAGAATTTAATGTAAATTTTTTATTAATGATTTTTTGAAACAAATTTATTTTATTTCATTATTTTTTGTGTGTACCGTCAAATCAGATCTGACTGGTACAGGAGGAGATTGTTCCTCCTTCTCCAGCAGAGCATCTGGTGGACTCGAACCTTGCACCTCTGAGACTGTAGTTGCAGCTTCTTGCCACTAGGCCACCAGAGCTCGCCTATTAATGATTTTTTAATGCAACATACACTGAAGAGAACCTGAAGCACTTGCTGCAGAGAGTCAAAGACTACAGCCTTCAATATGGATTGAGGCTTAATATCAAGAAGGCAAAGATTCTCACCACTAAACCAATTAGCAGCATCAGGATGGATGGTGAAGAGATTGAGATTGTTCACAGCTTTAGTTTGCTTGGCTCCACAGTCAACACTCTTGGCACCAGCAGCCAGGAAATGAAAAGAGGTATTGTGATGGGAAAGTCTGCTGTTAGGGACCACTCCAAAGTACTGAGGAGCAATGGTGTCACTCTGGACAGTAAGGTGCATCAGATACAGGCATGGTCTTTGCAATCACTTGTTATGTGTCAGAGAGTTAGACAATGACTAGGGAGGATAGAAGGAGAATTGATGCCTTTGAGCTGTGGTGCTAGAGAAGAGTATTGAATGTACCATGGACTACTAAGAAAACAAACAGGTTCATCCTAGAGAGGGTTAAACCGGGCTGCTCCTTGGAGATAAGGATTCTGAGGCTTCTTCTGGCATACTTTGGACATGTTGCAAGGAGGGACCGATCCTTGGGAGGGTGGAGGGACAGTGCAGAAGGGGAAGACCCTCTATGAGGTGGATTGATTCAGTGACTAGGGTAATCAGGGTGGGTGTGTTGGAGATGGTGCGATTGGCACAGGACAGAGTAGAGTTTAGTGATGTACATAGGGTCGCTATGAGTTGCAAGTGACTCGACGGCACATATCAACACAACAACATTTTTTTTTGTTTTTTTCTTTTTTAAAAAATTTATTCTTAATTTCAATGAAAATTTACAGAGACCTTGGATTTCCATTCATTCATTGTTGCACTTTTCTCCCCTCCCAACCCTCCCCCCTAGGTACACTACCTTCTTGGAAAAGTAAAAGAAAAATTCTTTCGTTATTCTACGATCCCTCCCCCCAGGTCCACTCCACTATACAGCCTTCTCTCTGGACTCCTGTTATGACAAAAATCCCTAATAATTTTGCCAACACCATTTGTTAAAAGGGCTGTCATTTCCCCACTTAACTGATTTCATCTCTTTGTCAAAAATCAGTTGACCATGGATAGATGGGCTGATCTCTGGGTTCTCAATTCTGTTCCATTGATCTATGTGTCTCTCATTGTACCAATGCCATGCTGTCTTAACCACCACAGCAGTATAGTAGAATTTGTAGTCAAGGAGTGAGATACCTCCTACATTTCTTCTGTTTTTAAGGAGTGCTGTGTTTATTCGGGGTCTCTTTCCATTCCAAATGAAACCGGGAATTGCTTTTTCCATCTCCTTGAGAAAGCGCCATACTGCCTTCTACAGTGGTTGCACCATTTTACATTCCCACCAACTGTGAATAAGGGTTCCAGTTTCTCCACAACCTCGCCAGTATTTGTTGCTTGCTGTTCTGTTAAATTTTGCAATTCTGACTGGGAGGAGATGATGTCTCATAGTTGTTTTGATTTACATCTCTCTTAAAACTGGGGATTTTGAACATTTCTTCATGTGCTTGTTAGCCATCTGAATGTCTTTTTTGGTGAAGTGTCTGTTCATATCCTGTGCCCATTTTTTCAATTGGATTATTTACCTTTATCTTGTTTTGGTGAACAACATGTATTTTGACAGCATATTCTTTCCATTTAATTTTCCCCCATTCATTCATTGTTGCACCTTTTCTTCCCTGCCCACCCATCCCCCCAGTTCACTTTTCTCTTTAAAAAGAAAAAAAGATTCTTTCATTGTTATACAATATCTCCTCCCCCACACCCCCCAGGTCCACAGTCCACTTTACTATGCATTTCTTTTTCTGGAATCTTGTCATGAAAATAATACCTAATGCTATATTCCTTTTAAACAGTTCTCTCCCTCATATGTTTCAATGAAATAGACATTATTTATCCCTTCTTTTCTTAGGTTCCCCCAACCCCGATGTCAGTCCCACTTTACAACAGTGGCACTATGCATTATTTGTCCTTTTGTGACTGAGATACTTCACTCAGCATAATGTCCTCCAGGGTCATTATAATATTTCATGAGTTCTTTGTTTTTCAATGTAGTGTAGTATTCCATTGTGTGAATATACGACAGATTTTCTATCCATTCATTTGTTGATGGGCACTTGGGTTGCTTCCAACTTTTTGCTATTGTGAGCAAAGCAGCAGTAAACATGGGTGTGCATGTAAATTTTTTTAAAGTGTCAAACTATATGAGTCATAGCTAAAATGCTATTGTCATTTTGAGCAATAGAACAAAAATGTTACTTAATGATTTTGTATTCTCAAGTTGAGAATCTGAGAATGAAATGAGAACCCATTTCAATGTGGGATTTTGTGATGTTGTTCTTGGGAAACTTTATCAGCAGATTAAGCAACACATGGTTATGAATGAACTATAGTGGGACTTGCATTAGCAGAGCTGGCACTTGTTAGGTACACAATCTTTGACATTTCCTCTTTTGGAGAACCTTTTCTCCATAGCTCTTTCACCTTCCAGCTTACATATAACAAAGATTGTTATGGTGGAAGGTGCCCTAGGCTGGTGGGGTAGGTGCAGAATTCTTTTAGAATCTGCAGTTGGAGTTTGTTCCTCACATAAACTTATAGCTTGGTATAATGAATAGAAAATGGTTTTGTTTCTTTTACTGATAGATTTTATTGTATTCAGAAACCATTACATATTCTGGGCATTGGTACACAAAATTGAAAAGAGCCCCTTTATTGGGAACATAGGATCACAGCCTCAGGAGACATCTAGGTCAATTGGCATCACACACTCCCACAAAGGTGTTCTCCATCCTGCTCTGAGGAGTTAGCAACCGGGGTCTTAAAAGTCTTGCGAGTGAACATCTAAGATGCAACTCTTGGCCTTCCTCTGTGTAGGACAAAGAAAAGTGAAGACATTAAAAGATTAAAGAAAACAATTAATCCAAAGCCACTGTATGAGACCAGAAGAACTAGATGGTACCCAGCTATGACTAATGACCGTGGTCAGGATCACAATGGAAGGTCTTGCACAGAGGAGGACGGAGGAAATTGGAGGAAAAAATGCAAAAACATGAAAAAGACCAGACTTACGAATGTGATAGAGATTATTTGAACCCCTGAGACTGTGGTGCTTAGATACTATCTATGTCTGGAAGGGACCTCTTTTGGTCAAATAATAGACATATAGACTTATACATGAGTAGTAGTAACACCAAGAAAGAACATATTTCTCAGGACAGAAAAAATTTTAGACCCAAAGGGTAGGATTTGCAAAGAAAACCACACACACACCACCACCCCCACCCCCCGCAAGGAGGCAGGAAAATAGCACAAACAAATGGGGAAACAGAGAGGAAGTAGAAAAGATGCTGTTACAGTAGGGGGGTTTGAACTCTGTTGTGAAACAAAGTGTGTGAAAATTGTTGAATGTCACATTTATTTGAGTGGTGACTTTCACCAAAACTGTAATAAAAAAAAATAAAGGCCCATTAATCTTTTTTTTATTGCCCTGCAAAATTTTAAGTCCTAAGGAATATTCATCCATTCGTTTACTTATTAAGAAACATTTATCAGCCTTCCCTGTAATAGACACTGGGATGCTTTAATTGAGGCATTTAAGAATTCAAGTTTGGGCTAATATGAGAAGCTGAGTGTGTAAAATAAATATCCTTAATACAAAGCAAGGGAGTTCTGGTGACTTTGTGGCTAAGGAGCCACATTGCCAACTCAAAGGCACACAGTTCAAATCTCCCACCTCCTCTGAGGGAGAAAGAAAATCTCCTTCTATGTGATTTACTGCCTCTGAAAACCCACTAGAGGGTTGGCTGGCTATTAGTTGGTTCTGAGATAACAGCAAACAACAACAAGGCAAATGCATATAAATTAGTAAAGCAGGAGAGGTCAGGTCATCTGGTGGCCTAGTGGTAAGAAAGAGGCTGTGTGCAGTCCCAAAAGCACAAGATTTGATCCACCAGCTGGCTCTGCGTGAGAAAGACTGGCTATCTCCTTCATTGCAATTAGCTGCCTTTGAAAACTCCCTGGGTGTGTGTGTGTGTGTGTGTGTATGTGTGTGTGTGTGTCTGTGGTGTGTGAAGTGTCATCCATGTGTCATTCTGACTCAATGGTACACCACGACTATACCAACAACAGCAGTTCCGGGTAGTTTTTATTTTTTCTCCTCCCCAGTTTGCCTTTTTAGTTCTAGTGTGAGTAATAACCAAGTTCCTAGATTATTTCATCACCCCTCTTCTTGGTTCTCATTCTTCCTGCCCCCATGCTTGGGTTTAGTCCATTTTGAATTCACTCAATTTCCCTTTTGCACTGGGCTCCTGACGGATACAGGGTAAAATGCAGAAAGCCAATCATTTCCTTGTTCTTCAGATTTTCAACACATAAACTTTGAGGGCTATAAACAAAGCTTCTTTTTTTTTTTAAATCCAGAAGAAAAACATGCCTTTTCTGTTACCACCTAGTGATGGCATTTGCAGTCATACCCAATCATTTAGGGTCATGAATGGTTCGGTCCCTTGGCTCCTTTGATCCATTTTGAAAATAGTTTGCAAACTTTTAACCTAGTCATACTTGATAAATGCAAATATAAATTTAACTGTTGGGAAGAAGATTTTAAAAGGCTTGCTGTTGTTATGTGCTGTCAAGTCACCAGCGACTCAGTGATCCTTGTTGGTAATAAAAACAAGAGTAGATTTAAATGGAAATAAAAGAACTAAGTTTGCAGGTGCATATATGATTTAAAAAAATTTCTGTTTTTCAAGACAGGAATGATTCTAGAGGACTAAAGATTAATTATATGATGGAAAAAAGTGCTGTCCCTGTCCAGTGGGCAATAATCCACAAGAGACTAGAACAAGTGGGAGGGGGAAGTCAGGCTGTCAGGTATCAGAAGGGGCTCTTGTGGTGTGGTCTGCAGAGTTATGCTGTTGCTAACTCAAGAGTGAGGCCTCGCCCACAGTTCGAATTGACTAGCAGTTCCAAAGGAGAAAGATGGACAATCTTCTGCATTCAGATTCACAGTCTCCTGAAGTAAACTGGAGGGTCAGCTTTGAGTTGGTTCCTACTCCATGGCAATGAAGCTTACTTTGGTTTTGTTTTTTAAAGAACATAAGAAAGGCTAGAAGTTTGAGCCAGAACTTAAAATGAGGAATGACTCAAAACTTACCTATTTAGTAGGTGATTGATACATAATCCTACCATGAATCAAATTAGGAAAACAGAAGGAAGGAGGAATTCTGTGAGGGAAGATGAGTCTGACTTTGAGTGAATCAAGTTTGACGTGACTGAAGGACATTCGGAGACTTATTTCTGGGAAGAACTTTGGACCAGAACTAAAGTGATAAAGGCTTTGGGTTATAATCCCATTATAAAGATTTCTTGAACACTGTTCCAATAGCCTGGTAGGTAAGGAGCTGGGCTGCCAGCCCAAAGGCAGGCAGTTTGAACTCATCAGCTGCTCTGGAGGGAGAAAGATGAGCAAGTTCTTCCAATGCTATTTATAGCTTCTAAACGCTGCTGGAGGGTCAGTTATAGGTCAACTCCGATTCAATGGGACATAACAACAATTAAGAAATTGCCTACTTTGGCCTTTTTTTCCTTAATAAAGGAATAATTTGTTTTGGAGGTTTTACTTGGTTACTCTGTGTGGCCCCCTCAGCCCCCCTCCCCCATTGAATACACTAAGACATATTGAAACTTTAAAAGTTATGCTAAGTTGAATTCATGAAACTGGGCCTAAAGATTTTAGGATCCTAAGTTGGCATTGTATTGAAAGAATGAGGGACAGAATTTTAATTACTTGGAAAATGGTATGGAAAGCTAAGATTGCCAATTTTACAAAGACTTTTAAAAGGCATAATTGCCGCGGCCTTGTTTCCAGAGTATAAAAGAATGTTTGTAAGTGAATTGAGGTTCCTTACCAAAACCAAATGCAAAGCTCTCAGCTCAGCTCTGCACACTGCAGTGAGAATTTTCACTGAGGTGAGGGGGAGGAAAGAAGGGAGGGAACTGGCATCAAAGGCTCTAGCCTGTTTCTTTTTGTTTCCTCTTTCCCTTATATTTCTCTCTTTTCAAAACTCCACCCCCCCCCAACCTTTTTGTCATTCTCATGCATACTCCAGGATTGGAGAAACAGTTCATGGGCCATTATTTCTCCTTCCCCCACCCCCTCTGGCAGAAAAAGGGCTGAAGACAGAAGTCCAAGGATGCAAACAAATCCTTCCCTTTGTCTCCCTGTGAAAACAGTGTCAGATGGAACTTTTTCAAGAGACTTTCTTAAAATAATGAGAAGAATTAAAAAAGGAAGTAAACACAAACATATCAAGAATCTTGGAAAATATAGTTTAGCTTCTGAAAATCCCAAGTTTCTGATTTTGGTTTTAGCCTGATTCTAGGAATGATCAACCTTCACCCATTCATTCAACATATTGCAGAGGGAAACAACTTCACTTTGGCCAAACACCCCCCCCGCCCCCCATACCATATGTTGTGAACTTCCCTAATTATTTGCTTTTAGCCCAAGATGGGTTCCCCTAATGCTTCCATCCACCTTTCCCATCCAGCAAGGATATGGTTTCACAGCTTCATAGCATTCTCACTTCCAAAATGGAGAAAAAGATTGTTAGTCCCTCACTAAGATCCCCTCCTATGTGCCTGTTTGTGCTTTCAGACCTTTTCCACATGTAAGACTTTGCCAGTCACCTCACGTCAGGTGAGACTTCCAATCAGGGTTTTTGGATCTCTAGGAGCTTTAACCTTGGTGTTTTTTCACACTTGAGAACTTAATAATCAATATTCCAAAGAACGAGAATTTTATATTTGATGGAACTTTGCACTAAGGATCTTCTTTCCTAATACCTAGTGAATGTTTGGATAAAATAAGGGCTAAAATGTAGAGAAAAATTTTTCCCCACTAAGTATAATTAAACAACAAGAGGGCATAATCCAAAAAGCCACAAGGAAAACCTGGAAGATTCCAGATCAGAGAAGGCAAGAAGGCTGAAAATGCCACCAAACCCCTCTAAAAGTAATTCTCATTCTCATTGTTGTTGAGTTGGAATTGACTCTCAAAGCTGACCTTCCAACAAGTTTCCAAGCTGTAAGTGGTAAGAGAGAAGATGAGTTGCTACACCCCAAGCTTTCTCTTTAATACTTCCAGGTCTGAAGAGGAATAAAATGTATGCTGTTCTAAAGGTGAGCAGTGGAAATGGATACCAAAGAGTTTTAATATAAAATTGAATTCTGATATTGAGAGACCTGGATCACATTCCACACTTCCTATACTTTCTTTGATCCATTCAAGCCACACAGAATAATTCTTTCTAAGCTGTATTTCTATGACAGTACTTATTTTCCTTTTTGTCATTCTCACACATATTCCAGGATTGGAGAAACAGAGTTCATGAGCCAAGGACACAGAGGTCGAAGTAGTGGCTCAGACTGCCTGAGTTAACCTCCAGCCCGGGTGCTTACTAGTCTATACCTGAGTTTTCTGATCAGTAAAATTAGAACAAAAGAATAAATGGTTCTTGTCTGGATTGTTGTTGTGGTTGTTGTTATGTACCATCTAGTAGCCTGCAACTCATAGTAACCATTAAAACATTTATTCAGAAAACACTGACTGACCTGTGGTATTCAATATGTGAGTGTGTGTGTGCGTGCGTGTGCGTGTGTGTACACACAAACATACTCTGTGTAGCTTAGTGGTAAGAAGTTGGGACGCCAACCCAAACACACACAGTTTGAATCCACAAGCCACTCTGTGGGAGAAAGATGAGCAATCACCACTTGTGCAATTTGCAGCCTCTGAAAACCCACTAGAGGGTCAGCGATGAGACAGTTTCAACTCAACAGTACATAGAAACAACAACAACAACAACAATAGAAATATATATTTATATCTAAAACGACATCATCTTTGAAATCAGTAGATTGGTACGGGTAATTTTAATATGGAAAATGTTCTTGTTGCTTTTTTTCTTTTAGCCATTCCTTTGTAGTCCTTCCCTCTCTCCTCTAATAATTTTTGAAACATATTTTGATGTTTGGTATCTCTGAACATTTCAAATTGTGATTTCTCATGGAAGAAAAGAAGAAAGCCAAGCAGGAAATTTTATGAACTAGCAACACCTGAGATATCAACTCAAGAAGTGAACCCAGGGAATGAAACACAAAAAGAATGGCCAAGAGAACTCAGGGAGAATGATGCTGGAGACATTATGGGGGCGGGGAAATCCCTTAAACCCCACAAACACAATCACAAGGAAAGAAATGCCTACAGAGAAAGCAAATACATAGCAATCAGGTCTCTGTGCTGAGGAAGAATTTGACACTTGATATTTTGTATAGATGGCTAGCGCTTATTTCTTCTAAAATATAGCAAAAGAAAGAACCAACTGATTGATACAGCACATGAGTCAGCTCATCCCTTTTTGGTTCCCCAATAAGGGAAAGGAAGACTATAAGAAAGATTGCTGGCTAGTTATATCAATGCTCAATCTAAATGAGCATTAAATTAAATCTAAATTAAATCTAAGCCTCTGGGATAGAACTAGGTCAGGCCAGTTACTGAGTCACATGATCCATGCTGTAATGGGAAAGGAATGAGGCCATGAGGGGCAGATAGACTTAGAAAACAATGGAGAGGTCAAGGAATGTGAAAGTCTGAGTGATGTCAAAATGTAAGTGAGAAAAAGACAGGTGAGTCTGATTGTAAGCAGTGAATAGAATACTGGAGTTAAAAGACTTCGCCAGTGGGAAGATCTAGAATGATGGCCAAATCCACGTACAGATCATGGAAATACCTTGTAAATTGAATTTCTCTAAATAACAACATTCCTAAAGGTTTTGAAAAAAAGTTTGTTTTTTTAAAAAATAATGAATATTATACAACTTCTAGAAACTACATAAAGGCGGTGGCAATGCTTTCATTTTGAGAAGAATAAAAGAGACTAGTGAGATTGATAGAATCACAGGAAAGAAGAAAGCTCTTAGAATTTAGTGGAAAGGAATGAGTCTAGATTCTTCTTAGCTAAAACTTTTTGAATGCAATGTCATAAAATGAGTTTAAGCATAATAAAAGGAATACAATTTTGCCTAAATTGACTGAAACCAGGAAAAGTAGGAATGCAGTGAACCTCAGAAATGAGTGGACTTTATTAGCTCTCTGATTTTTTTTTTGTCTTCTTTGCCTATCACTTCATCCTCTCCTCTGTGGACTGGCTGCTGCTTCTGGCCTGAGGTCACTGGCCTCTCCCCACCACCATTTAATTGCTGAGTCCCAACTTGTAAACCATGAAAGAGGATTCTGATTAGCCTGCCCTGGTCGTATGCACTCTAATCGGGCCAGAAGTAAGAGATGAGGACAGCCCAGTTTTACTCAGGTGCACATACTTAGATGACTGGTTGGAGTTAGGAAGCTCATGTAAGAAGAGGACAACTCCAAGTCACATGTCCAGAGCACAGACAGGATTAAATGAAGGATGAATTATATTTCCCAGGAGAAAGTAGATGGACTGGTAGCAGTATATTTTGGCATCAAATCATATTGTTATTTCTAGCATGTAAGCTTAAACAGGTTATGTGACTTTTCTGAGCTCAGTTTGCTCATCAGGTAAGTAGTAATAATAATAACAAGCCCCTTTCATGGTTGTGAAGATTATGTCTTAATTATTTACACATACTCATTTATGTGTTAATTGCTTAATAAGCAGGCATTCGGTGTGACATGTGGGCTGAAAATCAGCTTATAGTTCTCAGTAACTAGAATTCCTGGTGTGTGGCTGTATAGAGAAGGTGTCTTGTTTCTAGTTCACACAGGAGGCTATGTAGGCTAGCAAAGTCCCTTTACTTCTAGTGTGTCCTTTCTAATATGTGCACCACTCAAAACCCAAGCCCGCTGCTATGGAGTAATTCTCACTCTCATTCCTCCATCAGGTTTCTGAGGCTGAAAATCTTTATGGGAGGACACTGTCCATCATTCTTCTGAGAAGCAACTGGTGCATTTGAACTGCCAACCTCTAGGTTAGCAGCTGAGTAAATTATACCATCAGGGTAACACCAAGGATAAAAAAATGTACAGAAATGAAAGGAAATCATGTTTACATAAGCCATCACCAAAACATTGGACAAATCCATATTCAGGGACATGTAAAAAATATTTGACTAGTTTCCATCATCAAACCTACCAAGTCATGAAATATAAGGAAAAAGGGAGAAATTGTTACAGGCCAGAGAACAATGAACATACATTATAACTAAATACTGTTTGATGTTTTTTATAAGACCTTGAAATAGAAAAAAAATACATTAATAAAAACTAGATAAAGCATGTAATTTCCTTAAAAATAATGTGACAATATTAATTTAATTTTTATAAATGTACCTGGTATGGATCTCTGGTGGCCTAGTGGCAAGTGGTACAGCTTTCAGTGTCACTGCAATCCCACAGGCACCTGGTTCAAATCCACCAGCTGTTCTGCAGGAGAAGAACAGGCAATCTCCTCCCATGTGATTTACTGCTTCTGAAATTCCACTGGAGGGTCAGCTATGGGTCAGTTCTGACTCAACAGTACACAACAACAACAACCTGATAATGCAAGATATTAACAATGAGAAAAATGAGTGAGGGATTACAAGAATAGTTACATTCTACTTCTTTAACATCAAATGTGAAAAGAGCAACACACTATTAATTCTGCTTCTTTCTGAAGGGAATTATCTCTGTCTCATACTGCCATCAGGTCAGAACCAACTTGTTGATGATCTCCCTCCCCGTACTAGTAGATATTCTAAGGCTGTAAATCTCAGGGGCGAGCATTGCTCATCTTTCTCTTACGGAGCCTTCGATAGATTTGAACCAGCAGAGAGGTACCACCTTTAAATGTGGCTCCCTATGGACTGTCTCTGGAGCTTCTTAGAGGGACGCATCAGTCTGTGATCAGGAGTACTAACACCACTTTGTCTTCTTCATAGCTATATTAGGCTTTCCAGTCACTGATCCTATGTTGGTGAGCCCTGGTGATATAGTTTGTAGGAAATGGTGCTACAAACCCAAATGTGGTGCCTCTGGTGGCTTGAATCTACCAGTGATTCTGTTAAAAGAGCAAAGGGATTGTGGGGACGGTCATATCTGACCTTTACCAACTTCACAAAGGGGAATTGTTGCCATCAACAACATCAGCAACACAAATTCCCATGAGGTCAGACATATTCCCCACGCTCCCATACCTTTTTCTCCTTATCTCAACACCAATTTTATTGACTCACTGTGTTAAAAAATCTCACAGGATATCTCTCAGACCACACAGAACCATACTGGGAAAGTCAAAAGGCTTTTTAAAAAAATTTTTTTTTATTCAGGTTAGTGGCAGAGTAAAGTTAGGGCAGCTTTTTGAAAATGTTAATGGTTTACTGCGTTCCTTTACTGTTCATAGGGTTTTCAAAGGCCTCTTACTTAAGAAGTAGATGGTCCATCCTGCTTTTTACTCTGTCTTAATCTGGGAGCTCTACGAAAACATGGGTAACATTATGGTATTTGACATACCAGTGACACAGCTTTCAGTGTCACAGTAACCCATAAGTTATCTCAGTACAGCAAATTGACAGACGAGTGCTGTATGAATTAGTATTAGAGAAGAACACTGAACATTCATGGACTGCCAAAAAAACCAATGAATATATCTTTTAGAGGGTACAGCCAGAGTGCCGTTTGGAGACAAGGATGGTGAAGCTTCGTCTCATGTACTTTGGGCATGTTGGTAGGAGGGGATCTTCTTTGGAAAGGGTCATGATGCTTGGAAGGATGGAGTGTCAGCAAAGAAAAGGAAGACCCTCAACCAGGTGGATTGACATGGTGACTGCCTCAATGGGCTCTCATGTGTCAGAAAGTGTAAGGATGGTCTAGGTTGGGATGGGGTTCAGATCCACTATTCATAGGGTCACTATGAGTTGTGCTTGACTCGATGGCACCTTACAACAACAACAATGCTTTACTGTAAACTCACCTTCTTAACTAGGTTATGGATATATGGGTGCTTAGTACTTGCAGAATATGCTTGTGTTACTTCAGAGAAGTTAGTAATCTCAGAGCATTCAAATGTCTGAACTGATAGAAAGAGGTAAAGCCCTACAGTTTCCAAACTGATGAGGTGATAACATCCAACAAGATATTTAATAAAATCATAATTATGGCCATTCACAAAACAACTGATTATTGCTCCTCATTCTTAATCCCCACCCCAGCCCCAGCTATATTGGACACTTGGTGGGTAAGAGATTGGGAAACCTGAATGGGAGCCCATGCTGTTGCTGGACTTCCCAGCTGGCTAGCCTTCTAATGAAAATAATAATAAAATAAACAAAATAAAAACCTCTCTTCTACAAAACTTGGGATATCTGTATGATTGGAAATGCGTACTTCTGACTCTAGCAACTCAGAGCTAGATCAGGCCCCACAAGTATTAGGAAGAGTCCTTTAGACTGCTACACCTGTCCAGTGTTTCAGATACCAGGCAAAAGCTTGGGAGTCCTCAATATACCCTTGTTTCTGATCTGCTGGCTACAAATTTGAGATTTTCCCTAATATTTCCTGGAGATGTCAATCATAAGGTTGGACAAAGAAGATTAATCAGAACTGGCTTTGACAAGCACTGTGGCATTTGGACAAGAACAAACTGGGAGGAGGGTAGAGAGAATAGTGCAACAATGAATGAGTGGAAGCCCAAAATCTCTGTAAATGTTTATGAAAATTAATAAAATATAATTATAGAAAAAAAATCATAAGGTTGGGGTTTTCCCTTCATTCTTGACTGGTTGACACTATGCTACCGCAGTTTTGATAACTCCTAAGAATGACCATAAAGGTTAGAAAAGTGCCATTCTTATGATTAACTCAACTCATTGCTATCAAGGCATAGCCAATCTAGAGCTGACACTCCACTGATTTTCTGAGGCTACAGACTGAATTGGGGGAGATTGCCAATCTTTCTTCTAGAGAAGTACAGTCTTTGGGTTAATAGAAAAAACTCTCTATGGGCTAAATGACCAGACTTTTCCAGTCATTTTCATTCAACTCATCGGTTGAGAGGTGGGAGAGTTCTGAATACAAAGTCCCAAATCCTAAAGAAGGAGCCATCCTACCACAGGAACCAAAGTCTACCACCAGCCAGCAAGCCTAAGGAGCTTGAATCATCTCCCCATCCCCCAGGTCATCTGAGATCATCAGATGGTGTTTCAGCCTCCACCCAAGAAGCATTGAATTAGCGTACACTCTCTGGCCTGGTCTGGAAATCTCATCAAAGATTTTAATCATTGGGGAAATTCCAAGGTTTTAGAGCTCTCCTTTCAGGAACCAAGGTCAGAACAAATTATTTTGGTAAATTTAGTGTACTGAAACTTTGTGTAATATTTGTAACTTTTTTACAAGTACAAAATTATGAAAAATAAAAATTTCACTTAAAAAAGGGGAGTGAACAAATAGAGCTTGAGGAAAGGTAGCTAAAAAAAAAACATGGGCCTTTTGCTTTCCTTTGCTGATGAACTGGAGTGATCAGTTGTAGCAAGCCTGAGGCCAGCTGTCCTAGATATAATTGAGGCAGTGGACTCTCTACCATTTGCTTAGTCTTTTCTTCCACTTAACTTTCCTTTGGAGAATTCAAGGGTACCTTCTCGGTAGATTACTAATATTTTTTATGTTCATCAAGACTTAATTTGGAAAGTTGGATTGTGAATTTTTTTTCCCTGCCAAGTTAGATCTACGTCTAACAAAAAAATTAGGGTTGCATAGAAAAGTCTAATGTTCCTCACATAACCTGTGAATTCTATCTCCAAATTAAACGATGAAGTGACTTTATTGTTACTATATCACAGAGCTTTGAGGAGATGTATCAGTATCAAAACGAGCATCAAAAGAAGCCATAAGGATGCTTTTTTCCAAATTTATATTTGGTATCATAGAACTTTCAAATAGAAACTATACTATTTCTTTTTTTACAAAACAAAAAGAATACAACATCTGTTTCAGGGAATAATTTTTAAAACTTTTTACAGAACAGAATTGGGGAGAGTCTTTGAAAAAAGAGTCATTATTTTAATATTTCCTTCCAATACCCTGGCTAATAAATAAGTTAGAAACATATAGGCAAAATGTTATAGAATAACTAAGAGTATTTTAAAAAATAACATTATAAGCATTCAGTGATATTGCCAATATCTTTTTTCCTTGTTGTTTTTTGCCACTGTGTGGTGTGGATTTTTTTTTTAATTACTTGCCTAATCAAAGATGTACAATGCCATTTCATATTTTTCCAAGTTACAGGAGGAAATAAAAATGTAGTTAGGATTTAAATAGACCCAATGAGAAGAGGGAGCTTCTTTGTGTAATCCATAGAGAGTTGCCCTGGTAACACAAAGGTGGTGCTTCTCTGGTGACTAGAACCCAACAATATTGGGAGAAAGATGGGCAGTTTCTGCCTGTGCAATTTATAGCCTCTGAAAACCTACTGGTACAAAACAACTATGAGATATCTTCTCATCCCAGTCAGAATAGCAAAATTTAACAGAATAGCAAGCAACAAATGCTGGCGAGATTGTGGAGAAACTGGAACCCTTATTAACTGTTGGTGGAAGTGTAAAATGGTGCAACCACTGTGGAAGGCAGTATAGCGCTTTCTCAAAAAGTTGCAAATAGATATTTCATTTGACCCAGCAGTTCCGCTACTGGAAGTATACCCCAAAGAGACCATAACTGCCACCCAAGCAGATATATGCACACCCATGTTTATCGTGGCTTTGTTCACAATAGCAAGGAGTTGGAAACAACCTAAGTGTCCCTTAACAAACGAATGGATAGAGAAGCTGTGGCATATTCACACAATGGAATACTATGTTGTGCTGAAAAACAAGGAACTCATGCAATATTATTAAAAAATGGGTGACCCTGGAGGACATTAAGCTGAGTGAAGTATCTCAGTCACAAAAGGGCAAATACTGCATGGTGCCACTGTTGTAAAACAGGACTGACCTTGGGGTTGGGAAGAGACTGAGAAGGATGGGTTCAATAATGTATACTGCACTGAAACAAAGGAGGGAAAAAACTGTTTAAGCGGGAAAATGATTCGATATTTTTGTCATGACAGGAGTCCAGAGTGAAGGCTGTATAGTGGAGTGGACCTAGGGGGAGGGATTGTAAAACAATGAAAGAATTTTTCTTTTACTTATCCAAGAAGGTAGTGTACTAGGGGGAAGGGTTGGGAGGGGAGAAAAGTGCAACAATGAATGAATGGAAATCCAAAGTCTCTGTAAATTTTCATTGAAATTAATAATAAATTAAAAAAAGGGGGAGGAATTGTTCTTGACTCAACAGTAATGAGTGAATGAATGATGAAAGTGCCTAGATATATGAGCTTAAAGAAATAAAGTATTGGAGTATGGATGATTATAACTTGAAACAAGAATGACTAAATGAGATGTAGTTTTATATAAAACTGAGAAAAAAAGTCTTTGATTTACATTTTTATATTTCTTTTCCTTGTAGCATGTGTCATCAAGAAAAGCTACCTACTGCATAGAAGACAATGGAGTAAGTTTAAATTGTTTGGAGAATGCTATAATGTTATATGATTTCCTGTTGCAGCCTAAAAGATATCTGAAACATTGTTTTGCACATTTTTTAATAGCAGAAATGACTAATAACAGTTATTAAGGTGTATTCCAAACCATCTTTTGAGAACATAGAAATAAATAGTGGAAATAATTTAATACAAACATGAATTTCTTCCTGGAAAATTGATCTTCAAACAGTAAGTAATTTTTTTCCTTTTTTTTTATCTAAAAAAAAGAATTATACTGAAATTGGGAAGAAAATCATTCATAAAGACGAAAAAAATAAATATAAATCTTTTTGAGATCCAATGAAAATGTCCTTGCCACTCTGATCCCTGAGGCCTAGAAAGAGTCAGACATCATTCTTTTACCACAATGTAACTCCAGTCTCTGATAATTAGATGTCTTACATCATTATTTCTCACTTCAAATTTGGAAGAGAGAAGAAATCCCTTAAGTAATGTGGGAAATGGTATTATTTTGTGCCACAGAGAGCTTTACAACAACCCTTACAAAACCATTCTACTGTAACCAGTATTGATTGGAGAACTGACAATTAATATCAAAGACAGAGACACAGACCTCACTAATTAGGAAAGGGCTCACTATCTCTTGATGTCACGTCTCGCCTCACCAGTCTCCTTCATTAACGTTTCTTTCTCTTCCTTCCCAAACAAGGGCATTTCTTAATATTGTGCTTTAGTATCTGTGCTATCTCAGACATTGACATGACCTCCACTACTATCTACACATAACAGAAACCCAAATCATATTCTTAGACCCAAAAGCCTCCTAGGCCTCAGGGTCACATTCACAATTGATTGAGCAACATCTCTGAGTACTTTTTCACCACTGCAAGCTGAAAATACATGCAACTGAGTGTATAAGTTTACTTTTGTCAGAAAAACTCATTTTCTTGGCTTCTTTGTTTATTTTGGCAATATTATTCTAAATCCATAATTTAAAAAAAAAATCATTGACTCTTTGCTCTTTCTTTTGTAGTTCACAAAGTAGTTCACAAAGTCCTGTCAATTCTTCCATTCTTTACCTTTCAATAAAATAATCATAGACTTCCTACCCCTAATTCCTCCAATCCTTCTTGATGTCTTGTTAATTGTCTTAAGATAGCAATTTCGTCATGTCACTTCCTAACACAAAATAATTCAGTTGAATTCCTATTGTTGAAACTGTGATTTCTTTAGCCTGGCATTCAATGTCTAACACAATCAGAGAAATTTTTTTTACAAGGCTTCATCACATAAGATTTCTTTTCACTTCTTACAAAACAGATGGGATTCTGCCATAATTTGTATGTGTGAGATCCTCTTCTTTTGTGTATAAATTTGACCTATTCTTCCAGGCCTAGGTGAAGTTCTGCTCATTTCTTCAAAGAAATCTTGTTATTTTAATTAGAATTGAGTAACTTACCTTTTGGACTCCTACATCTTATCCTTTTTCTTCTTGAAATTCCAATATTCTTCTTTTAAAGATTTATTCTTGGTTTTAACAATGCACAGTTTATTTTCTAATTAAATTACTATCCTCTAGAAGATAAAAGTAGGACTTTATACCTGTGTAACTCCTGCTGGGTCTTACATACATTTGAATATAAATACCTAGTAAATGCTCTTTTCATCCTCCCAGTGCCACTGCTTTAAAATTCTCTTTCATAGAGTAACCATTATCATCTATTTCTTGCTACATTAATACATTTTTATATAATATTAACAAACCACCAAACATTATTATGTACCCCTGTAAAAGGAGCAAGGGCTGTGTGAGGATGGCCACGTCTGACCTTTATTAACTCTACAAAGGGGACCTGTCCCTCTCAATAGCATTCACAGCACAAAACCAATTTCCATGACGTTAGACATGTCCTATATGCTCATGCACCTCTTTATACTTATGTCAACATCAATCTTAATTGCTCTACTGGGTCCAAAATCCATTACAGTAGCTTACAGGCTATATAGAACTTATTAGGGAAGTGGAAAAGCTATAGTTTACAGTGGTAGCAGATACAATAACTCAGTCAGGACAGCTACCAAGATGTGATCACAATTACCTCAGCCTTCAGCCTTGTGGCTTTAGGCATGTGTTACAAAGCCCTTAGTCCTGCCAATAATGACTCTCTCCTACCCTCTTGCCCCTAGTCCTCCAAATAACTTGGGCAAAAGGCTCTTAACTCTGGTTCCATGGAATAGCAGTCCCAAGGTCAGCTCCATCTCATGTCAAGTCTCTGGTTCTCTGTTTCAGTCTGAGCTACTTTTGCTTTAGGTCTAGCTGGTGCAAGAATCTCTGGTACCAAAAGATGTGCTGCATTCTGTCACTTCTTTGTTGGTGGTAAAATTATCAAAATCTGTTGCTTCTCAAAATTTCCTGCTAACTCTGTTCAATTTAATGGTGAGACTAGCCAATCCCCTTGTAGATAGGTTAACACATCCTATTCACATAATCCCACCCATCCACAAGGCAAAGTCAAACTAAATGGCCAAGAAAACCATTTTGAAAAATAAACTCATAGTGGTTGCTGTGATGCTAAACACTGTGGCACTGATGTGTCAAATGTGATAATGGTTACCTGTGGTGGACAATGTTTGGTGGAGCTCCCCAATTAAAACAAACTTGGAAGCAGGAGTGGCATCCACTTCTGAAAAGTCTGCCTTCATAAACTCTACGAACGTGGAGAAATGAAAAAATTATACAAATGTTCAAGTCTTTAATTCATAGGGCCGCTATGAGTTGTCTGTGACTCCATGGCACTTAACAACAAAAACAATACCACAGTAGTTGTTGTTTGTACCATTGATTTGATCACAACTCATGGCAATCCTATGAACAGCAGGCCTGAACTCTGCCCTATCATAGAATTTCTCAACTTCTTAATCGTTGCCTTTTGTGGTTGGTTCATATATTTGAATAACAATTGTATTAACATGTCTTCTTTGTATGTGTATGGATAGTATCCTTTCATTCACAATATTGCACTTCAGGATAGATCTTGAAGTGTTCTTTTTTATTATCAATGCAACATTGTTCTTTAATTTACCATTCCAGGCACAATATATGGTTGTGTGATTTAAAGTGGACCATTCAATCTCAGTTCACCAAAGCCCAAGATGTTGATCTTCAGTAAATCCAACCAGAAATTAGAGTCTGCTTCAGAAGAGGGTGTGGCAAGAGGGATTTCACTGCTGATGTCAGATTATCTTAAATAAAAGCAGAGAATGTCCTGAAGATGTTTATCTCATAGTTTTAGTGACTATGCAGAGGCATTTGACTATGTGGATCATAACAAACTATGACTAACATTGAGAAGAATAGGAATCCTAGAACACTTATTTGTGCTTATGTGAAAAGTACACATAGAAACAGTTGTCCAAAAAGAAAAAGAGGTTTAAAATCAGGAAAGGTGCATGTCAAGGTTTTAGTCTTTCTTCAAACATATTTAATTTGTGTGCTGAAAAAGTAATTTGAGAATCTATATGTAGAATCTATATGGAGAAGAATCTGACATCAGGATTGGAGGAAGACCAATCAATAACCTTCATTATTCAGATGATGCAACCTTACTGTTAGAAAGTGAAGAAGACTTGAAGACTTTGGTGCAGAAGATAAAAAACTACTGGCTTCAATACGGATTATATTTCAACATCAAGGAAACAAAATCCCTCACCAGTGGACCCAAAAGTAACATGATGATATATGCAGAAAATACTAAAGTTGTCAAC
Source organism: Elephantulus edwardii (assembly GCF_000299155.1). NCBI lineage: Eukaryota > Metazoa > Chordata > Mammalia > Macroscelidea > Macroscelididae > Elephantulus > Elephantulus edwardii. Next base: position 4,900,212 of record NW_006399848.1, read on the forward strand.
TACTTCATTTCATTTGATTCACAATTAACACCCTTTGTAACAATAATAAAAAAATCAAAAGGTGTGTTGAATTGGGCAACTCTGCTGCATGGACCTCTACAAAGTGCTAAAGAGCAATGATATAAGTTTAAAGACTAAGGTGCACCTGATCTACACCATGGCCTTTTCAATTATTTGCTAAGCATTTGAGGTTTTGATAATGACTAAAGATGACAGAGGTAAAATGGATGCTTTGAGTTGTAGTTTTGGAGAAGAGTATTGAATATCCCATTGACTTCCAAAAGAATAAACCAGTCTGTCTTGGAGGAAGTGTAATCAATCTGCTCTTTAAAGATAAGGATATTGAAACTTGGTCTCACATATTTTGGGCATGTTGTCAGGCTGTGTTAGTCCTTGGAAAGGCATTGTATTGGGAAAGGTAGAGGCACAGAGAACGAGAGAAGCATGCTGAGAGAGAAGGATTGAAACAGAGACTGTAACAATCAGTTCAAGCATATGAGGGATGATAAAAATTATGCAGAATAGGTCAAGCATAAGATCTGTGTTTCATGGGTTCACTAAGAATCATGGTCAGCTGGTGGCACCCAACAACTACATTTGCCAGCATGATGTCTCTTGTAGATTCATGATGTAGTTTGTAGATTGTTGCTTTAAAAAAATATAGAATCATAGTGCTTGCTTAGTTTGAGTAGAATGATTGTAAATTTTTTTTTCAAAAGAACAAATAAAATAGCCAAAAGAGGAAACCAAGGAAACACTAAACTAAATTAGCTAACATGTAATCTCTAGCCCCATAACTTTGTCACATGATTATCTACATGCAATCTTTCTTTTCAATATTCTTCCCTCCCACCCCCGTGCTTCTTATCTATAGTCTTACATTAGAAATACTCCAAGGTTTTTTAGATTGTCTCATTCACTTACTCATCCTCAAGTTGGAATCAACTCATAGCTGATCTTCCAGAGATTTCAGAGACTATAAATTGAAGATGGTTCATCTTTCTTTTGCAGAATAGCTAGTGAATTTGAACTGCCTGTTTTGGGGTTGGCAATGCAACAGGCCATCAGATTTCTCTTTTTTAGAAAGAAGGAAATTTTAATCCATCCATAAAAATGGTTTTGCTGACAACATCTTAAGTAGCTAATCTTATGTTAAGAAATGAAGATACAAGAAGATACAGATTAGGCTTCTGATATACAGGCACATAGTGTATTTTCATTTATTTTGTTCATGTTTGACCAATATTCTAGCCCCTGTATTTTATTAGTGGGAGAAGGATGAGCAATCTCCTCTTGTGGGATTAACTGCCTCTGAAAACCCACCGGAGGGTCAGTTATGGGTTGGTTCTGACTGTAGTATACAACAAACATTTTATTATGTTGTTGTGTACTGTGGAACTGGGACCAACCCATAGCTGACCCTCCAGTAGGGTTTTTTTTTTGTTTATGAATTTATTTATTTTTCATTTCAGTGAACATCTACAGAGATTTTGGAATTCCATTCATTCATTGTTGCACCCAGTAGGTTTTAAGAAGCAATAATTTGCACAGGAGAAGATTACTTATCTTTTTCCCACTGAGTAACTAGTGGATTTGAACCATTTGCCTTTGGGTCGGTAGTACAACTCCTTACCATTAAGCCCCCAGAGTTCCCATTTCTGGATTTATCTGAGTCGATGATATTGCTTTATTGGGGGGGGAGGGATTAGAATATTAAAAAAAGATGGAGTTTTGAAATTTTACATGGTAAACTTTTTTTTTTACATGGTAAATTTTAAACTCATTTGAAAAGATTGTTAAACCCAGAGTCAAGAATATTGCTGGACTGCAGGCAAGATGAAATGAACCTCAACCATCACATTATATCAATAAGAGAAATTAACCTCAAAATTGTAGTATTATCATTTGGGTGCCCAAATAATTGAGAAGATAGGAATTAAGATAAATCTTTATGCTTCCTGGCTATCTTTTGATAAACATATGCTATTAAATTATATATTAAACATGCCAGAGCCTAATGAGCAAATTGTGACTGAACATTATGGAGAAAGACTTAACCTACAGTTTCTTTCTTGTAGAGGAGAATGCCAGTTAAAAGGTTGAGGGTGAGTGGCAGAATTACGATGGCTTTGTTAACCTGACTTGCAGATCAAATTATCATTGCCATAAATGCTGGCTTCTGGTTGGCTATAAGAAAATGCTTTTTTTCTCATTTCACTTGCTAGCTTCCCCCACCCCTTTTAAATGGTAATTATACATTTATAATGCATTGCAAATGTCTCTAACTCTACTTATAACCCACTGAGAACTCTAAAATTAGTCCTTTCATAATTTAGGATACTCTTTTGGACTTCAAGGCCTTTGCTTTAACAGATTTGGGGTTTGTTAATCTTTTTCTCTGCTTTTATGTGCACATTTTTTACTCACCAAACTAATAGACTTTCCTCCCAAATAATGAGCATGGGCAAAATTGAATAATGTTATTCATGTCCTTACCTAATATTTATATTTTAAATGTCTTTATAATTTTCTTCGTACTTACATGTCCTGTTTTCTCCTAAGTCAGACCTGTTGTTGTTATTAGGTGCCATTGAATTGAGCATAACTCAGAGCTAGTATCCCTATGAACAACAGATTTTGTTCTGTGCATGGGGGGTTAACAGCCAGCTCCATCTCATGTCAGGTCTCTGGTCCTCTGCTTCAGCTATGGCTGCTGCTGCCATCGGGTGTAGCTGGAGCAAGAATGTCTGATCCTGAAAGAGTTCCTACCTCCTCTTGCTGCTGCTTCTCTTCTTCACTGGTTGGGAAGGTCTAATCTGCTGCCCAATTTATTGACGAAACTAGTCAATACTCTTGTACAGTGTTGAGACTGGCCAATCAATCCCCTTGTGGAATGGTGAGACAGGCGATCTGCTTGTGGATAAGCTTACATGCCCTATTCATATATTCACACCCACCCACATGGCAGAGACAAGTTCAGTGATAAAATGAAAGTATTAAAACATATTGAAAGATAGAGTCCACAGTCCCTGACTCACTGCCCCTATTACCACAGTCACTGTGTAAATCCATTGCATCTGAGGTCTTCCTTTCCTGGGTTGGTCCTCCACCCTTCCAAGTATGATGTCCCTCTCCAAGGACTGGTCCCTCCTGGCAACATGCCCAAAGTATGTGAGATAGAGCTTCAAAATCTTTGCCTCAAACTTTCAGGATGCTTGTCCTTAAGAGATATTAAAATATCTTTTTATTTTATTTTAAACATATTTTTTACTTAAAAACAGAGCTCTGGTGGTATAGTCCACAGTGAGTTACATTGCTAACCCGAAGATTACACATTTCTAGCTGCTTTAAATCCACTGGCAGCTTCAAAGGAGAAAGAGGGCTTTCATTGTTTGGTCTCATGAGAAACTGCACGGCAATCTCAAAGGCACAGGTATTGAATCTACCAGCTGCTCTGTGGGAGAAAGATGATCAATCTCCTCTTGTGCAATTCAGCTGTCTCTGAAAGCCCACTGGAGGGTCAAGTATGGGTATTTTTTTAAAGCATGGGCCATTTTTTACTTGATGTTACACAACAGTCATCTCAATTTATAGTTTAGTCTCAGAATCCTGATAGAAAGCTGTAATAGTTGGAACTCACTATAGAACAGGGAGCTGAGTTGGTGTTAGGTTCTAAAGTCAACCACAACTCATAGCAACTCTATGTACATCAGCTCAGAACCATTCTTATCCTATACCATCATCAATCTCTGCCTTGTTCAACCCAGTCACTGTGCCATTCCATCTCATTGAAAGTTTCTCTCCCTTTCCCTTACCCAGCATGATGTCTTTTTCCACTGGGTCTTAATGACAACATGCTCAAAGTATGTGAGATGAAGTTTCAACATCCTTGCCTCTAAGGAGCACTTATTCCAGAATAGATTTGTTTGTTCTTTTGGTGGATTGGTATATTTAATACCCTTTACCAATACTATGAGGGAGCTCTGCTGGTTGAGTAGCAAGAAGCAGCTCTGTAATCCAGAAGATACTTGGTTTGAATCCACCAGCTGCTCCACAGGAGAAAGATGGCCAGTCTCCACCCATGTGATTAACTGTTTCTAAAATCCTAATGGAGGGTCAGCTATAGGTCAGTTTTGATTTGATGATACACAAGACAACCAACACTATAACGCAAAGATATTAATTCTATATCAGTCTTCCTTTCTCTTTGCCCAAATTTCACATGCCTTGAGAAGCACCATAGCTTGGGTCAGGTACATCTTATTATTTAAACTGACATCCTTGCATCTTAGCATTTTAAAGAGGTCTTTGACCACAAGTTTGCCCTATGCAATGTGGTGTGGTGTTTTTGGGGTTTTTAAAATTTCTTCATTTCTGCTATTACAGGTATTGATAACTTTCATCTCTTTGCTATCTGTCATTATGTTGCCTAAAGGTCCAGTGCTGAGGAATTTTTTTAGTTGAAAATTGAGCTCAACTGGTCTTTACTTAAAGAATATTTTTTTTTTAAAAAAGAAAGTAACTTTTGTTTTAAAAGTATTTTTCTTTTAAAAGTGATATGAAAAACCAAAAGGATAATTAGTAAGATGTGTGTGAATATTTAAAAAGGGAATGGAAGACGGCAAAGGGGCTGAGGGCCAGGGGGTAGACAAATCACAGGGTCACAGAGTTTGGTGGGTAGACGGGGTGACTGATGGAATTAGGAAAGATCCAGTGAAGATTGAAAAGGCTGGGTAACAGTGCTCCTAGATCAAAGGTGATTAATTTTAAAAGATACACTATATGGGAATGATTATAAGAAACACAATGTGAATGAAAATATTTTAAAAATATATAGTACCAGCTGCCGTTTCACATCAACAGCTGGCGCCATGGATCTGTTCCAGTCTATTAACGAGCTTGACCACGTGGGACCTCTTAAGCTCAAGCAGAAGTGAAAACCTGGACACTTTGAGGCAGGTGAAAAGCCACTTCCAGAAGGAAACAACAGTCTTCTTGCTTTGTCATTAGGTGCTGTGGGGGGAAAATTGCTGTCTAGCTTAACCACGCAATACTCCTTATGCTCAAGTAGAAGGGAGGACCTGAACACCTCAAGGCAGGCAAGAAGCCACTTCCAGAAGGGAACAGGCTTCCTGCTTTGCCATTAAGCTACTTGGGGAGGGAGGGGCGGGGGAGAAACTGCTGTCTAGCTTGACCACGAGGGACCCTGTAAGCTCAAGCAGAAGAGAGGACCGGGACAACTTGAGGCAGGTGAAAAGCCACTTCAGAAGGGAACAGGCTTCCTGCTTTGTCATTAAGGTATTTTGGGGGGAAACTTGTCAGAACCAAGGCCCATAGAAAGCACAAATATATAGGTGCTTCAGAAAACATTGCCATTCCCTAGGTAATTTTATAGTTACAACAGCCTAATATCTACTAAGAGAAGACTCACATAATGTCAAGAAAGCAGCAATCCACCTCAGCTATCATAGAAAGAAAAAAAGACCCTAGAAAAAGAGACCCAATGAATATCCCAAATAGAGAGAACCAGAAAAAATATGTTGATGTAGACTTATTTGATCAGCTACAGGAAAAGATACAAATATGGGAAGAAACAACGAAAGTCAGTAGGAGAGCAAATACCTCAGAGACAATAGTCCAGAAAAATATATTGATGAAGAGAAACTTGAATAGCTATGGAGGAAAATGCAAAAGGTGGAAGAAACAATTGATAGAATAAAGAGGTATAAGAAATTTAAAAATAATAACAAGACAGAGAGGGTACAGTCAACATGTTGTTGTTGTTGTTGTTATGTGCCATCGAGTCGCTTGCGACTCATAGCGACCCTATGTACAACAGCCCTAAACCATGCTCCATCCCGTGCCAATCTTACTGCCCCTGACACACCCATCCCGATTACCCCAGTCACTGAATCAATCCACCTCATAGAGGGTCTTCCCCTCCTGCGCTGTCTCTCTACTCTACCCAGCATGATGTCCCTCTCTAAAGACCTGTCTCCCCTTACAACATGTCCAAAGTATGTCAGGCGAAGCCACAGAATCCTTGCCTCCAAGGAGCAGCCTGGTTTAACCCTCTCTAGGATGAATCTGTTTGTTTTCTTGGCAGTCCATGGTACATTCAATACTCTTCTCCAGCACCACAGCTCAAAGGCATCAATTCTCCCCCTATCCTCCCTAGTCATTGTCCAACTCTCTGATGCATAACAAGTGATTGCAAAAACCATGGCCTGTATCAGGCACACCTTAGTCTTCAGAGAGACACCGTTGCTCTTGAGTACTTTAGAGAGGTCCCTAACTGCAGACTTTCCCATCGCAATATGTACTGGAAATAACAGAAAAGCATGAAAATGGAATCTAGAATATTAAAAACAAAATATCAGAAGTGTCCAACATGTTGGTAGGACAAAAGAGTAGCTAGCTATATCTGACCTGAATAAAAGGAGTGGGGAATTCGGCACTTAAATTGTTCTTCTTGATTAGATCTTTTTATGACTCCCTTACAACTGTTGTTGATTGTTGATTGCCGGTGAGTAGAGCACAGCTGCACAACTCATAGCGACCCCATGAACAAAAGACCTGAAGCCTTTCTATAACTAATGTCATTTCTAAAAGTTCATAGTTTCTGAGGGGACAGCATAAACCCTATTTTTTATAAAGCCCCATTAATACCAGAAGCAGAAGCGGGCCATAAAAATTCTTAGGTTAAGGCAAACACAAATTCCCCGGGTAGAATCTTATCTGTCCTTGCAAAGTAAAGAATTAACTAGTGTCTTCGTGACACAAAAAGAGTAAAGGCGGGCAAAGTAGGAAGCCCATCTAAAGCCGACCCACATGACTGATCCCCTGGCCCACCAACCATGCTCTCAATCTCCCCACCCGGACAGTAGTACCCAGGAAAGCTTTAAAAACGATTGGGCAGGAGGACTCAGGGCTTTTTCCTTCGCCACCTTCCTACTGAGGGAGAAAGTCTCCACATGTGGATATTCTCTGGAGTAAAGTGCTTTCTTGTATTTATATACGTGTGGATTATTCTTTTGAGGGGCATTTCATGGGCAGAACAGTTTCCAGAGGCATGTTGTTTAGGAAGTGGATGCCACTCCTGCTTCCAAAACTAATTTTCCTTTATTCTCAATGCCTAGTTATTATATAAGGAATTCTGGGGTTGTAGTTTGTAGAGAGTTATTTTGCTAACCCAAAGGCTTCTCTGGGGGTTTGAACCAATTAGCTTTTCCTCAGGAGAAAGAGAAGCCATTTTTTCCTATGCAGTTTACAAGCTTGAACCCCAATGAAGGTGTTAGGAGTCAGAATCTACTCAGTGGCAATGAATGAATAAATTATCAATTATAAGCAAGTCAAGAAGAAAGCGTGAATTGAGTGATTGCTCATTGTTCTGGGATAGCATAGTTTCAAGTAAGATCCATTTGTTATTGTTTTTTACATGCTGTCTGTCTAGCTGATTCTGACTTGGAGCAATCCTATGTACAAGAGATAAAACCCTTGCCTGGTCCTCCGCCATTGTCACAATGACCACTGCTGAGCACAGAGACTCTCGCTCTAAGTGTATTTCTAGTGCCAACCTATTACACTGTTAGCCAAAACACTGGTAGCTTAAATCCACATCTGCTCCATGGGAGTTGTTAGGTGCTGTGCAGTTGACTAATAACGACCCTGTGAACAGCACATCAGAACCTTGCCCTATCTTTCTGCATTCTCATAATCTCTGACATGCTTGACCCATTGCTACAGTGACTGTGTCAATCCATCTGGTTGAGAATCTTCCTCTCTTTATCTGACCTTCCACCTTTCCAGCATGATGTCTTGTTCTAAGAACTGGTCCCTCCTGACAACATCTCCAAAGTATGTGAGATAAAGTTTGCCAGCCTTGCCTCTAAGGAGCTTCCCTGATGGGTGTTTTCCTCCTGTAAAGATTTACAGACTCACATTGTGATTTACACAATGTGAATGAAGGATAGTGTGAAACACAAATGCACACACACTTTGTATGTAAAGCAATACAAAAGAAAAATTTGAAATAAAAACAAAACTAGACAAACAACTCCCCTCTACTCATTTAATTTGATGCTATGTATATATAAAAAGTTGCAGCTTCCATAACTCAATGATGACATTGCAAGAGTCAGAATCCACTCACAGGCAGTAAGAGTATTGAGACTAGTTAAAGGAATTCTGGCTAAGCATATGACTTCTAATGAAAAATTGATATTTTGACCTATTAGTTGTTCTGTGGAAGAAAAGACCTGGTGATAGTCTCTTGTAAAGAAACCCTGGGGCAGTTCTTTCTGTCATAGGGTCCCTATAAGTTTGAAGCAATTCAATGGCATACAATAAATTTGTAAAGAAATACTTTAGAGTGAATTATTTGGAGGACTGTTCATTTAATAGGATAAACAAAAAAAAATCTTATTCACACCATTTCTTTCAGTCATTTCTTTTTTAAAGTTGATTTGCATACAATAAATCATGCATATTGTGCATTGATTTCACATGCAAGCAAGATTCTGCTGAAGATTATAAAAAAATTACTGAAACAGTACATCAGCAGAGAACTGCCTGAAGTCCAGGCTGGGCTTAGAAGGGGTCGTGGTACTAGGGATATTGTAGCCGATGTTAGATGGATCTTAGCTGAAAGCAGAGAATACCAGAGGAATGTCTGTGTTTCACTGATTATGCAAAGGCATTTGACTGCCTGGGTCATAACAAACTGTGGCTGACTCTGAGAAGAATGGGAATCCCAGAACATTTAATCGTGCTAATGTGAAACCTATACATGGACCAAGAGGCAGTAGTCAGAACAGAGCAGGGTAACACTGAATGGTTCAAAATTGGGAAGGGTGTGCGTCAGGGATGTGTCCTATCTCCATATCTTTTCAACCTGTAGGCAGAGCAGATTATCCGAGAGGCAGGGCTCTATGAGGATATGCGTGGTGTTAGGATTGGTTGAAGATCTATCAACAGTCTGCATTATGCAGATGACACAACCCTGCTCGCTGAAACTGAGGAGGACCTCATGCACTTACTGCAGAGGGTCAAGGACTGCAGCCTTCAGTATGGACTGAGGCTCAATGTCAAGAAGACAAAGATTCTCACCACTGGACCAATTGGTAGCATCAGGATGGATGGCGAAGAGATTGAGAGTGTTCACAGCTTCAATTTGCTCAGCTCTACAGTCAACACTCTTGGCACCAGCAGCCAGGAAATTAAAAAAACGTATTGTGATGGGAAAGTCTGCTGTTAGGGACCTCTCTAAAGTACTCAAGAGCGACGGTGTCTCTTTGGAGAGAAAGGTGCGCCTGATACAGGCCGTGGTCTTTGCAATCACTTGTTATGCATCAGAGAGCTGGACAATGACTAGGGAGGACAGAAGGAGAATTGACGCCTTTGAGCTGTGGTGCTGGAGAAGAGTATTGAATGTACCATGGACTGCCAAGAAAGCAAACAGATTCATCCTAGAGAGAGTTAAAGCAGGCTACTTCTTGAAGGCATAGATTCTGGGACTTCGTCTGACATACTTTGGACATGTTGCAAGGAGAGACAGGTCTTTGGAGAGGGACATTATGCTGGGTAGAGTAGAGGGACAGCGCAGGCGGGGAAGACCCTCTATGAGGTGGATTGATTCAGTGACTGGGGTAATCGGGATGGGTGTTTCAGAGGCAATGAGATTGGCATAGGATAGAGCAGGGTTTAGGGCTGTTGTACATAGGGTCTCTATGAGTTGCAAAGGACTCGACCGCACATAACAACAACAATTGTGATTTACAGTCTTTCATATCATATACATTGTGTTTTATTTGTGCACATTGTGTTTTATACAATGATTCATTTACGTTGTTTTTTATATAATTCATTACTATTGATATATGCACTTTATTACCCCATCTCTTCAAGTACCCATTGCAGCCTTTTTCCTTCATCCCCAAATCCACCCAGTAGCCTGTTATCCTAGTGAGTTTCCCTATCCCTCTTTTTCTTCCCCCTTTTTTCTTTCCTTTTTGGAGTATTTATAAACATATTGCTTAATTATCCCATTTTTCTGTTTCTTATTCATTTTTCTTTCCTTTCATTTGTTGCTGGGCATTTAGGCTATTTTTATTTTCTTACTATTGTAAATAAATGTATTTGCTATTGTAAATAAATTAACATAGGTATACATGTCCCATTCATATCACAGCTCTGATACCTAACAGTGGATTAACTGGGTCATATAGGATTTCTGTGTTGGGCTTTTTGAGGAAAGACCAAATTGCCTTGCATATTAGTTGTACTACGGAGTGAGATGCTACCTCATTGTTCCTTTGCATTGCATCTCTCTAATTGCCCTCTAATTTTGGATATTTCCTCATGCGTTTGTTGGCCATCCACAGGTCCTCCTTTGTGAAGAGTCTTTTCATGTTGTTTGTCCATTTTGTAACTGAGTTATCAATCCTTTTCCCATGGAGGCCCTGGGATATTCTAAACTTTAGTTACAAGACTCTTGTCTGAAATAGCATTTTTTTTAAAAAGTCATTGTTTAATAATTTTCCCCAATCTGTAGACTTTCCCCCCCAGCTTATTAGAAAAGAGAATGTAATGCTTACTACCTTGTTTCACTTTTTCAGTGGTGTTTTGTTTATCCATGCTCTCTTTACATTCCAGATAAAATTGGAAATTGCCTTTTCCATCTCGCTAAAGAATGGAATTGGTATCTGTATTGGGTTTGCATTGAACTTGTAGCTTGCCTTTGGTAGAATTTTCATTGTCTGGATAGTGAGTTTTTCTATCCATGAGCATGGTGTATTCTTTTCATTTCTCCAGGTCTCCTTTTGTTTCTTGAGGCACACAGGGATTGGATATTTAGAAGGTCCCAGTTTTCAATTTTATCCTTTCCTAATTGTGCATTTTTGGCTAAGTTTGTAAACCTATTTATGCCATAGATTAGGGCTTCTAAATTTTTTCTTGTTTTTGTCTCTGATGATTTTTATGGTTTCTGGTTGTACCCCTATGTCTTTAATCCACTTGGAGTTGGTTTTTGTGTATGGTGTGAAATATGGATCCTTTTTCAGTTTTCTTCAGGTAGATGTCCAGTCTTGCCAGCATCGTTTGTTAAAGAGACTTTCATTTACCTATTTAATAGGTTTTATTTCCTTATCAAATATCAATTGACCATAGGTAGATGGGTTGATTCTGGATTCTCAGTTCTAGTCCATTGATCCGTATGTTGGTTGCAATACCAGTACCATGCTAATTGCTACAGTTGTGTAGTAGATTTTGAAATCAGGGATTGTGACACTTCCTGCTTAATTTTTATTTTTCATAAAAGATTTGCTTTTTCTGGGTCTCTTTCCAAATAAAACTGGATGTTTTCTTTTCCTATGTCCTTGAAGAATGAGTTTGGTATCTGCATTGAGATTGTGTTGAACCTGTACATTGCTTTTGATAGGATCACCACCATGATACTTGGTGTCATGAAACTGTCAATCACTTCATCTTACTTGGATGTATGGTCAATACCCTTAGTCAACAGCATTAAGAAAACAAAAGATGCATTGCTTCAGACAAGAATGTGGTCAGAGCCCTCTCCAAAATCCCAAGGAGCAATGACATCAGCCTGAAGACTAAAGTATGCCTGATTCAGACCATCATCTTTTTGATCACTTGCTATGCATCTGAAAGCTGGACAATGAATAAGGATGACAGAATGTTTTCGAGGTGTTTGAATGTTTTTGAAGAGTAATCAATATCCCATGGACTACCAAAAAAGCAGTATACCTTGGAGAAAGTGCAATCAGGGGGCTCTTTAAAGGCAACAATATTGAAGCTTTGTCCTACATACTTTGGGCATGTTGTTAGAAGAGGCTGTTCCTTGGAGAAAGACATCATGCTTGGAAAGGTGTAAGGTCAGCAAAAGAGGAAGACATTCAAAGGGATGAACTGACTGCAGCAATGGGCTTATGTATGTCAGAGATGATGAGGATGGCACAGCATATGACAGGGTTCAGATCTGTTGTTCGTAGGTCAGAATGAGACATACTCAACAGCACATAACAATGACAGCTGTGAAAATGGAAGACATGGTGTCTGCCATAAAAGAAGTTTAAATGTAATTTTCTGAGACAATCAACAAAATCAACAACTCATTGCTGCACTGAGAACCAACTCATAGCTGATCCTCCAGCAGGTTTTCAGAAAAAGTGAATCACATAGGAGATTACCCCTCTTTCTCCCTCAGAGAAGCTGGTGCATTTAAACCAACCACCTTTGTGTTGGCAGCACAATGTTATTGTTATTATGTACTATCAAGTCAGAACTAACTTACTCTTGAATCTCCAGTGGGTTTTGACAGGCAGTTTAATCACATGGAGGAAATTGACTATCTTTCTCTTACAGAGCAGTTGATGGATTTGAACCAAATGACTGTGTTGGCAATGCAACACCTTACCATTAAGCCACTTGAGCTCCCTTGGCAGCACAAAAGCTCCCTGAAATACCTCAGGAGTGTGTTATTAATATAATAATTTAGAAAATTCATTCTTACTATTTTTAATTCTTAAATGGTTTTTCATGGCCAAAGATACACTTTTTATTGATAGAGGCAAGGACTGTCATAATTGAGTCTCAAAAAAATGGGACAGTGTGTAATAACTGTCCTTAGAATGGTATCTAACCTACTCCTGTTAAGTCAATTCCAATTCATAGGACAACTCAGTCCTAAAGCACAGAGTAGAACTTCCCCCTAGAATTTCTGAGGCAGTAAATCTTTAAGAGAATGCTGTCTCATTTTTCTCCTGGTTGATTATAAGCCAAATGCCTTACTTATCATGTCACTAGAAGAGTGCCTTAGCTCATAATAAACACTGAGTAAATAATAGCTGCTATTGTTTACTTTGCCCACTGCTACTGAGTTAATTCTGAGTAATAGCAACTCTGAAGAGTTTCCAAGGTTGTATGTGAATCTTTAGGTCAGAGAAGGTCCATTTTTCTCTTATGTAGGAGCTGGTGAATTTAATTTCTGAACTTTTGGCTAACAGCACAACACATAATAGTCTATACCACTGGAGTTCCTACTTGTTGTTGTTGTTGTTGTTAGCTGTGATCGAGTCAAGTACAACTAATAGTAAACTTATGAACAATAGATCTAGACTCTGTCCTGACCTGTGCCAACCTCGTCATCTCTGACATCTTTGCCTCCAAGAAGCACTCTTGCTGCACCTTCTCTAAGACATATCTATTCTTTTGGCAGTCATAGGATATTTAGTTGGATATTATCCAACACCACAGTTCAAAACCATCAATTATTCTGCCATCCTTATTCATTGTCCAGCTCTCAGATGCATAACAAATGACTTCAAAAATGATGGTCTGTATCAGGTGCATCCTAGTCCTCAAATTAGCACCATTGCTCTTCAATAATTTGGAGAGTTTCCTCCCTGGCCACAGACTTTCCCAGTGCAATACATCTCCTGATCTCCTGACGCTGGTACCAAGAATACTGATTGTGGATACAAGTAAAAGGATGTTGTTGACAGTCTCAATCTTTTCTTCACCTATCATGATGTTGTCTATCGGTCCAGTGGCTAGGAATTTTGTTTTCTTGATGTTATGATGAAATCCTTATTGAAGGCTGCATTGCAGTCTTTGAACTTCTGCAGCAGTGCTTCAAGTCCTCCTTACTTTCAGGAAAGAAGGTTGTTGTGTTACCTGCATAACCAAAGTTGTTGATGAGCCTTCCTCCAGTCCTGGTGTGACATTCTTTATAGAATCCAGCTTCTCAAATAATATGTTCTGCATACAGATTAAATAGGTGTGGAGAAAGTTTCATATAGCATATGAAAATATTGTAGTTATACATGTTGGCTGAATAAGAATGACAAAATTAAATAAACAATAAGTTTATTTTGATGTGGATTCTATGTGAGTAAAGGGAATTAGATGATGATAGATCAGGGTTAGGAGTTGGCTGAGCAAGCACTTATGAAGTTTTTGCTTTGTGTCAGGCTTGGGAGGTACACCTTGAACAAAGCTGATATTGAGGCCAACCTTCACAGAACTTATATTTCAGGAGAGGTTTGATAAATATGAAAGGACAGGAGAAGAATGAAAAATCAAATCATGACACTGGAAGAAAAAGAAAATTTTTGAAATTGGGGAAAAATAAGCATCAAGAAACTTCTTGACATAAGATGGGAAGGCTTCCTTGAGGAAGTAGAATTTAAGCTCAAACCTGAAATATAAACCCTAAAATAAAATGACAAGCATATGGAAATGATTATACCAGGAGGAGACTCTGAGGTCAAAATAGAAATGGGATACTGGAGAAACTGGAAGAAGTTCCTTGTGGCTACAGTGAGCAAGGGGTAGGTGGAACCATATGAAGGGATCAGATTTTACAAGCCATTATGAGGAGTTTGGATTGTACTGAAACACTTTACTGAGAGGGTGTAATTTCACCTGGGTTTAAGATTATAAAATACAGAGAACAATTTGGAGCTAGGCAGATATGATAGAAGAGTAAAGACATGGAGTTGTGACTAAGAACAGTGGTTGGAGAGACAAGAAAGAGACAATCTGATGAAGAGGAAGGTTTAGGAAGTGCTAAAAAGTATTCTGTTTTGGAGCTATCACTGTGCAGAATAGCCACTGTTTTTCAGTGTTAGGAATTGACAAGTCAGGTTTTCCTTGTAGGAGATGAAAAATTGAGTTGATGTGGTCACCTTCGGAAAAGATGGGGCTTTTACTGCTGAGTTGAACTCTTTGTGGGAATATTTGTGTTGAATGATCTCTCTGACCTTCATGCCAGCTGAGGAAGTACTATCCTGCACAGACATTCCACTCATTCCCTTTCATGTCTGCAGAAGGAAACATATCATATATGTCAGGTTAGGTCATTGAGAGCCCCTTCTCATTTCCAATTTACCTCAGTGTGTGTGTGTGTGTGTGTGTGACTAATTTGAGTGGATAATCATAAGAGCTTTTCAAGGAGTAGACCTTGAGTTGGTAAACACATTTCTGTCAAAATTGATAAAATGGGCCTTGAACTTAAGCCTTGTAGTCAGAACCTGAAACTTGAGAGTTAACAATGTATTTTATTTCTAATAATGATTGTCTTCCCCCCCCCCTTTCTATGTCGCTTTAGGAGTTTTAATCATCCTTAAGCTTTTTTGAGAATGATTGAACTTCTAAATCCCCTCAAGTTAAAATTTTAAGTTCTATTGAACATTTTTGTAGGATTATTCAGTCTTTTTACATTATGACTTATGCAGTGCTTTGAGATCACCAGAGTTGAAAAAAATTCCTTAAATATGATTTTATGGTTAGTTTAAAAAATAATTGAAAAGTATTCTTAGCTAGTCCCATAATTTTAATATCCTTCTCTTTGAACATAAATTAAAGTGGTATTATATAAAATATCCAAATACTTGACATGAAAATTTATATATGAAATATATCAGAAGCCTTCTTCTATGATGTGTCAGACATTACTATTTTGTTATTAGATAATAGATAAATACTGTGTTCAAATTTCATTTTTTTTTAACATTGCACTTTCAAAACATTCTCTCAGGTAGTATTTTGAGGTAATGCTTGATATTACTAGAATGTGTGTTGATATTTTGAATGAATTGATCAAAACATATTTTTTACTTTCCAAATAAAATAGGTGAAGATACACATTCAGGAAATACATAAGAAGACTGTTTTCAAGGTAGCAAGTCCATGTTAGACTTTTTTCAATATAAAATATAGAATGAGATGAGGAAAACATGCACACTAATGTTCATAGCAGCATTATTCACCATCATAAGAACATGGAAACAGCCCAAATGTCCAGCCACAATTGAATGGATTGAGAAATGATAGTACATTCACACAATGGAATACTATTCAGCATGCAGGAGAAATGATTTTGTAAATTACTACATAACTTGGGAGAAACTGGAGAGCATAGTGCTCTCATTTTCATAAGAACAAATACTATATAAGACCATAATTGCAGAATGCATGTGAGGATCCAAGGTGGGGAGGGTGGGTGCATAGGGATGAGGATATGGTGGGGGAGGTTAATCATAGGGTCACACAATTTGTTGGGTGGAAGGAGGGATGGGTAAAGGAATTGGGAAAGATCTGGTGTGAAAAATAATGTATACAAAAATGGGACTGATATCAGGGTTGGGGTAAGACTGAGAAAAACTGGATAAATTGTGTATACTGCACTGAAACAGATGAGGAAGAGAATAATTTAAAAGCAATGTATGAGAGGGTATTATGGTTATCATAAGAGTCCACAATTAAGGTTGCATACTGGAATGTATTTGGGGTGGTGGGAGTGGTGTGGGGGGATTGTGTACCAGGGAGGGAGTTTTCTTTTACTTTTCAAAGAGAGGAGTGAACTGAGCGGGGAATGAAGTGCAGCAATGAATGAGTGGAAATCCAAGGTCTCTGTAAATGTTCATTTGTTAATTAAAATTATTAAAATTTTAAAAAAGAAAAAAAAACAATGTATACAAAATTTATAAGTAAGTCAGTATAATATAATTTTTTTAAAAAAATGTCCAAAACAAAACAAAGCACAGAAACACTTTAGAAGTGTTTTTTGTTGTTTGGGTTTTTTTTTTTTTAAATAGCAAAACCATACTAGGCTTCTTTCAGTATCAAATTGGGGTTTTTTTGGAAAATTTAATTAGCATGTTTCACATCTTTAAAAGACAAATTTTAGGAAAAGGTTAATATTTTATATTATTGCTACTTGACACACTTTGATATAAAACTTACTTACCTTTAATTTGAGTGTGGTGCTGGAGAAGAGTCTTGAACATACTATGAACTGCCAAGAAAAGAAATAGATCTGTCTAAGAGAGGGAAAAACCGAGTTTCTCCTTGGAAGCGAGGATTTTGAAGCTCAGTCTCACATACTTTGGGCATGTAGCCAGGAGAGACTGGTCCTTGGCAAAGGACATCATGCTTGGAAGGGTAGGACAGTTCAGGAGGGGAAGAACTGGATGAGATGGATTGATATAGTAACTGGGGCAAAAGAGGTTGGTGTGTCAGAGTTAGTGAGACTGGCTCAGGACAGGGCAGGATTCAGAGCTGATGTACATATGGGTCACAGGCAACTCGATGGCACCTAACAGCAGCAGCAACAACAACAACAACAACAACAACAACAACAGCTTCTATTGAACTGAGGAGGTAAGTGATGTTAAGAATTGTGAAGAATGAGATTTACCACCACTCTAAGAGGGTAAATGAAATTTGATTCTGTATGTACTTAGAAGCTTTGTTTCAAGATACCAAGATTGCAAAGACATGAGATAAGAAGCAGTATTGCACACTGATTATTATGGGTTTAATTTTGTTCTACTTCCAAACTTAAGTTTGTGTTTTAAAACTTGGTTTGACTTTATTTAGAAATGGGGCATATGAAGAAGTTATCACTTAAAAAGAAGTTATATGTGAGTACAGTGGGTCCCAATCTAATATGAGCGATGTCTTTGTCTGGATTCCTTAGGGGAACAAAACCAAACCCTAGTGTTTAGTTGAGTTCTCTAAAGAAGCAAAATCAAGAGTGGCCATATGTGAAGCTAGAAGGTTCTTATGACTTGCATAGCTGCAGGGTCTGATGAACCCAAGATTAGCAGGTCAGATGGAAGGAGCTGGCTTCCAAGGATGACAAATCCAAGATTAGCAGACAACATGGCAGGCTTCTTACTCAAGTGTAAAGAACTGGTGAAGTCAGAGGAAGAATTCAGATTAATAAAAGCAATTGAAAACCAGGCAGTCACTGTTGGTGAGAGTGTAAAATGGTACAACCACGGTGGAAGGCAGTGTGGCACTTTTTCAAAAAGTTGTAAATAGAGATGCCATTTGACCCAGCAATTCTACTACTGGGAATATACCCCAAAGAGACCATAACTGACATCCAAGCAGATATATGCACATCCATGTTTATCGCAACTTTGTTCACAATAGCAAGGAGTCGGAAACAACCCAAGTGCCCATCAACAAACGAATGGGTAGAGAAGCTGTGGTATACTCACACAATGGAATACTACGCTGCATTGAAAAACAAGGAACTCATGAAATATTATTCAA
>NW_006399848.1:4918858-4920918 GCF_000299155.1 Elephantulus edwardii
AATTCATTATGACCAAGAGGGATTCATAACAGGTATGCAAGGATGGTTCAACATAAGAAAACAATCAGTATAATCCACTACATTAACAAAGCGAATAACTGTATGATCTTAGGAATTGATGGAGAAAAGGTATTTGGAGGAATTAAATACCTGATAAAGACACTCATCAAAATTGGAATAGAAAAAAAAAACTGGAATAGAAGGGACTTGATCATTAGTGGTGATAAAATGAAATGAAAAAATAATGAAGTGAAACATTCCAAATATTGGTCCATAAAAGTAATAATGGAAATTTTTTAAATATTTAGAACAAGTAATAATGAAAGGTCTATATTGTGAAATGCAGAAAAACCAGTTTGAAGAAAATTAGTAGCCTCAAATGTATATTTATTTGAAAAGAAAAGAAAATTGAAAAATTCATGAGGTTTGGCATATAATTTAGGAATATAAAAAGATAACAGTATAATATCTCCAAAATAGAAGGAAAGACAAAATGAAGCTAGGAATTTAATTGTATGGTAAAGACAAAACAGAGAGAATCAACAAAGTTAAAAGTTTGATCTTTGGATAATTTTAGGCAAGTTGAAAGATAAAGTCCAGATAAATAATATTAGAAATGAATTGTGAAGTAAAGCTAGAATTACAGCATATATTTGTCAGATAAGAAGAAAATACTTTAAACAGTCTAAATCAACACATTTTCAAACTTGACCAAAATTTATATTCCTAGGAAAACACAGTCTACCAAAATTGATTCAAGAATATGCATATCATGTCTATTGAAGCATTGTTGAAAATAGCAAAGAATTGAAAGCAGCTCAAGTGTCTGTAAACGGACAAACGGCTAAAGAAACTCTACTAGATTCACACATTGGAGTATCATGTATCACTAAAAATGATTAAAAATTTGTGAAATAAAGTACAACATGGATGAATCCAGGACAGTTTGTGCTAAGTGACATAAATAAGTCACACAATAAAGATAAATTATGGTATAAGACCGTATTACAAAAAACTAAGGAAAAATGTATACACACACTCAATCTTGGAGAGATAACAGGACTGAGAAGGGTGGAAGAAGGGAGTAAAAATTAATAAATAGATAAATTGGAAGACAGTACATAGTAAGAGCTTGATTATTATCCTTGGAGTCAGAACTGACTCAGAGCTGACCCTCCAGCAGGTTTTCAGAGATTGTAAATTTCATGAGAGAAGATTGCTCATCTTTTTGTCAAGGAGCAGCTAGTAGATTTAAACCACATGCCTTTAAGCCGGCAGTAAACTCCTTACCACTAGCCACTAGAGCTCAAGAGCTTGCTTAGACATTATAATGAAATAATAATATTAAGCAATAGCAATTGGAGTAATAAACCAAAATTTCTATAAATAAGTGTATTAAAAAACCAGTATTGTTGGTAAACTTTCACTAAAAACCTTTTTATAAATGAAATTATTAATCAAAACCAAAATTGATGCAAGGAAAAAAATTAGAAAAATGGAATAGTTTTATAATATAAAAAAATTAAATTCTTAAATTAAACTTTCCAATAAAGAGTGGATAAAAACATTAAATTATTCGCAAGCGACTCGATGGCACATAACAACAACAACAACATACAATGAATTTACCTCAGCAGAAAAAGAAACCCAATTGGGACATGCAAACCTCTGGAGAATTTTCCCAAGAAATGATGCTGAGGGAAGAAGGCCCCAAGAAGTATATACTGTATGATTCTATTTATATAATATTTTAGAGAAAGTAAAAATAATCTATAAGGACAGAAAGTAGGTCACCTGATGCTGAAGATAGGTGAAAGACTTGACTTTAAAGAGGCCTGAGGGAACCTTTTGGGAGTGATGAAAATGTCATATATTGATTGCTGTAGCTATATTTGTGAGCCATTTGCTAAACTCACTGAATTGTAAACTTAGAGTGAATGCTTTTTATTGTATAAAAATACTTTCATAAACAAACACATGAAGAAATGCTCAAAATCCCTAGCCCTAAGAGAGATGCAAATTAAAACAACTATGAGATATCATTTCACCCCAGTCAAAAT
>NW_006399848.1:4921018-4923187 GCF_000299155.1 Elephantulus edwardii
TGCTAAACTCACTGAATTGTAAACTTAGAGTGAATGCTTTTTATTGTATAAAAATACTTTCATAACGTTTATTTTTAAAAAATTTTTCTACAAAATAAACGCCAAGCCTAATTGCATTTACTGGCAAGTTCCATGAAACTTTTAGGGCATTGAAAGTAACACTCTCCAATTTATTATATGATTTATTATATGATTCTTAAGTAAAAGTGATGAAAAGAAAAGGAGATTTTGCTATATTGAAGTTGCTATAACTTCAGAAAGGCAGATTTTACACTGGATTAAAGATTGGTTTCTATTTTACATAGAAATTGTTACTTTGATTAAAGAACTGAAACAGTAATGGAATAATTAACATTTATTCCACTTGAATCCAAGAAATAACAAACAATCCAGTTAACTAAGGCAACCCCTCTCTGTCTCAAGAATCTTACCTCCTTATCTCATGTCCCGAAGTTTATCATCACTAAGAATGGATGCTGAACCACACAGTCAAAGCAGTGTGTCTTCTAGAACTCTCAAATTGACCTTATTTTACTCTTAATTTTTTTTTGAGCAAGATAGATTTTTGAACTTTCCTCCCTTTGTGCTCAGACATGCCATGTGAGTCCATTCAGCTTCAGTCTTATGTTGGAAAGAAAATAAATTGGCACCAAGAAAAAGTGAATAGTTAAATGTGATTCGGGAAATGCAAGTTTATTAAACTTGTAATAGACTGGAGTTTTCTTTCCATAATTTTAGGTGGAAGTGGGCCATTAATATGCAAAAAAATTGGGAAGACTAACTAGAGGGATTTTTTATTGATAATAAATAGGATTACCACTGTCAGAAATATTATGTACCATATTTTTTATTAAAGGAATTCTAATCTCAAAAACATGCCAACTTTTAAAATGTGATAATTTTTGTTAATTCCCTACACATAGCCATTTTCACATACATATCAAAATCTCATTAATTGATGCCTTTGGGGGAGCTTCATTTCTTTTTCTTTAACCATAACAAATTCCATTTTAGCTTCTTAGTTCAAAACAATTCAGTATAGTCTGTGTTAGCGTCTGTAGACTATCATGTCACGTTCAATAAATTGTGAAAAATCATAATTTAATTATACAACTTGAGTATGGTTCTTGATTTATAATCATCTGATAAAGGGTTTCTATAAATAAATGCCAAGGGAAAGAATAAAACCAAAGTAAGAATATAATTTTATTATAATTAATACAGAATTCTATCCATTAACTTCTTCATAACTGGTCTCAATTAATTCATTTTTGAACCTACCATAATACCTCATTTACAAAAATCATTTACTGGCTGATTTTTTTTCACAATTAGATATTTTATAGAGTCAGATTTACCAATTATTGCTAGATCACAGTTCCAAAATACACAATACTTTATCTAGATAATTAGTGATTTTACACTCATTTAATGTTAAGTGGTATTTATAACCTTGTTGTCTATGCTCTATTTGACTTTTTGTTTTTATCACCTCTCAGTAAATCTTTTAATAGTAAAGAGCAACTCAGCTGGATGGCTTTGAAGAATAATAATTTGGGATAAGAATAAGTTGATAGTGTAGTAATAAGGTCTGGTGATAGCTTTCCCAGGAGATCTCTTATGCAAAAATGATGGAGGGCTGCCCATCACTGCATCACTGTACATGGAATGCTGACATTCTTGACTTTAATAGGAAAGCATTTATGTTTTGCAC
Organism: Elephantulus edwardii; assembly: GCF_000299155.1. Lineage (NCBI taxonomy): Eukaryota > Metazoa > Chordata > Mammalia > Macroscelidea > Macroscelididae > Elephantulus > Elephantulus edwardii. The sequence goes on from NW_006399848.1 coordinate 4,922,733, forward strand.
CTGCTCCAGTATATGAATAGCTGTCATGTACTCCAACAAAAGAAAGAAAAAAATCCATCACTATGATTTAAGAGAAATATGCTCTGGCTTAAGAAAAAGGAAAATATTTTGAGTGGTTAAAATGTCTTTTTCTTACCATGGTATGACTGATTTCTACAGTAAATTATTTGAGTTACGTTTGATGATATTAATATTTTCCTGTTGAGTTCAAGATGACTTCATCAGTACAGAAAGCTCTTTAAATTATTAAAGAGTGCCTGAAGTACATGCTTCAGAGTAAAAGGCTAGTGAATTTTTAATTACTGATTTTTAGTAGCATCTAACAAATTGAAAAGTCGGGATAAAATCTGAATATGGTGTTTTGTGGGTGTATCAGTAGGATGTAACATTAAAAGTTTATATAGTTAAGTTCATTCCTAAAATTTCCTAATCAAAATAACAAAATAAAATATATA
>NW_006399848.1:4923287-4928312 GCF_000299155.1 Elephantulus edwardii
TTTTTTATTTTCCTGACATGTTTGTTTGGTCAGAGCCTTGAATGTGTTAAAACAACGTTGAAATAGTATTTCTCACACTTTCATGCCTAAGTATTATTGCTTTGCTGGATTATGCAGGAAGTTCTGTTAAATCTGTTTTGTATTTATGTCTGGTTTGTTGTTGGGTGTTTTTTTTTTTAAATCTTTCTTCTTATGGCATTTTACATGCCAATTTTTCCTCTGCTCTAGGCATTATAACTATTTTTCTATTTTCTCCAAGACATTTTAAGATTATACACATATAAATGCAGTGTGTATGTGTGTGCTCGCTAATATAGCTAAAATTTAATGACTCATCTTTTAGCAAGTACACTAAAATGAAGTACCAAGATTAATATTTCCTCTTGAAAGTATTCACTATTGAAAATTATTCACTTAACTTGGTGCTTCTAATGTTATTTAAAATGTCTGAGGACCTGTTTTTCTGAAATTTCTTTAAAATCTGCAGGATATTTAAAATATATACATCATCAATGATTGTAATTTATAATTGTTAAGATGGTTGGTAAATGGGGTCAAAGATACTATTTATGAAATAGCGGAATATTATTCAAAGTCATATGTGATGAATAAGTAACTTTTAGTTAATATATTTTTTGGCAAAGATAGGGATGGGCTTTAAAGAATTTGGCATGGGAGATGAATAATTAAAAAGGAAAGATGAAGAGGAATAGTCCAAATATCCATGATTGTGATTTGGAAAAAGAAATCCAAAATTATTTGGGCAGTTGTTGAAAAGATGGAGAACTTAACATGGTGACTATTTTGACAGAAAGGAATCATACAGAATTACTGAAAGTCCTTGAAATGAGATTTTATGTAGCATAATTTCAATTTCTACTTCTAAGGCTATTCATATTGCAATTTAAAGTAAATAGCATATAAATTAGGAAACTATGCAGGCCTGGTGGGAAAGGAGTTGAGCTGCCAACCTAAAAGCAGGTGGTTTGAATCCACCAGCTGCTCAGCTGGAGAAAGATGAATAATCTCCTCAAGCTTGATAGTCTCTGAAACCCACTGGAGAATCTTCTATGAATCTTCTAGTCAGTTCTGACTAGACAACAATGACTTTGAAGGTTTTTTTCCTGAGACCATATAAATCATGACTAAATCAGATTACTACTTTTTAAGGCTCTTCCACTCAGGACAAATTTCTAAAAAACCCTCGCTCTCCACATTGTACTACTCCTTTTAATTCTTACTGAGATGAGAATGGGCATGGACAATCTTGTGTATTTGTCTGTGCTTCTAAAAACTCTTGAGTCATATAGCTAAACAATGCAGGAGCAAAAGTGCCTTCAGTAAATGTTATTGTTGGAAAGAGACAGCAGAGTGAAATTAGAAAGGAAGAGAAAAGGATTTAAATCCAGAAAGAATCCTCTCTTAAAACACACTTTGGGTGTTTTTCAAATTAGGAAGGTATAATCCAGTTGTTGTTACATACTGTTGAGTTGCCTGTGACTCATAGTGACCGCATGTACAACAGCTCTGAAGTCTGCCCTGTCCTGATCCAGTCTCACTGACTCCAATATATCTACTCCCATGCCCTATTTACTGCATCCATCCATCCCATCGGGGGTCTTCCTCTCCTGTGCTGTCCCTCCACCCTTCTAAGCCTAATGTCCTTCTCCAAGGACTGGGTCCTCCTGGCCACATGCCCAAAGTATGTGAGACAGAGCTTCAAAATCTTAGCCTCCAAGGAGAAACCTGGTTTCACCCTCTCTAAGACAGACTTATTTGTTTTCTTGGTGGTTCATGATATGTTCAAGTCTTTTCTCCAGCACCGCAACTTGAAATATCAATTCTTCTTCCGTCATCTTTAGTCATTGTCCAGCTTTCTGAAACATAGCAAGTAATTGTGAAGACCATGGCCTGGATTCAGATGATCCTTAGTCTCTAGACTAACATCACTGCTTCTTAGTACTCTGGAAAGGTCCCTGACAGCAGATTTACCTAATGCAATTAATCTTTTCATTTCCTGACTGTTGGTGGTGAAGTGTTGATTGTGGAGCCTAACAAGCTTTAACTGTTAACAACCTCAATCTCTTTGCATCCATTATGGTATTGTTTATACCAGTTACTGTTGTTGTTGTTGGTAAGTGTTGTCAAGTCTTAGGGCACTCATAGCGACCCTATTAAAGAAAGCCCTGGACACTTGTATAAATTTTGTCCTTTCTCCAGTTTCACAGGGTTTTCAGAGGCAAGCTATTTCAGAAGTAGATGACACTCCTGCTTCCAAGCTTGTTTTAATCAGGGAGCTCCACCAAACACTGTCCACCATGGGTAACCATTCTCGCATTTGACACATCAGTGTCACAGTGTTCAGCTTCACAGCAACCATGAATTATCTCTGTACAGAAAGTGGACAGGCCAGGATTACATGACCTAGAAGAATGTTTCACTACAATACTAAGATTGTTAATTTACTTCAAGAGATTAAGTAGTACATTTTCAATAAGGAGCCAGCCTTAGTCAGTAACATCTGGTACTGTAGTCCCATAGATAATTACTTTGCTAATCTAAAGGCTACAACTTGTGGGCTATTCAAATCCACCAGACGTTCTGAGAAGGAAAGATGGGCAGTATCTTCCCATGCTATTTACAGTCTCAGAAACCCAGTGGAGGATAAGTTATGAGTCTATTCCAGCTTGATGACGATGAAGTTTTTTTGCACCCTAATCAAACTCTGCCACTAGTTTGTTATTTTTACAAGTTAATGCAAGAAAATAATCTTTTTCCATTTTCTAGAAGAACTCCTTTGATATAAACAAGTACTTGGCCTCTATTTCATATGTAAGCCAAAGCAAAATTAATTGGCCAGTATCAGGGCTTTAATAGATGAAACTTGGGCTGAATCACATGACTTTTGCTTCACAGGAAATAGTTTTTCTCTGAAATTACAGCTTAAACTTTTTCTTTCAATTTGCCTAAAATAATTTAATAAAGAAGTTATTCTGTTAAAAACTACTTTTCTGCCAGTAATATGGAACACTTTTAGAGGAAAGTGCTTTTCTTTCTTAGTTTTTTTTTTTTTTTTTTGTTAATGCTTGAAAATATTTTATTTCCTCAATTAGATACAACAGCTGTCTGGGCAGCCCACTGTGTACACCAGGATTCTCATTTCCCCATCCTTCTTTAAAACCTCCACTCCCCTCTTTCTCTGCTTCTATTAACATTTATTTTAAATTTTTTATTGGATTGCATATACTCATTCATATACATCATGGTTTGTACATGTACTTTGTGTTGTTTACAATCATTCATGTACATTCTAAGCGGTATAGCACTGCTCTGTCCATTTGCTGTACAGAGGCAACTCGTGGTTATTTTGAAGTTAAACACTGTGACACTTAATTGTCACCTGTGATCATGGTTACCCGTGGTGGACAGCGTGTGATGGAGATCCCTGATTAGAAAAAGCTTGGAAGAAGGAGTGTCATCCACTTCTGAAATAGCTTGCGTCTGGAAACCCTATGGACTTGGAGAAATGATGACAGTTATACAAGTGTCCGGATCTTTTGTTCATAGGGTTGCTGTGAGTCATCTATGACTTGATGGCACTTAACAACAACAACATACAGCATAGTTTATATAATTAAATACTTTGGCTCTGTGCCTATTATCACTCTATCTTTTCAAATTCCCATTGAACATTTCCTAATCCTTCATTCCCTGTCCACCTATCTCTGGTATCTCAGTAATTTCCCCACCATCCCCTTTTTCTGTTCCTCTTCCTGTCCTTTCCCCTTTCACTTTTGAAAATGTATACCTATCTTGCTCAGTTATCATCCTATTATCAAAATAGTTGTCTATTGCACTATTTGTCCTTATATGACTGGGATATTTCACTCAGCATGATGTCTTTTTGTAAACACTGATGTCTCCTGCAACGTGCCCAACATATGAGAAATGAAGTTTCACCATCCTTAACTCTAAGAAACATTTTGGTAGCATTTCCAAGACAGATTTGTTTGTCCTTTTAACAATCTAAAACATTAAAAACTGTTAATACCAGAATTCAGGCATAGATTCTTCTTCAGTGTTCTTTATTTATTGTCCAACTTTCACATCCACGTGAAACAATTGAAAATATTATGGCGTGGATCACCTTTGTCTTCAAACCAGTATCCTTGCTGTATAACACTTTAAAGACGTCCTTGACCGGAAACTTGACCAATAGGACACATCTTTTGATTACTTGAAGTCGGCTACCGTGGTTTTGATGCTACATAGGTGTTGATCATGGGTCCAAGCAAAATGACATCTTTGACAATTTTAATACTTTCTCTATCTGTCATGATGTTGCTTATTGATCCAGTGGTGAGGATTTTTGTTTTCTTGATCTTGCTATGTATGTAATTTATATTGAAGGCTGTAGTCTTTGATCTTCTGCAGTAAATGCTTCAAGTTGTCTCTGTTTTATACAACAAAATTATATCATACGCATAATGTAGATTGTTGATGAATCTTCCTCCAATCTTGATGCCATAATCTTTTTCTTAGAGTCCAGTTTCTCGAATTTTTGCTGAGCAAACAGGTTGAATAAGTATGTTGCTGTTGTAGTTATGTGCCATTAAGTCATCTGCAAATCATAGTGACCTTATGTACAACAGCTCCGAAGCCTGACCTGTCCTGAGCCAGCCTCATTGACTCTGACACAGCTACCCCTACTGCCCCAGTTACTGTGTCAATCCATCTTATCTGGGGTCTTCCTCTCTTGCACTGTCCTTTCACCCTTCCAAGGACGATGTCCTTCTCTAAGACCCAGTTCCTCCCGGCCATATGCCCAAAGTATGTGAGACAGAGCTTCAAAACCCTAGCATCAAAGGAGAAATTTTATTTTACCCTCTCCAAGACAGACCTATTATGTCACAACTCAAAGATATAAATCCTTCTATCATTCTTAGTCATTGTCCAGGGAACTTTCAGAAGTTCAGGCTGGATTCAGAAGAGGCTGTGGCACCAGAGATATCATTGCTGATGTTA
>NW_006399848.1:4928512-4930361 GCF_000299155.1 Elephantulus edwardii
AAAACATAATATGGTTGTATCTGAAGCCTTAATGCTAAGTAAGCATCAATCTAAAAAAAGACGTATATTGTATGATCCCACTTTTATAATAAGAAAAAAAAAAGAAAGAAACATGCAAAAATCAGCATTCCTTCCTTGAAGGTTTACCAGGGATGGAAGGTGGAGGGAGAGAAAATTACTCTTTAGGCAGTAGACACTTGGCATATTTTATGTTAGGAAAGGCAATAGTTGGTGAAATGTGTATATATAACTTGGCTAGAGTTCATGATGACACTAAAAAGTACAGAAGAATACGAGATTTTATCAGTAAATACTATTATATATGATAAAATTTTATAATAATAGCAGTGATATCCTAAAAACACACTGTTGTTGTTATGTGTTGTCTAGTCACCTATGACTCATCGTGACAACAGCTTTGAATTCTCGCCTATTTTGAGCCAATCTCATTATCTCTGACAGACCTACTCCAATTTCTCCAGTCGCTGAGTCAGTACATCTCATCCTGGGTCTTCCTCTCCTGTACTATCTCTCCACTCTAAGAGTTACATATATCGACATGTATGTATGAATATGTATATGAAGGCAAGTTGTTTGGTATTACCAACTTAACTTCGATGGAAAGTAACTATGAAAAAGAAATCAAATTTTACCCTATCCACCACTATCTTCATAATGTCTGACATGCTCAAATTCTTTGTTACGATTACTATGTCAACCTCATTGAGGGTCTTCCTCTCTTTCACTGACCTTTACTTCTCAAAATATGATGCATTTTTATTCCAAGAACTTGTGCCTCCTGACAACATTCCCAGAATTATGTGAAATGAACTCTTACCATCCTTGCTTTTAAGAAAAACCCTCCCTCCAAGATAAAATTCTTTTGACAGTCCATGGTGTATTTAACATTCTTCACAGCACTACAATTCAAAGATATTGATTCCTATCTGAGCTTTCTAATTCATTGTTTAGCCCTCAGACACATTGAAAGCAAATGAAAATACCATCACCTGGGTCAAGTACACCTTAACCTTTAACCTGACGTCTTTGCTTTTCAGAACTTTCAAGGGATCTTTCCTTGAAAGTTTATTTGCTCCATACAACATGTCTTTTAATTCTTTTTATAAAATTAAATTTTGTTTTATTTGAGTCAAGTTTTATAAATAATACTGGTTGTCTTTTGATTTCTTGATTGTTACTACTATGGATTTGATTGTAGTTACAAGTAAAATTGTTTATTGATAACTTTAATCTTTTCTCTGTCGTAGTGTTGCCTATTGATCTAGTTGTCAGGATTTTTGTTTTCTTGCTATTGTGATGTAATCTCTATTGAAGGCTGTAGTCTTTGATCTACTCCACTAAATTCTTGTAGTTTTCACTTTCTGCAAGCAAGATTGTGTCATTTGTATAATGAGGTCTGCTGATGAGTCTTTCTCCAATTTTGATGCAATATTCTTCTTTACATAGTCCATAGTCTTGAGTGATTTTCTCAGCACACAGATTAAGTAGTTAAGGAGAAAGGATAATATACTTACCCCCACCCCTGATTTTTGCTGTATCTATCCTCAAGGCATTTGACTGTATGGATCATAACAAATTATTACTAACATTGAGAAGAATGGGAATCCCAGAAAACATAATTGTGCTCATGCAAAACCTAAACCTAGATCAAGAGGCTGTTGTCTAAGCAGAGCAAAGGAACACATTGTTTCATTGCATTGGAACCGACCCATAGCTGACCTCCCAGTAGGATTTCCTAGGCAGATAATCACATGTGATTGATTATCAATTGTTCTTCTGTAGAGCAGCTGGTGGGTTGGAACCACATGCATTTGATATTGCAGTGCAG
>NW_006399848.1:4930866-4938354 GCF_000299155.1 Elephantulus edwardii
GCAAAAAAAATGTTTGTCTTTTAGTTGTGGTGTTGAAGAAGAGTACTGACTATCTCATGGACTGCCAAAAGAACAAACAGATATGTCTTGGAGAGAGTGCAGCCAGAATGCTCCTAGGAGGCAAAGATTATAAAGTTTCACGACATGTACTTTGGATGTGTTTTTTTAGGAGGGGCTGTTCATGAGGGAGCTCTGGTGGCCTAGTGGCAAAAAACTGCACTGTAATAGAGAAGGCTTGTGATTCTAATCTACCAGCTGCTTCACAGGAGAAGGATGGGCAATCTCCTTCCGTGCAATTATCTGCCTCTGAAAGCTATGTCAGCTATGGCTTGGTTCCAACTCTACAATACACAGCAACAGCATTTATTGGAGAGGGCATTATGCTTGGAAAAGGTTGGCGAAAGACAGGAAGACCCTCAACAGATGGATTGACACAGTGTCTACTGCAATGGGCAGTATGTCAAAGATGAGGATGGCACAGGATAGCATAGGGTTAAGAGCTGTTGAACATAGGGTTGCTATGAGTCATACTTGATTCAAAGGCATCTAACTACAACAATATTCTTGTACTGTGTTTGGACAGTTGCTTCTTGATCTAGGTGTAGATTTCACTTGAGCATAATTACATGTTCTGGGATTCCTATTCTTCTCAATGTTGCCCATAATTTATTATGATCCACACAATCAAATGTCTTTGCATAGTCCATATAACACAAAAATATTTCAGGGAGCTCTGGTGGCTCGGTGGTAAGGAGTTTGCACTGCCAACCCAAAGACACTCAAATCAAACCCACTAAGTGTTCTACAGAAGAAAAGATGGGCAGTCTCCTCCCATGCTGTTTACAGCCTCTGAAAACCTGCTGGAGGGTCAGCTATGAGTCTGTTTCAAGTTGACAGCACATAATAACTACAAAAATATTTCTGGTGTTCTCTGATTTCAACCAAGAGCCACCTGATGTAAGCAATGATACGCCTCATTCCATGACCTTTTTGGAATCCAGCTTACATTTCTGGCAGTTCCTTGTCAATGTTAAAGTAATCATCATCAATAAGTTACTTGCATGTGATATTAATGATAGTGTTCAATAATTTCCACATTAGATTACCTTTTTTTTTAAAAGGTGGGTAATGCTTCCAATTTTTTTAAATTTTATTTTATTCATTTTAATTAACATTTATAGGGATTTTGGATTTCCATTCATTCATTTTTGCACATTTCTCCCTGGTCAGCCCTCACCCCCAGTTCACTCCTTTCTTTGAAAAGTGAAAGAAAAATTCTTTCATTGGTATACAATCCCCCCACTCCGAGTACACTTCAACCTTAATTCTGGACTCTTGTGATAATCATAATACCCTATCATATATCACTTTAAAATTGTTCTCTCTCTCATCTGTTTCAATGCAGTATACATAATTTATCCAGTTTTTCTCAGTCTTACCCCAACCCTGATGTCAGTCCCATTCTACAACACTGGCACCATGCAATACTTGTCCTTTTGTGACTGAGATATTTCACTCGGCATAATGTCCTCCAGGGTCACCCATTTTGAATAATATTGCATGAGTTCTTTGTTTTTCAATGCAGCGTAGTATTCCATTTTGTGAATATACCACAGCTTCTTTGTCCATTCGTTTGTTGATGAGCACTTAGGTTGTTTCCAACTCCTTGCTATTGTGAACAAAGCCATGATAAACATGGGTGTGCATATATCTGCTTTGGTGGTGGTTATGGTTTCTTTGGGGTATATTCCCAGTAGTGGAATTGCTGGGTCAAATGGTATCTCTATTTGCAACTTTTGGAGAAAGCACCATACCGCCTTCCACAGTGGTTGCACCATTTTACACTTCCACAAACAGTGAATAAGGGTTCCAGTTTCTCCACAACCTCGCCAGCATTTGTTGCTTGCTGTTCTGTTAAATTTTGCTATTCTGACGGGGGTGAGATGATAGCTCATAGTTATTTAGCTTCCAAATTTCTTATCATAGATGAGTTACATCTGTTTCCTGAGACATCTCATTTGGTATTCCATAAGTTTCTGGGGCTAATGTCTTCAGTGCTTCTTAGATTCCTTTTGGTTCTATTCATTCTTGATCATATGCAACTTCCTGTAATAGTTCAGCATCAACCAATTATTTTTGGTATGGTCTCTGTGCATGCCTTTCATTGTCTTTTGATGCTCCCTGTTGCGTATCATCAAGTCAAATTCGACTTAGAACTGACCCTCCAGCGGGTTTTCATAGGCAGTTAATTGTTTGCCCATCTTTCTCCCACCGAGCAGATGGTGGCCTCAAACCTTCAAGATTGCAGCTCAGCTTCTTGCCCCTAGGCCACCAGAGCGCTCATGTAATATTTGATCCACAGAACCTTTAGTGATACCAGTGCTTAGTTCTTCATTTATTTCACCTTGAAAAATGCTGTGTGTGTTCTATTTTGGTTTTATACTTGCACATATCTGAAAAATTTCATTAATAGTATTTCATTTTCTCAAGCTGCCTTTTGAAGTTTTCTGTTCTCTTATTTCATCATTTCCTCCTTTATCTTTTGCTTCTCTACTTTCAAAACCAAGTTTCAGAGTTTCTTTTCATATTCATTTTGGTCTTCCCTTCTTTAATTTGGTTTTTTAATGGATGATGGTATTTATTTTTTTACAAATAATTATTCATATGTATTATGTTATATATGCTTAATTATCATTGGTCTATACCTATTATTATCTCCTGTCTTGTGATCCTGGCATTTTCACAATCCTTCATCCTCCCTCCACTCATCATTCTGCTATCCCAGTGATTTTTCCCCTTCCCCTTTTCCTACCCCTTTTTCTTTTCCTCTCTCCTTTTGAACACTTGTACATATCTTTCTCAGTTGTCCTCCTGTTACCACAATAATAGCCTTATACAATATTAGCCCTTATGTGACTAAGATATTTCATTCAACATAATGTTCTCCAGTTATACAGTATTTTAAAAAGTCACTATTTCTTAGAGCTTTGTAGAATTCCATTGTGTGAATGTACCACAATTTCTCAGTCTATTCATTCACTGATGGACATTTGCATGGTTTCCATTTTCTTGGTATTGTGAATAATGCTGCTATGAACATAGGTGTATCTATCTCCATTTGCGCCTCAGTCCTGATTTCCTTGGGAAATATTCCTGGCAGTAGAAAACCTGGGTCATATTGGATCTCTATGTTTAGCTTTTTGAGGAAACAGCAAACTGTCTTCCAGTGTGGTTGCATCATTTTACAATCCCACCAGCAATGCATAAGAGTTCCAATCTCTCTGCATCCTCTCCAACATTTATTATTTGCTGTGTTGTTAAACTTTGATACTGCTGCTGGAGTGAGATGGCATCTCACTGTTGTTTTGATTTGCATGTCTCCAATTGCTAGAGAGTTTGAACATTTCCTTGTGTGTTTCTTGATCATCCAAATGTCCTTCTATGTGAAGATTTCTTTCATGTTTTGTGTCCATTTTGTGATTGTTTCATTAGTCTCTGCCCCCCTGTGGAAGCCCTGTAGTATTCCATAAATTTTGTTGTAAACTTTGACCCTTGTTTGAAATGTTGCCAAATGTTTTTTCCAAGTCTGTAGGCTTACTTTTCACCCTACTGGAAAAAGTATACAGGGCTTTCATTTTAACAAGATCCCCTTTGTCAACTTAATCTTCTCAAGATTGAACATTTTTACTATATTTGGAAACTTTTTAATGCTATAAGCCAGGGCTTCTAATTTTATTCCCATTTTGGCTCTTATGATCTTATAGTTTTGAGTTTTACCCCTAGGTCTCTCATCCACTTTGAGTTGAATTTTATGTATAGTATGATTTGTGAATTCTGTTTTTGTTTTGTGCAGATAAATGTCCAGTTTTGCCAGCACCATTTGTTAAAGAGCCTGTTGTTTCCCTGTCTAATAATTACCTTGTCAAATATCAGTTGACCATAGGTTGATGGGTTGATTTCTAGATTTTTTTTATTCTATTCTATTGATTTATACGTCTGTTGTACCAATACCATGCTGTTTTGGTAATTATGGATGTTACTATGGTTTTGAGATCAGGAAGCGAGGTGCCTCCAACTTCATTTTTATTTTTCTGAAGAGCTTTGTTTATTCTGGGTCTCTTTTCTTTCCAAATGAACCTGGAAATTGTCTTGAAGAATGAAGTCCTTGAAGAATGAAGTTGGTATCTGTATTGGGATTGCATTGATTCTGTAGATAGATTGTTTTTGGTAAGAGTGTCATTTTCTTAATGTTCAGTCTTTCTTATGGATGATGTTCTTGATGTCATTTCACAGCTGCTCTGATCAACAAAAATAACAGTGTTCAATGCATCAAATTTATTCTTGGAGATGGTTTTTAAGTTCAGGTAAAATAATCTCAAGGTCCTATGCAAAATCTTGCAATAAATGAAGGAACTTATGTAGGGACTATCAATGAATCACAAGACAGAATAAGAGAAGAAATAAGATTACATTTGCTGTTTTTAGAAAATGTTTTTTAAAAAATTAAAACTATGGAAAAGAAAAAACCAGAAATTTGTTATTACTTTATCAGTAATCAAAGATCCATATTAAATCCTGATGTTGCCTTTGTTCCATACTATCAGAAAGGATTTAATACACCAATACTGGTGAAAAGATGGTGAGATGAGCATTTTCATAAACTTCTGTTAGGAGTATAATTGGCTATGAGTTTTTAGAAAGCATTCAGGCAATATATAATCAAGAGTGGTCCACTTGCTCTCATCATCTCTTGCCTGCCTTTAAAGCCCCAGCTACCCAGAATTAATTCTGTACTTTCCACAGTTTTCAGCTCCTTCTGCCTTTAAGCCCTACCTCATCAAGAGAAATAAATAAGCAACTCTTTTATCAGTTAACCCTAAATATCTTTGTATCTTGGTCATTCAGATCCTCTTGTCTGAACATTTTTCAATTATGGAGACATTCAACTGCTTATCTTCTTCAGATTGGTACCTTGGTTTTAAACTGTCGTATGAGTAGCAAAATTTCATCTCTTTTTACCTTAGATTATCTTTCTATTTTCCATCTATTCACTAGGGCATGTGAATATGAACAAATGGATGAGACACTGGTCTGTGGTGTTAGGTTCCTGGGACTGGATACCTTCATCTTCCCAATCAGATGGTACATATATCCAAGGAGCGGGGACAGTACTATCCTGTTAGATCAGTGCTGTTTTGTTGTGAGGTTGGTCCTTTTTTTTAAATTTTATTTTTGTTAAGCCTTTTTTCCACAACAGTGGGTAAGCATCATTCAGAGAGCCGCAAAAGGAGTGGTTTGTTCACCTTGCATAAAGCCAACAGAAAAAGACTGACAGCTCCCTCCATCATTACCCCACAGTTGAACAGGCCCTCATTCTGGGAAAGCAATCTAATTCTTCTTTGAATAGGGCAAAATTTTAAATACTATGTAGACATAAAAGTATGAAACACATTTAATTGTGCTTTATCCAGGAGATCTAATGTTGTTGTTGTTGTTATGTGTCGTCGAGTCGTTTCCGACTCATAGCGACCCTATGCACAACAGCCCTAAACCCTGCTCTATCCTGCGCCAACCGCACCACCTCTGACACACCCATCCCGATTACCCCAGTCACCGAATCAATCCATTTCATAGAGGGTCTTCCCCTCCTGCACTGTCCCTCCACCCTCCCAAGCATGATGTCCCTCTCCAAGGACCCGTCCCTCCTGGCAACATGTCCAAAGTATATCAGACGAAGCCCCAGAATCCTTGCCTCCAAGGAGTAGCTTGGTTTAATACTCTCCAAGATATAATAGGCAAGTGTATTTATTTCTCAAGAATTAATTTGGGGGATTTTCATAAGATTATCTCTTCCAAAATATTCAGTGAGAAACTTCCAACTCCTGTGTTTGGTTGGTCTGATATTTAGCAGGCATGAAGTCAGTGAAGACAGCTAAAGAGAAAACTTTATGGCATATAATTTAGCAGTTTGGTCTATACTGTACTAATCTGATACTCTGAGTTCTTTGGTTAATGAAACTGTTCGTATGAAATTCACAGGTTCCATTTTTCAGACTCTTAAACTGTCAGTTATTTTATTAAATTTTATGGTTATAAAAACTCTGTTATCAGCCTCAACAATTTTCCCAAAAGGACAATAGGCAATCATTGAAGGTAGCCATGGAGAACTTCTCTGTTACTAAGTGTGCTGGAGGAAAACCGCCCGATTAGAAAGATTGGTTTCACGATGAATTTATGAACACTCATCTTAACTGGCCTCATGGTATTTTCAATCAAGCCTCTGTTTCCAGACTCATCTCTCTCTCAATAATTCTTGTTTCAAACATTGTATTCTATCTTTATTCCCTTACCCGTTTTTGTACTATCAAAACTTCTGAGGTGGTGAGAATCTCCATTTTCATAAAAAGATTGTATCTTACTAAAAAGGAAACAGAAGTCATTTGAAAGGTGTTTTCGTTATTTCTCACTACAAACACACAGTTGCTTTAATCCTGACGCAACTCTTGCCCCTCCCTTTCAATCACCATTCAAGGCATTCCTATAATACTTGTTTCATCTCTCAGTGCTCAGCAGACTCTAAGACGCTCCTGGGGATCTCTGCCTCACAGTATTAACACCTTGTGTGATACTATTCCTTTAAGTGTGGTTAGATTTACTGATTCTCTTCTGATGAACAGACTATAATAGAAGTACTGGGATGTCATTTTAAAGATTGGCTCACTGCCACAATTCCAACACATGTCAACCTCTGTCACATATTCAAGACTCTAAATCTTAACAGAAGGAATCTGCTTATCTTTCTCCAAAACAGCAGTTAGTGGATCCAATATATGAAGACACTGTCTTTTATTGTCTTTATTAAAAAAATTAAAGAATTTTTAAAAATTTTATACTGGTTTACTTACAAAGTTTGTATACATTGTTTTTCGCACTGGATCTTTTCCATTTCCTTTATCCATGCCTCCCTCCATCCATCAAATTGTGTGACCCTATGTTTCCCCCCATATCTTCACCCCTCTCCTCCCATTCTTTCCCACTTGGATCCTCATACACATTCTATAATAATGTTGTTATGTGGTATTCGTCCTTATGGGACTGAGTTAGTTCACATAGAATAATGCTCTCCAGTCCCTCCCAAGTTACGTAGCAATTTATAAAATCATTGCTCCTGCATGCTGCATAGTGTTCCATTGTGTAAATGTACCATTAACTTCTCAGTCCATTGCATTGTTGTTGGACATCTGGGTTGTTTCCATGTTCCCACAATGGTTAATAATGCTGCTATGAACATTGGCGTACAAGTCTCTGTGCCTCAGTTCTCATTCCCTCAGGATATATTCCAAGCTGTGGAATAGCTGAGTCACATGGAATTTCTATGTCCAGTATTCTGAGGAAACAGCAGACTGCCTTCCAGAGTGTTTGAACAATTTTATAATCCCATCAATGTATAGGAGTTCCTATCCTTTTTTTACATTCTTTTTTAAAATT
>NW_006399848.1:4944341-4945440 GCF_000299155.1 Elephantulus edwardii
TGTCTGGAGACTAAGGTGCGTCTGATACAGGCCATGGCTTTGCAATCACTTGTTATGCATCAGAGAGCTGGACAGTGACTAAGGAGGATAGAAGGAAAATTGATGCCTTTGAGCTATGGTGCTGGAGAAGAGTGTTGAGGGTACCATGGACTGCTAGGAAAACAAAGAGATCCATCCTGCAAAGGATTAAACAGGGCGGTTCCTTGGAGGCAAGGATTCTGAGGCTCCATCTAACATACTTTGGACATGTTTTAAGGAGAGACCGGTCCTTGGAAAAGGACATCATGCTTGGTAGGGTGGAGGGACAGTGCAGGAGGGGAATACCCTCTATGAAGTGGATTGATTCAGTGACTGGGATAATCAGGATGGGAGTATCAGAGACAGTACAATTGGCACAGGACAGAGCAGAGTTTAGGGCTGTTGTACATAGGGTCCCTATGACTCGATGGCACATAACAGCAACAAGAGTGGCAAAAAGCTGCTCTGCAATCTTGAAGGCACTCAGTTTGAGACCCCCAGCTGCTCCGAGGGACAAGGATGGGTAACCTCCACCCACGTGATTAACTGTCTCTGAAAACCCTCTGAGGGGCCACCTGTGGGTCAGTTCTAAATTGATGGTACACAACAACAACAAATAGGAATTTACCTTTTCTAAGCAATTTCCTCATAGAGCCCAGCCTCCCGGATAATCTGTTCCGCATACAGGTTGAAAAGGTATGGTGATAGGATGCATCCCTGGCATCCTGTAGCCCTTCCCAATTTTGAACCATGCAGTGTTCCCTTGCTCTGTTCTGATGACTGCCTTCTGGTCCAAGTATTGGTTTCGCATTAGAACAATCAAGTGTTCTGGGATTCCCATTCTTCTCAGAGTCAGCCACAATTTGTTATGACCCATACAGTCAAACACCTTTGCATGGTCACCATTGGTGGACGATCTATCAGCAATCTGCGTTATGCAGATGACACAACCCTGCTTGCTGAAACGGAGGAGGACCTGAAGCACCTGCCGCAGAGGGTCAAGGACTGCAGCCTCCAATATGGATTGAGGCTCAATGTCAAGAAGACAAAGATTCTCACCACTGGGCCAATTGGCAGCATC
>NW_006399848.1:4945540-4959568 GCF_000299155.1 Elephantulus edwardii
GTCCCATTGCCACAGAGCTTGTCAAAGCCAGTTCTGATTAATCTCCTTTGTCAGTGTGTCCTTTGCCATTCCCTATCACTCCTCCCTGAGAGAGATTTCACCCTGATTCATAAGGAAAAGGGGGCAGTGTATTCTCTTAGCTATTTCCTGCTGAAAAGGGACACTATAGGTTTCAGGGTGAAGATCTTCTCTCACTACTCCAAAGGGCCCCTTTGGCAATAGGAAACACGTAGACTATTGTGGAGATTGATTTGGAATTTAGATGCACTGTTATCAATTGTGCTTAGCCATACATGTTCATATCCTTGAAGATGCATCATGGAGCTGTTGCAGCCTAGAAGACACAAATTTAACTAACAAGTTAAAAGTACATGAGTCAAAAATTAAAAGCAATAATATTCCAAGTAGGGGTTCTAACAGTGGCACAAATCAAGTTACAGAGAGAAGGTAGTTCTTAAAATAAAAGGCTTATTGACTAGCACTTTGTCTATTATAGCATAAAGGTTGGGAACCACAAGATGTAGAGGCTCAACTATGTCATTTATTGTTCTTAAGTCCTGGACCAAATTCCATCTACCACTAGGTTGTTTTATAGCTCGGAAGTCTGCATACAAGGCAGAGGTGAAGTAAGGAACTGCTTATGAGGTTTTCCGTCAATTCAAAAAACTAAGAAATAGTGAGAAGAATTGGGACCTCAGAAGGCTTTTAGGACCAAATAATAGACTCTTTTGTCCAGAAGAAATGAATATACTTACCAGTAATGTCAGTGCTCACCCACGGCTCTTCTGGGAGGCTCTAAATGGTTGAAGCAGGAGTTCCTATCTTGCCACATTCACTCTAACATTTATTACTTGCTGTTCTGTTTAACTTTGCCATTGCTACTAGAGTGAGATGGTACCTCATTGTGGTTTTGATTTTCATTTCTCTTATTGCCAGTGATTTTGAGCATTTCTTCATAGAGACACTGTCTTTTCGTTAGCAACTCAACTTCATATCCTCTACATCATATGCACTACATACTGGATCATATGCATTACAGAAAGACTGTGATTCTGCTGTGATCTCTGTCTACTTTTTTTCTTGTTCCTTCCTCCACTTCAAAGGAAATCAACTACTCTGTTGTGAGTGGTTCTGTGAAGGCGCTTATATGCCAAAGTAGGCTTTCCACTGACACTCACTAAGGAATTCTTGTTCTCAATCAATCAATCAATCAATCAATCTGTGAAGACCTGAAAACAGACAACCACATGACTGAAAATGGAAGAAAATTTTCTCATGTTTATATTGTGATGAATTATATATATGCACATTTTTTATGTGAACTTTTACTAAGTTTGCAATATAGTGACATTAATGACATTCACCACATTGAGCTACCATCACCACCATCCATGTATTAATTTTGGAACCTCGCTGATCTTTCAGCAGTAACACTAATTCCCACCCTCCTCTAACTCCTGCTAAGCACAAATATATTTTGCTTATAAGTGTTTGTAGATGTTTCATATAAACTAGGTCACACAATAATTGTCTTTTTACATCAGTTTATTTCTTTTGCTCAACATGAGATTTTTAAGGTTTATCTATCTTGTAGCATATCAGGACTGCATTTCTACTTATGACTGGAAAATATATTCCATTGTATGGATATATCTGGGGACCTCTGGTGCCTTTGTTGTTGTTGTCATGTGCTATCGAGTTGAGTACAGCTCATAGCAACAGTAAAGGGAGCTAGTGCTGTATGAGGACAGTCATATTTTCCAACTTCATAAAGGGGAACTGTCCACATCAACAGCATCATTAACACAAAACCAATTCTAACAAAGTCAGGCATGTCCCCATGCTCCTATTCCTGTGTCTGCTCATTTCAATACCAATCTTACTCCTTTACTGAATTCAGAATTTGACGTGATAGTTCACAGACCACACAGAACCATATTGGGGAAATAAAAAGATTATGAAACCGATTAATTATAGAATATAGGCAAGATAGCTCCTGAAATGTCCACATGGACACCTCAGCCTGAGCCTTGAGGCTTGATGTTCCCAAGTTCTCAATCCTAGCAATACTGTCTCTCCCCATTCAAAGTCCCATTTCACGTCATGTCTCAAATTCAGCCATAGATGTTGCTGCTGTGGGTGTTGCCATGGGTGAATCAAGAAGGTCTTCCTACATTGTCTTGTTTTCTCTTCAATGGCACTAGATTATCTGTCTCTTTGTCTAGAGCTGTTCAATTTCTTGGTGAGAATAGCCAACCCTTTGCATATTGTTGAGGCTGACCAATCCTCTTGTGGAATGGTAGATAGCCAATCCCCTTGTGAGTAAGCTCATATATCCTATTTGCATATTCCTGCCAATCCACATGATCCCCTTTCTCATTAATACAATAATTCAGCAAAAAAACAAATAGTTACTCTTTTGGCTCGGGAATATAATTTTGAATGATAAACGGTAAACACTTTGAGTGACCCTATGAACAACATATCTGAATCTTATCCTACCCTATGCCATCTTCACAATCTCTGACACATTCAAGCCCATTGCTGCAGTCTCCGTGTCAGTCCATCTGGTTGCTGGTCTTTCTCTTTTTCACCATCCCTCCACCTATGATGTCCCTCTCCAAGGAATAAACTCTTCTAGCAACATGTCCAAAGTATGTGAGACAAAGCTCAGGTGCTTTAGTGGTAAGGAATTGTGCTTTAGAACTGGATATAACTGCATATATCATATGCAGTTTGGACCTACCAGCTACTCCAAGGGAGGAAGATGAGCAGTCTTCTGTTGTGCAAATTACTGCTTTTGAAAACCCAGTGGAATGTCGTTCATGAGTCCATTCAGACTCTGCAGTATGTAACAACACCAACAACAACATGGATGTATCTATCACATTTTGTTTATTTATCTGCTAATTGACACTTGGGTTATTTCTAACCATTGACTTCTGTGAACAAACTGTAATGAACTTAATTGTATAGGAATCTACTTTCAAGGGTCTTGAGAATATACTTAGGTTGAGACTACTGGGTCATAGGTTAGTACTAGGGTTAATTTTTTGAGGAACTGCCAACCTCTATTCCATAGTAGTCATACTATTATGCATTTTCCTTTGCAAACTAATTTTATTCTGCCCTAAAAGCTTATTAACACAGTGGCTTCAACTATGGGATCAAGTATATCAGATAAGGATGGCACAGGATAGGACAGGGTTCAGGTCTCTTGTTCATAGGGTTGCTATGAGTCATACTCAGCTCAATGACACTTGACAATAATACAAAATCTTGTGCTTCATATGGCTCAGTCCCAGGTGGTCTTCACTTCTCCCTCCATATATACTACATGTAAAATCTTACGTCCTAAAGAAGCCTAAGGGAGCACTGGTGGCTTATTTGGTAGGCAGTAGTGAGTTGTGCTGCCAACCTCAAAGTAGGTATTTCGATTCCATCAGCTGGTCTGTTGGAGAAAGATGGCTAATCTCCTCCCATGCTATTCACAACCTCTGAAAACTCACTGGGGAGTTAGCTGTAAATTGGTTTTGATTTGATAACAGTGAGTTTGAGCTCTTGTAATGAATCCTAAATTGGTATCACCAGCTTCTTCCTAATCTCCAGACATACATATACAACAACATCCCTCGAACTCAGAAAATATAGAACTTACTTATCACTAACATCCCATGCCCACCTATTTAACCCTCCTTTTCTTCTCTTCTTTGTATAATCAAAATTATGTTAATATTTGACCATTTCATCCCAGCTAGAAAAATTACCCTAACCCCTATTTGTTCCTATATCCAGCAGTTATCCATTTTACTTTCTTAAGAGCTTATAATTATATCCACTTTTCTCTCTTCACAATATCATATTTACGCTCAGGACACCATCCTCTCTTGCCTCGGTAACTGGGTAACTGTAGTAGCCTGCTACCTCATGCAAATTCACTTGCTCCAAGCTCCTTATCTCTGCACCCTGAGGGATCATTCCAAAACATGTTAAAGTATTTTAACAATGTCAATTCCCTGCTTATAATTCTTCAGTATGTTCTTGTTGCCCTCAGGATAAAGTCAAAGTTGTATATCAGAGCTCATAGATAGGGTGACATTTAATTTGCTGTCTAATGAGCACTTTTGAGAGTGAAAGGGAGTGCTCTGAATGATTATGGAAGGACAGGTGTACATGGAGACTGTCCAGGAAAATGGGATATAAGGTCATTTTATTTGTAAGGCCCTTAGTCAGCTGCTCCTTCACAAACTCCCCAGAAATTTCTTTTGCTGTCGTATACTACAACCATTCTGAATTTCATTCATTGCCTTGAACTCTGTGAACAGACATGGGAAAAACTAATTTCACTTTCATGTTGTTATTGTTATGTGTCATTGAGTCAACTATGATTCATAGTGATGCTATGAACAATGTCTCTGGACTTTGCTTTATCCTGAGCCAATCTCACTGTCACTGACACACCTGCCTCTATTGCCACAGTGACTGTGCCAACCTCACCAACATTTATTGTTTGTTGCCCTGATGAACTTTGCTATTGTTGCTGGGATGAGATGGTATCTCATAGTTGTTTTGATTTGCATCTCTAATAGCTAGGGAACTTTTCTTCATGTATCACATGTTTGCCATGTGAATGTCCTCTTTGGTGAAGTGCCTATTCATATGCTCTGTCCATTTTGATTGGATTGCTTATAATTTTCTTGTTGAGGTTAATTTGTTTCTTTTTTAATATTAGTGGCCATTTAAGAATGTTTGTTGTATGACTGCAGAAAATTATTAAGTATTAGTCAAGTGTCTTTTCTACTCCTAAATTTCATTGGTCAATAATGTTCAAAACGTTTCCAATTTTGTGCCATAACTGTAGGGAAATTAAACGTGAACAAAAGAATTTCACCAGATGTCATTGTAACTATGAGGAAGGCAATATTTCTTGAAGAAAATACAGAAGACATCACAAAAAGGGGGAGAATTAGACTGAACAAAGTTAAAAACTTTCTAAGAACAGTGAATAAATGAGTAAACAACCCATATACTGGGAGAAAGTATTTGCAACACATATTTCTGCCCAAACGTGTTAACATAAACTCTAAAGAACAGCTACAATGCAATATTTTTTACAAAAATAATTAGTATGGTTTTTAAAACATGGCAAAAATTTGAAAAGATATTTCATAGGCACAAAGACAAACTACAAAGGGCTAGGAAACACTTGAAAATTATTCAGCATCATTAAATCTGGAACAGGAGGACAAAAGCTTAAAGCCATAATGCGATACTACTTCACATCTACTAAAATAGCTAAAACTAACAAGAATGAAAACTCTATATGTTTGTATTTTGGTGGGAGGAGTACCAAATTTTATTACCACCCTGGATACTTTTAAAAATAGTTTTTTAATAAAGTTAAACATACATTTAATATACAACCTAACATTCCTACTCCCATGTTTTCACCACAAAGAAAAACAAAAGTTCATACAAAGATCTATATGCAAAGATTCATAGTAGTTTTGTTTATAATAACCCCCGTGTGGGACCTACCCCATTTCATCATCACTAGGAGAATGAATAGAACATGAAACAACAACAACAACAAAACCCCTGTATTATATTCATGCAATGAACTGTTGTTATTGTTGTTGTTGTTAGACGCTGAATCATGTAACCTTATGAACAACAGACATGAACCCTGTTCTCTCCTGTACCCTCATCGTCATCATTTCTGACACATTAGAGCCCGTTGCTGCAGTCACTGTGTCAATCCATCTGATTACGAGTCTTCCTCTTTTTCACTGATCCATTTTTCCAAGCGTGATGTGCCTTTCCAAAGAATGGCCTGTCCTACCAAGCCCAAAGTATGTGAGACAGAGCTTTGCCATCCTGGCTTCCAAGAAGCACTCTGACTGTAGATGGTCTGTGGGATATTCAGTACTCTTCCCCATAGAAACAACAATAACAATAACAGCAAACAACTATTTCTAATGGATACACCAAGGATCACTCCCAGAAACAACTACATCGTAGAAGACTGTCACATTTTTGTCTATTCTTCAAACAGAACATCTGGTAGGTTCATCACCCATTTTTCAGTTGGCAAGTAAATACCTTAACCATCACACCATCCTAATTCCTCTTGCCAAACATCGTTGCAGATGGAAGTTGTGCTGCTAACCCAAAAAGCAAGCTTCTCTGGTGCTTCAACCCACCAGCGGCTCCACAGGGGAAAACAGGGTAGTCTCATGTGATTTACAGCCTCGAAATTCCACTGGAGAGTCAGCTATGTCTTGGTTTTGACTGAAAGACAAAGGATTTTTGGAGTTTGTACTTACTTACAATGCACTCTAGATTTGGCTTGGGAAATGGCTGATTTTAAAACTAAATTCCCTCAGCACTTTTACCAATACTTGATTCTTTTTCATATTTTTTTCACTTTTTCATCCAAAATGAATGTTGTCAGTAGTTTACTTCTTATCTCACAAATCCCATCCATTTAATCACAGCCAACTTTAAGTGTCATTTCCTCTCTGAAGCATTTCTCTTCTCTCATAGCTAATACCCCTCTCAATTCTTTCCTGAAATATTGAAGCACTTTTATTCTCTCAAACATTAATTACTGTGATGATGTAATAGCTCAAGAACCTCTTTCCAGAACAGCCTTATTTTTCAGAAGGCGAGCTCCATGGAGTTACACACACAGCAGATTCTCAAAAGCCTAAAGAAAGCATCTGAATCTGAAAAACATTTATTCTCAAATCTGGTGTCCATAACCTGACCTCATTTTTATACTGGGAAAAGTTTAAAAAACACAAAATAACCCGTGATTGACAATTTTCATTCTATTATTAAAAAAAAACAACACAAACGGTTAGACTAAAATGATCTGTTTTCATTAGACATGGCATATTTATGTTTGGTAGGAAGTTAAATGGCAGGTACATCGTCAAATAATGTGGAGCAACAACAAGAATCTAGATAATTCATTAATGACAGTTTCTTGATTCTTTTACTGTGAAAGCTAATTATATGGTTTGATGTGGTGTTAGAGTCTGTAATACAGTCAGTAGGATCCATCACTAAATAAATACACTTTAATTTTCAAGTGTGTTTGGTTCTATACACTATGACTGCAGCCCATTATTGATCAATTCTGTACAATATAAAAGCAAGAAAAGGTACTATGCTAATAACAATGATTCATTGCAGTAGACACAATAAGTCTAGTTCCATGAATTTGCTACATCATTTTTCTTCTTCTGTTTTATTTTTCCCAAATAAATACATATGGGAAGTAGGAATTAATAATGTCTTAAACAAACTCAACTAAAAAAAGAAACCCTCCAAATCTGTTGCTGTTGAGTTAGTTCTGATTTGTAAAGGCCTTCCCTCAGTTTCTGAGGCTGTAAATCATAATGGCTGGAGGCTGACATCTTTCTTGTGCAGAGCCTCTGGTGGATTCAAACCACTGGAGAAGCATGTCCTCTGTCTTACATACACATCAGAACCAAGATTGGTTCTTAACTAGGGTATTTACTGAATCTAAAATGACCAGAGGGTGGTTTAATGTAATAGATGATGTTGTTATGTGCCATTGAGTCACCCGTGATTGATAGAGACCTTATGTACAACAACTCTGAACCCAGCCCTGTCCTGAGCCAGTGTTACTAACTCATCTCCAGCACCACAGCTCATCATTTCAAGGAAACATGACACAAACATTCTCAACTCAGAATCATTGTTAAGTTGAAATTTTAAAATATTGTCTTAATGGAATCTCCAAGACTGTCCTTGGTCGCTTTTCAAACCTGGAACAAAATTTACGCCTGTGGCTCAACTATCTGCCAAACAATATCCAGGTCTATAATGTGGCTAATGGCACCAGGAGGCATTCGTTTCTTAGAAGAGCCAACCAAATAGGGCCAAAAGACCAGCATTTCCCCAAGGACAAAGCCCCTGTGGTAGGAAGGGACAGGATAAAATAAGTTATGGAAGTTGGAATTATACGGAGGGAATGAACATTACATATTACATTGTGGATATTGTAATTAATGTTATGAAACAAAATGAATTTGAATGATTGAATGAAAAACCAATATGCCTTGTAAAGTTCTCACTCAAATGACAATAATAAGGCACTGAAAAATTCTTTGCCAATACACACACACACAAATATTTTATTATGTATGTCTTTTTATTTTCACTCTCTTTCCTTTATAATAATAGCAGACCCAGTGGAATTACTTTTAAACAATTATTTCTACCCTATTATTTAAGATAAAAGAAAACATAAGCTCACATAAAAAGCTTGTGCACAAATTTTCATAGCCTCAATCACAAAATTATTGATAATAGTGAAGAAGTAAAACAATCCAAGTATCTATCAATGGATAAAAAGATAAATGATGTATATATGTGTATATTTACACCCACACACACATATGAATACTGTTCATCAATAAAAAAGAAATAAAATACTGATATATGCAATTAAAAAAACTGTACCACTTCTAAATTCATCCAACTTCCATTTGCTGAGTATCTACTATTGATCAAGCACCATTTATTTATGAGCAACATTAAACAATGACAGTTAATAAACAATCATGATTTTTCTCTTGTAGATTCTCCTTAGACCACTTCAAATGAATGGGATTAATATAGGTATGGTGCTTCTGACACTTGAGCAAATTTACTGCTTTTAAAATCACAAAAGAGAAGTTAAAGAAGAAAGTTATTTGAATAATTTAAATTAGTAGAATTGAATAGCTTTTTCAACTTTTTTTTTAAATCTTCACAAGAACCTTGTGAGTTAGGCTAGGCAACTATTTTCTTACGATTCCTTCATGGATGAAAGCATTGAAGTCAGGGAGGTGCCATGATGTATTTGTTCAGAGTTGCACAATTATCCAGAAAGCCTGACTTACTATTTTATTTCTACTTGAGCTGTAGAAGTAAACTAGACTGATGACTATGTCTTCTAACATTTTCTAAAGTGTCTCACTTAATTATACCTTAATGAATTAAGAACCCTATCTAGTTCTTTTTTCAGTGAGGTCTGGGATTCCGTCTAAGCTCCATATGTCACTCTGTATATTGAACAAGGTTGAAAAAGAGTCTCCTAAACTAAATCTTTTCCTTGACATTTGGAGATAGTTAGATAAATCAGTTTCTCTACAAAGTGTAAAAAAGAAAGCATATCTTGACCTTTTGGTAAAAAATGTTCATAAATGACTGTGTTTTATTGACAAAAACTTCACAGTAAAAAAGTCTAACCAAAATGATAATTTGTGTGAAATTTTACATACCAAAAAATTAATGAGATTCTTCATCTATTACATAAACTTGACAGTTTTGAATATTGCTAAAATATTTTAAAAGTTTTAATTTGGGACTATTTTTTGCAATAGCAATTTCATACTTTTATTAGTGTTAATTGTGTACCAATTACTATTTAAGTGCCCTCTAAGTATTCATTTATTTTGCTTTCACTTATTAATACCATGATGTAAGCTCTTACTTTCGTAATCGTGATGCTTTTTGGTACTGTTGAGTATGACTCATAACAACTCTATGAACAACAGACATGACTCTTGTCCTAACCTGTGCCATCCTCATTGTTTCTGACACACTTGAGCCCATTGCTATAATCATTGTGTCAATCCATTTCATTGAGGATCTTCCTCTTTTATGCTGGCCCTCCACTTTTCCATGTGTGATGTCCCCTTTTAACAAATAGCTTCTTCTAGCAACATGCCCAAAGTATAAGAGATTCATCTTTGCCTCAAGAAGAACTCTGGCTGTGCTTTCCCCAAGCTTATGTTGTTTGTTCTTTTGGTGGTCCACGGGATAATCAATTCTCTTCTCCAGCACTACAATTCAAAGGCATCTATTCTTCTGTCATCTTTATTCATTTCCAGCTCTCAGATGTGTAGCAAGTGAATGAAAAGTGGCCTAAATCAAACACATTTTAATTTCAGAGTGACATCATTGCTCTTCAATATTTTGGAGAGATCCCTAACAGCAGACTTGCCCAGTGCAATGTCTATTTGTGTTTTATTAACTAAGTAAAGGCATTGGAGTGTGTAAATCATATCAAAGTATGACTAACATTGAGAAGAATGGGAATCCAAGACTATTTAATAATGTTCTTGTGAAACCTATACCTAGACCAAGAAGCTGTTGCCTGAACAGAGCAAGAGAGCACTACGTGGTTTAGAATCAGGAAAAGTGTGCATTATGGTTGCATCCTTTCTCCATATCTATGTATTCTGTACACTGAGCAAATAATTCAGAAAGCAGAATTTATGAAGAAGAATGTGGAATTAGAATATGAAGGAAAACTCAAGAACAAACTGTTATGCAGGTGACACAACCTTACTCGCTGAAAATGAAGAGAACTTGAAATGATTGCTGCAGAAGATCAAGAACTATAGCCTTCAGTATGGATTGCATCTCAATATCAAGAAGATAAAAATTCTCACCATTGGAAAACATCATGATAGATGGAGAGAAGATATAAATGACTTCATTTTACTTGGATCCACAATCAGAATCCTTGTACCAGTAGTCAGGGAATCAGGAGATGTATTGCATTGGGAAAGTCTGCAATTAGAGAGTTCTCCAAATTACTGAGAAGCAAGAATGTCAGTTTGAAAATTAAGGTGCACTTGATTCAGGCCATGGCCTTTTCAGCCTCTTGCTATGCATCGGAGAGCTGGATAATGAATAAGGACGACAGAAGAAGAATTGATGCTTTTGAGCTATGATGCTGGAGAAAAGTATTGAATATCGCATGGACTGCCAAAAGAGCAAACAGATGTATCTTGGAGAAAATACAGCCAGAATGTTCCTTGAACACAAGATGGTGAAGCAGCATCTCTCACACTTTGGGCATGTTGCTAGGAGATAATGAGAATGGCGCAGAATAGGTCAGGATTCAGATCTCTTGTTCATAGGGTCACTATGAGTTGTGCTTGACTCAACAGTATCTCACAGGAACATATACACAGGCATATACATGTTGTTGAGTACTGTTGAATTGGAACCAACCCATAGCCAATCCCTCCAGCAGTTTTTCAGAGGCAATAAATTGGAAAAGAGGAAATTGTTCTGATTGATTAAACTGTGTATTGTTGTGTTGGCAGTGCTGAAGGGTGTGTGTGTGTGTGTGTGTGTGTATGTTTCATATATATATATATATATATATATGCTTCACTTACATATATATTTTTCGTAGAGATATAGAAAATATTTTTTCATATTTATTTATATATACATGTTTCACAAGTTTTGCTTCTCTTTGTTGTTGCTATTGTGTACTGGAGAGTCAGAAATGACCCATAACTGTTCCACTGGTGGGTTTTCAGATCAGTTAATTGCACAGGAGGAGATTGCCCACCCTCTTTCACAGAGCAACTAGTGCTTTTGAACTGTGTGTCTTTGGGACTGCAGCACAGCTTCCTGCCTCTAGGCCACCAGAGCTCCCTCTGAGAATTCATATTGAGTATGAGGACAATTCTATAGTATGTTACATTTGTTAAAGTACCAGTTGACTAGGCCAGAGCACAGTGTAAGTCAGAATTTGAAGGTGGATGAGTGAAAACAATGTCCCCTAAGGTTACATTCTCTTTGACTTTATTTACCCTATACTCAAGCAGTGTGTGGGGGGGGAGCCTAGGGTGCAAAAATACACCCTAACTACTGACTGCCTCTTTAGTTCCTCCCAAATATGATTTTAATGTGGTGAAATTTTCTGACTAAATTCAGAAGAATTAGAGCCTAACATTGAAGCTCACTGTCTTTGGTATGCATGACAAGGAAGAGGTCATAGCACTCTTCAAAAAAATTCCTCAGCCTTTTATCTCATTAGGAAATGCTTGCTGCTCCATTAATTCAGCTTCAGGACTCTTCCTTCTGCAGGTCTGTGGTCGTGGGAGTTGCTTGGGGATGTAGAGTGTTCTAGGTAGGAGTGGGAATCTAAGGTGCAGTCAAGACTCATTTACACGTGTGCAGGCATTTTGGAAAAGCCATTTTTTAACAACTACAGCACCAAACCCTGAATCTAGTTTTATTATGATTTATTTTCTCATTATAAAAAAAATCCAATCCTAAAAGATATTTATTTTTGAAAATTGTATAAGAATCAAGGTACACACAAATCTGAATCCTTTCTTGAAGTCTCTCTGCCTCTTGTTACACAAGCTGACAAATTACTAAGGAATTTAGTTTATTCAAAACCAGCTTTGGGCCAGCAGTCTGTGCTGCACGTTCTGTTTGCCTTGCACATTCAAACTCTATGCCCTCTATTCTCCTGGAGTAGCCAGTTGACTACTTTCAATGGACAACGCCCTGGCTCTTTTGTCAACTGATCTCTGGTTGTGTCCATCACTAACACACTTGCAGGAGATAAGAAGACTGGAAGAAACATCATTGATTTCCATGGCACTCCTCTATGCCTGGCCATGAATTTGCAGCACAGCCAGCTTCACAGGCAACCACACAGGGCTCCACACTTAGAAGAGTCCACACTTGGTTTAATTCTTTGCTGCTAACATGCCAAAATTCTTAA
Organism: Elephantulus edwardii; assembly: GCF_000299155.1. NCBI lineage: Eukaryota > Metazoa > Chordata > Mammalia > Macroscelidea > Macroscelididae > Elephantulus > Elephantulus edwardii. Next base: position 4,958,103 of record NW_006399848.1, read on the forward strand.
TTTTTTCTTTGAACATGTGTATTATAAAGTGAAGCCTGATAGGATACTGGAACTTGTGTGTAAGCAGAGAGGATAAACACAGTATGCATGCATATATGTATGTAGAGAAGTTCAAGTGGCACAGTGGTGCATATGTGTGTGTGTGTGTATGGTGACTTAGTGGTAAGGAGTTGCACTGCTAACCCAAAGTCATGTCATTCAAATCCATCAGCTGTTCCTCAGAGGAAAGGCAGGCAATGTTGAACTGTGTGTGTGTGTGTGTGTGTGTGTGTGCGCGCGTGTGCTGTCATTTTGTTGTTTCATTAATAAGTAGCATTCCTGATGCACCACAACCATAGAATTCCTATGTAGCCACAAATTGTGAGAGTTCATTGAGACTCAAAGTGAGTACCGAAAGGTAAGCTTGTTTCGTGTAGGATTGATCAAACCCTGAAATGCCAACCTTTCCATTGGAAACTAAAACCTGCTTCGAATTTAGTAACAAACAAAGGGGGCTCGGCAGTGGACATAACTTATAAATGAATGATTTAGTTCTGTTTTCTAATTTGAGTATCTTATATAGGAATGTTAAGGACTTCTCCAAAGTGCTAAAGAGCAGGGGTGTCAGCTTAAAGACTAAGGTGTGCCTGATCCAAACTGCGGTGTTTTCAGTCACTTCCTGTGCATTTGAAAGTTGAGTTGGAAAATGAGTAAGAATTCTAGAAGAAGAATGAATGTCTGAACTGTAGTGTTGGAGAACAGTACTTAATGCACAGTAGATTGCTAAAAGAACTATTTTAATGGAACCACAACTAGGGTGCTTGTTAAGTGCCATCGAGTAGACGACGATTCTTAGCTTAACGATTCATAACCTCTAACACCTGTTAGAGGTGGTGGTGGTTGTGTGCTGTTGAGTTGGAACAAACCCACAGCTGACCCTCCAGCGGGTTTTCAGAGGCAGTTAATCGCACAGAAGGAGACTGTCCATCCTTCTCCCATGGAGCAGCTGGTAGATTCGAACTGAGTGCCTTCAGAATTGCAGTGCTATTTCTTACCACTAGAACCAACTTAGAGCTTAGTGTGGTGAAATTTGTCTCAAATACTTTGGGCATGTTGTCAGCAAGGGTCAGTCCTTGAAAAAAGACATCACGTTGGGAAAGGTGGAGGGTCAGAGAAAGAGGAACACCCCCAGCAAGATGGGTGGGCACAGTGACTGTAACAGTGGACTGTGGATTATCAAAGACGGTGAAGGTAGTACACAGTAGGGCAGGGTTCAGGTCTGTTGTTCACAGAGTTGTTATGAATTGTCATCTACTTGATGGCACCTAACTACAATATTTTAGATATTAACTAATAATTTATTATTATTATTATTATTATTACTACCTAGTGGAGAAGCTGGAGAAGTTCAGTATCAGCTGTGAAAACTAGGCCAGGAGCTGATTGTGGAACAGACCACCAACTACTCATATGCAAGTTCAAGCTGA
>NW_006399848.1:4963113-4967698 GCF_000299155.1 Elephantulus edwardii
TTTTTTTTTTTTAAAGGCAATGGAATTCTAAGAGACAGAAATGACCCTCAGGACTTAGCACATCCTTTCTTATGTTACTTCCCTGTATTAAGTCCATCACTGAAAATGATAACAGAAAGGATAGATACAGTATAAATAGTTCCTTCTCTTTTCAGTCCTTTCTTACTTATCAGTAAACCTAAGTTGGAGAGTATTAGTACAGCAAATGTATATCAAGAAGTGAAATAAAATTTTGTGCAGCGTTTTTAGGATTTTGAATTCTTTCTACAATAACCACACACACACACACACACACACACACACACACACACACACACACGGGAGTTCTGGTGGCCTAGTGGGTAAGGAATTACACTACCAACACGACAGCAAGCAATTAAATCCAGAAGCTATTCCTTGGGAGACAGATGGTCAATCTTCTCCTGTGTAATTTAAAGTCTAGGAAAACCCACTGGAGGGTCAGTTATGAGTCAGTTCCATCTTGATGACAATAAACACATATGCATGCACACAGATGTGGTAAAAAACCATTGCATAATTCCAATAATTTCACCTATGAGTCAAATGCTCTTATATTTCAGACTTATACTGTACAATATAAAACTCAAGAATAAAATTTCATTTTAATTATTTATGGAACAAATATAGTCTTGATCATATTAGAAAATCATTAAATAACAAACTCTCCAACATGAGAAGTAGTAATAAAGAAAAAAATTTCTAATAGTACCTTTAACTATACTTTCCACCTACCTTTTTATTTTTTTCTCTAGTGGCGTCCACTTCCATACATAGCTTGCCTCTGGAAACCTTATGAACACGGAGAATGGAAGAAAGTCACACAGGTGTCAAGGACTTTCATTCATAAGGTCGCTATGAGTCACCAAGGACTCTACGGCACTTAACAACAACAACAACAACAACAACAACAGGTATGTCAAACTGAAATATTGGCAGAGAGAATCCATGCAGAGACTTGGAATAAAGCCTGGAGATCTATTTCCAAAAATCACAGCTATTGAAAACCCTTACAAAATGCAGTTCTGCTCTGAGAAAGAAGAAGTTGCCCAGAAGTGGAAGCCATTCTTTTTTTTTTAATTGAGATTTTAATGAAAGTTTATAGAGAACTTGGATTTCCATTCATTTCTTGTTGCACATTTTCTTAAAGCAGCTTGGATAGTTTGAGTGGGGTTTGGGAAGGCTTCTGACTGTGAGGCTTCCATTATTTGGAAATGCTGTCATCCCAGGCTTGAAGGCACAAGGGAGGGATCAATCAGCTGCTGGTACCCAGGGAGACCTGTAATCCTAGGAGAGTTGTTGCCAGCTGCCATCAATCAACTGTGATCCATCATGAGCTGATGAACAGCAGTTCTGAACCTTGTTCTATCTTGTACCATCCTCACTATCTCTGTCGTGTTCAAACCTATTGTGGTAGTTATTGCGTCAATCCATCTCATTGAGGGTCCTTTCTCTCTTTTGTTAACTCCTCTACCTTTCCCAGGAAGAAGTTTTTCTCTAAGAACTGGTTCCTCTTTGCAACATATCCAAAGAAAGTGAGAGGAAGTTTCATCATCCTTGCCTCTAAGTAGTTGCAGTTCTTTCAAGACAGATGTTTTGTTCTTTTGGCAGACCATGGTAGATGTTAGATGGACTTTTTCAGAAGTACATTGCCAGATCTTACTTGTGGTAAACTCAAACAAGTCTTTCTGTTAGCAGCCAAGTATACTAACCATTCACATCACCTGGACAAAATAGACAACTATAGAGAAGACAGGATAATGACTGTCATGTACTCATTTACATTAATCAATAATCAAGAATTACTTCCCTTCTTTGATGTGTTTCTTTTGTTCTTCCTGGAACTCTGGCTATTATAGAGACTTCCTATGGACTTACAGATTGCTCTGATAGCCTATTGGTAAGAAGCTGTGCTGCAATTCCAAAGGCACATGGTTTGAATCCACCACGTGTCTCTGCTAGAGTAGGATGGGTAATCTCCTGTGCGATTTAATTCCTCTGAAAACCCATTGGAATATCATCTATGGGTCAGTTCCAACTCAATGGAACATAACAACTACATAGACTTATGCCATTCAAAGTAATCTTCTACTCAACAGAGACAAGAAATTTGGCAGCCTATTTCTAAATAAAAAGTAGTGAAAATTGTTCTATGGATTGAAATGGAGGAAGTTGCTTTAAGCATATTCCTAATTATTTTCTGGGTATACAAACTCATTTTTTTTTTACGCAAACTAAGCTTTGTGTTTTTTTTTTTATTTGTACAAATAGATACAAAGAGAGGGCTTACTTGGTACCTTCAAAAACAAGTGAACCCCGGGAATCAAAGCATTTATTCCTAAAGATTAATAAATTCTTTACCTTTTTACCAGTAAGAGAAAAGGAAACACTTGAGAAGTAGCCTTTTCTTTACGAAGGGGTCATATTTGTTGGAGAATTGATTCTGTGGTCACAGAATCACCAACACATTTGTCTTCCACAATTTTGTGAAAATCACTTTGTCATTAATGAAATTTGCTAGTAAAGCATAAAGGTCACATCCACAGAACAGAGTCATTTGTAATTTGAGAGAGATACCCTGGTCTGTTGTTCATCTAGCAAATAGAATCATTTCAGATATACTCTTTTTATTAGCAGACACAATAAAAGTAATATACTATTCTAAATATAGGTATTTAGAATCAGACTCTTTTTCTTCATGTCTCAACAGGGGCACAAGTGAATTGTTAAAATCAATAAGAAGATATAAAGAGAAAGGTGAGGGTCAGGGGACTAATATTTATTGAATGGCTTCTTTGTGTAATAAGTGCTCTCTTATTTATTATCAATTTAATCCTTTGAGGTAGATGTTATTATTCCTGTGATATAGAAGAGAAAAGGAGGATTAGTAAGTTGTTCAGAGGCATATGGCTACTGTGTCAGATGAGTTTTTCTAGAGAAGTCATATCAGTTAAATATGTAAAAAAACATATTGGTACTATATATCATATGCATAAGTAAATATTTATGTTTTTTGTTATTATATTGACTATGATGACATATATGTGTGTGTGCGTGTGTGTATGTGTGTGTATATATATATATATATATATATATTACTGAAAGCATTATGGCAAAAAAAAATAAAGCTTCTGGAATTGACAGGATCTCAATTGAGATATTTCAGCTAATAGATGCAGCTTGAGCATTCTTACTTATCTATGCCAAGAGATTTAGAAGACAGTACATGGGCAATTTGACTGAGAGAGATACATATTTTTGCCCATTCCCCAAAAATTTCATCTATAGTGTAGGAATTATAGAACAATATTTTTACACAAGAAAAATCTTGTGAACATTACTTAAAAAATAGATGAAATAATCTATCCCCAAGGAATTGCAGAAATTCAAGCTGGATTCAGAAGAGGTTGTGGAGCTAGGGATATCATTACTGATGTCAAATGGATCATGGCAGAAAATAGAAAGTATCAGAAAGATGTTGTTTGTGTTTTATTGACTATGCTAAGGCACTTGATTGTTTGAATCATAATAGATTATGGATAACATTGAGAAGAATAGAAATCTCAGGATGTTTACTTATGCTCATGTGAAACCTATACATAGACCAAGACACAGTCACTCAAACAGAACAAGGGTATACTTCATGGTTTAAAACAGGAAAGCACGTCAGGCTTTATCCTCTCACCATACTTATTTATTCTGGATGTTAAGCAAATAATCCAAGAAGCTGGACTATGTCAAGAAGAATACGACATAAGAATTGGAGAAAGAATGCCAATAGTCTGTGATATGCAGATGTTACAACCTTGCTTTTTAAAAGTAAGAGGACTTGAACTACTTACTAAAAAAACATAAAGATTACAGCCTTAAATGTGAATTACACTTTAATATCAAGAAAACATAACCCTTACAACTGGCCTAACAAGCAACATTATGATAAATATTGAAGTCCATGGTTTGATTTTACTTGTATACACTGTTAACACCTATGGTAGCAGAAGTCAGAATGTTTAAAAAAAAATATTGTATTGGGCAAATCTGCTGTTAATGCACTCTTTAAAGTGTCATAGAGCAAAAATATAAGTTTAAAGACTAAGATGTGCCTGACCTAAGTCATGGTATTTTCAATTGCTTTGTATGTATATTAAGTTGGACAATGCATAAATAAGAATGTCTTTGAATTATGGTGTTGACAAAGAATATTGACTATATTGTAGTTTTCCAAAAACACAAATCTGTCTCATAAAAAAAAAATCACACAGCCAGAATGCTCCTTAAAAACAAGGATGCAAAGACAACCTCATATATTTTGAGCATGTTGTCAGGAGAGACTGGTCTTTGGAAAAGAGCATTATGCATAGAAAGGTGGAGAGTCAGAGAGAAGAGAGAAAAGACTTTCAATAAAGTGGATTCAGACGGTGAACGTGACATGGACTAAACTGCTATGGAGATTGTGAAGATGGCACTGAATCTGGCAAGGTTTCAATCTATTGGACTTGGGGTCACTGTGAGTCAGTTGACTTATAGCATCACACACACACACACACACACACACACACACACACAC
>NW_006399848.1:4969368-4970159 GCF_000299155.1 Elephantulus edwardii
AAATCCATGAGAAGCAAAATCTGACATTGAGTCTATACCACCTGAATTTCAGAACCATCTCAGGAACAGGTTTAAGGCCTTGAACACTGATGAGCAAAGACCAGATGAATTGTGGGAGGATATCAAGGGTATCGTCCAGAAGAGTGCAAACGGTCATTGCAAAGACAGAAGAGGAAGAGAAGACCAAAATGGATGTCAGAAGAGACTCTGAAAATTGCACTAGAGCTCAGAGAAGCCAAAGCAAAAGGAAGAATTCAAGATACTGAAGAGTTGAATAGAAGATTTCAAAAGGCAGCACGGGATGACAAACTAAAATATTACAATGAAATGTGCAAGGAGCTGGAGTCAGAAAATCAAAAGGGCCGAACTCGCTCAGCGATTCTTAAGCTCAAGGAACTGAAGAATAAATTCAAACCTCGAGTTGTTATAATCAAGGATGCTTTAGGCAGAATATTAAATGATCCAGGAAGTATAAAAAGAAGATGGAAAGAATATACTGAGTCACTGTATCAAAAGGAATTGGCAGACAGAGAAGAATTTAATGAAATCACATATGAGCAAGAGCCTATGGTGATGAAAGAAGAAGTTCAGGCTGCTTTGAAGGAAACAGCAAAAACACAAGGCCCCAGGAATAGATTGTGTACCAATTGACATAGTTCAGCTAACAGATGCTGCCCTGGATGTGCTAACCATGTTGCGTCAAGAAATCTGGAGAACAACCACTTGGCCAACTGACTGGAAGAGATCTATATTTGTTCCCATCCCAAAGAAAGGTGACCCAACTGAGTGTG
>NW_006399848.1:4970259-4971578 GCF_000299155.1 Elephantulus edwardii
CATAATGTCCTCCAGGGTCACCCATTTTGAATAATATTGCATGAGTTCCTTGTTTTTCAATGCAGCATAGTATTCCATTGTGTGAATATACCACAGCTTTTCTATCCATTCACTTGTTGACGGGCACTTAGGTTGTTTCCAACTCCTTGCTATTGTGAACAAATCCGTGATAAACATGGGTGTGCATATATCTGCTTGGGTGGCAGTTATGGTTTCTTTGGGGTATATTTCCAGTAATGGAATTGCTGGGTCAGATAGTATCTTTAATTGCAACTTTTTGTAAAAGCACCATACTGCCTTCCACAATGGTTGTACCATTTTATACTCCCACCAACAGTGAATAAGATGATATCTCATAGTTGTTTTGATTTGCATCTCTCTTAGAACTAGGAATTTTGAACATTTCTTCATGTGCTTGTTAGCCATCTGAATGTCTTCTTCGGTGAAGTGTCTGTTCATATCCTGTGCCCATTTTTCTATTGTATTATTTACCTTTATCTTGTTGTGGAGCTCAAGTATTTTATAAATTCTGGATATAAGTCCCTTACCTGTGCCCATTTTTCTATTGTATTATTTACCTTTATCTTGTTGTGGAGCTCAAGTATTTTATAAATTCTGGATATAAGTCCCTTATTTGATATGTCATTATCAAATACTTTTTCCCAGTCTGTGGCTTCCCTTTTTACCCTGTTTTTGGGTGTGCATAGGGATTTTATTCTTAGAAAGTCCTATTCATCTATTTTATCATCTCCTGTTTGTAGGTGAGATTTGATAATTTTTAATCAGAAGATTTTTCTCTTTGATAAAGGTCCAGGAAGCAAATGTGAGTAGATGGGTCCAGTTCATTGCCAAATCAGCCTCAACTGTGGGCATTTCACTGGTTTCAGACATTTTCACTTACATTGCTCTAAACTCTGAAGTCTGTTGGTGCAGTGAGTTAAGACTTTGGCTGCCAACCTAAGTCAGCACTTTAAGCTCACCAGTTACTGCCCAGGACAAAGATGAGGTGATTTGCTCCCATGAAGATTTGTAGCCTCATAAACCCTAGGGGATAGTTCTATGCTTTTAGAGTAGTAATGAGTCAGAATTGACTCATTGATAGTGATCTTGATTTTTTTTTTAGTAATACACTATTTTTTAGCAATGACATTACTCATTTTGCTCAAATCTAGCTTGCATTTTTGGCAGTAGTATGTTCATATATTCTTCCAGCCTTTTCTTTCTTTTTTTTTTTTTTTTGAGATTGATTTTGGAATTCAGATGCACTCCCATTGATCGTGCTTGGCCGTACATGTACATATCCTTCAAGATGTATCATG
>NW_006399848.1:4973178-4977662 GCF_000299155.1 Elephantulus edwardii
CCTATCCATGAGCAAGGGATATTCTTCCACTTTTCAAGATCTCTTTTTGTTTCTTGTAGTAATGTTTTGTAATTTTCTTGGAAAAGGTTTTTTGTTGTTCTGTGCCATCAAGTTGCCTGCAACTCATAGCGACCCTGTGTACAATAGCTCTGAACTCTGCCTTATTCTGAGCCAGTCTCACTGTCTCCAACACACCTATCTCCATTGTCCCAGTTACTGTGTCAATTAATCTCATCTGGTGTCTTCCTCTCCTATATTGTCCCTCCACCCTTCCAAGCATGATATCCTTCTCGAAGGACTGTTCCCTCCTGGCCATCTGCCCAAAGTATATGATGTAGAGCTTCAAAATTTTTGCCTCCAAGGACTAGGTTTGTTTCACCCTCTCCAGGACAGACTTGTTTGTCCTCTTGGTGATCTATGGTATATTCAACATTCTTCTTTTTTTAGGAAGATTTTATTTGCACATGATATTAATGAAATTATCCTACATTTTCTACAGTCTATTGGATCACCTTGGAATCAACAAATACATGACTCTCAGTTTGTCAAGTAGCTGTCTTCCAAATTTCTTGGCATAAATTGAGGAATATGTCCTGTTCTGTATTAGTTGAACCATTTCAATTAGTGTTCTATCAATTCCTGCGGTCTTGTTTTTCACCAATGCTTTCAATGAAATGTATACTTTTACCTTCAGTAATTTAGGAATCGAACTGATGTCAGTGTGCTTCTGAGAGTTTTGTATATGTATATAAATCCACTACTGTCAAGTCAGTTCCAACTCATAAACACCCTCCATCAGGCTCTGAGGCTATATATCTTTATAAGAAGAGACTGTCTTTTTCCTGCAGAGTGTCTGATAGATTTCAGCCACACCTGACATCATGTAATATCTCTCTCTCTCTCTCTCATACACACATAAGCACACACATGCATATGTATAGAGATATAGGGAGAACTGGTGGCCTAATGGTAAGAAGCTTTGCTGCAATGCCAAAGGCATATAGTTCAAATCCATCAGCTATGAAAACTTGCTGGAGGTTGAGGTATGATTTGGTTCTGACTCTAAGGCATACATCAAAACAATAATGAGATATACAAATACATATATGTGTGTGTGTATTTGTATATGTCGTTGTTAGGTACTGTTGAGTCAGGACTGACTCATCTGACCCTTCATCAGATTTTCAGAGGCTGTAAATTGCATGGGATGAGATTACTTAGAGCAATTAGTGGGTCCAGACTGCTTATCTTTGAGTTGGCAGCATAGCTCCTTGTTATTGAACTGCTAGAGTTCCTTCTATATCTGTAGTCATTCTTATTGTCAAATGCTGTCAAGTCTAGGCCCTTCTTGGTTTGATCCACTGAAAACAGATTCCTTTGAAACTTTTTTGAGTTCATTTATTACTTGCTAACACTGGGCAAGCTAACAGGAAGACTTAAGATATCTCTGTTTGAAGAATCCTGGTCTCTAGCATTTGGATTCCCCCACCCCCAACCTCCTCCAACACCCCCCCCCTCCCCCGCCTCACTCAGCTCATTTGGAACTTTACCACCCTTCTGCCATGGATTAACACTGTAGATGATCTATTTGTCAAGTAGGATTTTTTAAATCTTATAATAATTTGTATATTCTTGTTGTGCACTGTCAAGTTATCTGCAATTCATAGCAACCCTATGTACAATAGCCCCGAATAAACCCTGCTCTATCCTGTGCCAATCTTATTGTCACTGACACACCTACCCCCATTACCCCAGTCACTGAATCAATTCATCTCATCGAAGGTCTTCCTTTCCTGTGCTGTCCTCCACCCTCCCAAGTGTGACGTTCCTTTCCAAGGACTGGTCCCTTCTTGCAACACGTCCAAAGTATCTCAGACAAAGCTTCAGAATCTTTGCCTCCAAGGAGCAGCCTGGCTTCACCCTCTCCAAGATGAACCTGACCATTTCCTTAGCAGTCCATTATATATCCAATACTCTTCTCCCACATCACAGCTCATCAGTTCTCCTTCTATCATCCCTAGTCATTGTCCAGCCTTCTGACACATAGCAAGTAACTGCAAAGACCATGGCCTGTATCAGGCGCACCTTAGTTTCCAGACTGACATCATATATTTTCTTAGGATAGAAAATTTTCAGAAAGCTTCCCTAGGACCTTGTAGGTAAGGTAGCATTGTGTGCAAAGATGTTTAGACTGGTAAATCTAATTAGAGTAGATATGTCAGAAATACTCCCAAAGACAGAAGGGAATGGAAAAAAAAAACAACAACAAACACAAAACACAAACTAAACCCAAACAAAAATTCAAAGGCTGCCTAGTAGGAGACTGTGACTCATAGTGGAATAGTAAGAGGGTGATTCTATTGAGGGGCTTTATGTGATGTATCAGGCATGTGAAGATTCTAGTTTCTTAGGCTTGCACAGCCATTGCCTGACCTAGCTGAGCATTTATTCCTCACTTCCTCCAGTGAGAGGAGGCCACTCCCATTCAAACCATTTTCATACTTGTGGTTTTGATGACAGACTCCATTTTGGCTCTGTGGCGGCATGGTACTTAGGGAGTTGCACTGTTAATCAAACACATGAAAATTTCCTCCAGTGCATTTTACTGCCTTGGAAACTCTATGGCAGATCAAGTACCAGTCAGGTCAGATTCCACAGCAATGAGTTTTGAGGTTTTTCTAAGAAAGCAAATAGATATTTAAATATTATATTTTGGCAGATGACACTGGCTGAGATGCTTTCTTTTCTGATGGATGTGAAAGGAGAGGTTGCCACAGAAGCCTCTAGTTGCTATCTTGCAGCCACAAAGCAATGCTTGCTTGAAATGAAATACAGCACTGGTTATTGTTATGTGCCGCTGCATTGACTATGTGGCCCTATGAATAGATCGGACTCTGCCCTATGATATGTCCAAGCCCATTCTTGCAGGCACTGTCTATACATATTGTGGAAAGTGTCCCTTTCTTTTGCTGACACTCTACTTTGCCCAGCATGTTATCTTTCCCCCCAAGACTGACCACTCCTGATAATAGGCTCAAAGTAGATAAAGTTTCACTACTCTGTCCTTTAAGGGAAAACTTGCATGGACTTCCTCCAAGGTAGATCTGTTCATCTTTTGACAATCTTTGTGATATTCAGTATACTTCTCTCCAACTCAGAGGCATTGATTCTTTTTCTGTCATCTCCAGTCATTGTCCAACTTTCAGATGCAACTGAAAATACCATCGTTTGTATTAGATACACCTTAGTCTTGAAACGGACATACATCCTTTCTTTTTACTACTTTGGAGAGGTTCATGACACTATGTTTGCCTAAAGAAACATGTCTTTTGATTTCTTGACTCTTATTACTACGGATGTTCTTTGTGGATTCAAGTAAGATGAACTTGTTGACAATTTCAATCTTTTCTCCATCTAAAATGATGGTTCCTATTGCTCCAGTGGTGAAGATTTTTGTTTTCTTAATGTACTCAAGCTTCTTGAGTTATCTGTCCAACATACAGATTGAATAGGTATGGAGAAAAGATACAACCCTGATGCACAGTTTTCTCAATTTTAAACTTACAATAACTCCTTGTTCTGTTTGGAGAACTGCTTCTTGGTTTATATATAGGTTTCCTATTAGCACAATTAAGTGTTTTGGATTCTCACTCTTCTCAATGTAATAATAATTTATTATGATCCACACAGTCACATGGATTTGCATAGTCAATGCAACATAAACATCTTCCTGATATTCTGTGCTTTTAACCAAGATCTATCTGACATTAGTAGTGATATCCCTCATACCACTGCCTCTCCTAAGTCCAGCTTGAATTTCTGACAATTCCTTGTTGATGTACTTTTCCAGCCATTTTAAAATAATCTTAAGCAAGATTTTACTTCCATGTAAAAGAAATTGTAATGTTTGACAATTTCTACATACTGTTAGATTTTTTTCATGGGAAAAAATATGTTCAGTTGCCAGATAGTTATCTTCCAAATTTCTCATCACAAGCTACTGAGCACATCTAGGGCTGCATCTGTTTGTTAAAACATGTCACTTGGTGTTCCATTAGTTTCTGGGGCTTTATTTTTTGACAATGTCTTCAGTGTAGCTTGAACTCCTTCCTTAACTCCCATTGGTTCTTCATCATATGCTACGTCTTTAAATAGGTCTGTATTGACCAATTCTTTTTGATATAGTGACTCAGTGTGTTCCTTCTATCTTCGTTTAATGCTTCCTCCATCATTTAATATTTTCGCCATTGACACAGTCAAGAAAAGGTGAAGGATGGAAACTGATCATAGTTATTTGAACTCTATGTCAATCTCTGCCTGATCCAGATACAGTCTTAAGTATTCTGTGAACAAAGGAATTTTTCTTAATTTTTGTCAGCTTGAATTTACTTTTATTCACTATGTATTGTTGTTATCATGTGCCATCTAGTTGACTATAACTCATGGTGACTCTATGAACAATGACCCTAAAACCTTGCCCTATC
>NW_006399848.1:4978237-4989394 GCF_000299155.1 Elephantulus edwardii
CATTATCCAGATTTAAAATTCACAGTGAGTTAGGGAGCTCTGATGGCCTAGAGGCAAGATGCTGTGTTGCAATCTCAAAGGCACTCGGTTCGAATCCACCAGAGGCTCTGAAAGGGCAATATGGGGTAGGGTGGGAAATGTACAGTGAGCAGTAGAAGAACCCATAGTTTGGATTAGGTGAACCTTAGTCTTTAGGCCAGCACTGTTACTCTTTGGAACTCTGACAACACATTTTTCCAGTGTAGCTTGTCTTTTTATTTCCTGACTGCTGGTGCCAATGGTGTTGATTGTGAATCCACGTAAGATGAAATTGTTACAACTTCAGTCTTTTCTTCATCTATCATGATTCTGCGTATTGGCTTAGTGGTGAGGATGCTTGTTTTATTGATGTTGAGATGTAATCCATACTGAAGGCAATAGTCATTGATCTTCTGAAGCAAGTGTTTCAAGTCCTTCTTACTTATTTCTTCTGAGTGGGTTTAGACTCATACCTGACCCTTCAGCAGGTCCTCCTCACAAGCAAGGGTGTGTCATCTGCAAATGCAGATTGTTGATAAGTCTTCCTCCGATCCTGATGCTGCACTCTTCTTCATAAAGCCCAACTTCTTCAATTATATCTTCAGCATATAGTTTGGGAAAGGCTATATCCCTGAAGTACTTCTTTCTTTATTTTGAACCATGAAATGTTCCTTTGCTCTGTTTACTCAATAGCTTCTTGGTCTAGGTTTAGGTTCTACATAAGTACAATTAAGTGTTTTGGAATTCTTTTTTTAAAATTATTGTAGTGTGTGTGTGTGTGTGTGTGTGTACCGTCAAATCAGATCTGACTGGTACAGGAGGAAATTGTCCCTCCTTTCCCTGCAGAGCGTCTGGTGGATTTGAATCATGTGCCTCTGGAATTGCAGTGCAACTTCTTGCCACTAGGCCACCAGCGCTCCCCAGTGTTTTGGAATTCTTATTCTTCTCAACGTTATCCGTAATTTATTATGATCCACACAGTCAAGGAATTTTGCATAACCAATAAGGCACAAATGGAAATTCTCTGCTTTCCGTCATGATTCATTTGACATCAGCAATAATATCCCTAGTGCCACATACTCTTCTAAATCCAGCTTGTATTTCTGGCAGCTCTCCGTTGATGTATTATTCTAGCCAATTATGGATAATCTTCAGCAATATTTCACTTGCCTGTGATTATGATGATATTCTATAATTTCTACTTTCTGTTGGATCCTCTTTTTGAAAATAGACACAAATATGCATCTCTTCTAGTCAATTGGCCCAGGAGCTGTCTGTCTTCCATATTTCTTGGCACAGCCTAGTGAGCTGCATCTGTTTGATAGAATATGTCAATTGGTATTCTGTCAATTCCTGGGGCCATATATTTTCCAAAGCCTTCAGAGCAGCTTCCACTTATTTCTTTATTACCATTGATTCTTGGTCATATGCTGTTTCTGAAAAGAAATAGCAGTTTTATGGATTTGCTAAATAAGAGTGATAATTAATATGATCACTTCAAAAGTTGAAATCTGCATTTATATATATAATATACATATATAACACATCTATCTATATGATATCTATCATCTATCTATCTATCTATCTATCTATCTATCTATCTATCTATCTATCTATCTATCTAGTTGTTATGTGCCACTGAGTAGCCTGCAACTCATAGTGACCCTATGTACAACAGCCCTTAAACTCTGCTCTATCCTGTGCCCATATTATTGTCTCTGACACACCTACCCCCATTGCCCCAGAAACGGAATCAATTATATAACAGCACATCAGCAGAGAACTGCCGGAAGTCCAGGCTGGGTTTAGGAGGGGTCGTGGTACTAGGGATATTGTTGCTGATGTAAGATGGATCTTGGCTGAAAGCAGAGAATACCAGAAGAATGTCTATCTGTGTTTCATTGATTATGCAAAGGCATTTGACTGTGTGGATCATAACAAACTGTGGCTGACTCTGAGAAGAATGGGAATCCCAGAACATTTAATTGTGCTAATACGAAACCTATACTTGGACCAAGAGGCAGTAGTCAGAACAGAGCAGGGTAACACTGCATGGTTCAAAATTGGGAAGGGTGTACGCCAGGGATGCATCCTGTCTCCATACCTTTTCAACATGTATGCAGAGCAGATTATCCGAGAGGCTGGGCTCTATGAGGAGAATTATGGCATCAGGATTGGTGGAAGGTCTATTAACAATCTCTGTAATGCAGATGACACAACCCTGCTTGCTGAAACTGAGGAGGACCTCATGCACTTGCTGCGAAGGGTCAAGGACTGCAGCCTTCAGTATGGACTGAGGCTCAATGTCAAGAAGACAAAGATTCTCGCCACTGGACCAATTGGCAGCGTCAGGATGGATGACGAAGAGATTGAGAGTGTTCACAGCTTCAGTTTGCTCGGCTCCACAGTCAACACTCTTGGCACCAGCAGTCAGGAAATCAAAAAGCGTATCGTGATGGGAAAGTCTGCTGTTAGGGACCTCTCTAAAGTACTCAGGAGCAACAGTGTCTCTCTGGAGACTAAGGTGCGCCTGATACAGGCCATGGTCTTTGCAATCGCTTGTTATGCATCAGGGAGTTGGACAATGACTAGGGAGGACGGAAGGAGAGTGGATGCTTTTGAGCTGTGGTGCTGGAGAAGGGTACTGAATGTACCCTGGACTGCCAGGAAAACAAACGGATTTGTCTTGGAGAGGATTAAACCAAGCTACTCCTTGGAGGCAAGGATTCTGGGGCTTCGTCTGACATACTTTGGACATGTTGCCAGGAGGGACGGGTCCTTGGAGAGGGACATCATGCTTGGGAGGGTTGAGGGACAACGCAGGAGGGGAAGACCCTCTATGAGATGGATTGATTCGGTGACTGGGGTAATCGGGATGGGTGTGTCAGAGGCGGTGCGGTTGGCGCAGGATAGAGCAGGGTTTAGGGCTGTTGTGCATAGGGTCACTATGAGTCGGAAACGACTCGACGGCACATAACAACAACAACTATATATATATATTGAAAGAGTATTGTTGTTTATATTGTTTGAAAAGATGAAAAGCTACCACCATAGAATCTCCTCATTTATAGGTACTTGTCATTTAATGTCTGTATGTCCATGTGCTTCGGAACCCAGGTGTCTGAGTTCCAGAACACTAGACCCTCATCTTAAGTTCAACTTCTTCCCTGCTGCTGCACACAACTTGAAGCTACCTTGTGTGCAGGGGTGGAAGCTCAGATCCCAACTTGCAGCCCAGATGCCATCTGCTCCCACAATTAGGTGAGTCTAACCAATGTTGTCTGATAGGGTGCTGATAGAAAAGTATGTATACCAGGTGCCTTAATCTTGAGCCAGGTATCCTTGGTCCCTGGACCCTAATTGTCCCCATGTTCAGGGACTAGGGTTTGTTGTAGCTGCATTAGCAGAGAGCATGGACAGACAGCAGATTCTGCCAAGACCTCACCTGAGATGTCTGAAGCAGGAGCTGTCCGGCTATATACAACATACAGCAGGCCCTGGGGCCAGTGCCTGGGAGCTCTATACTCCAGAGATACCCATGTTTGTACAGAGCTCTAATTACATAACATACCATTTCATAGGACAGCCTGGACGTTAAGCAATGCACACATATAATACCATGACAAAGGTGTTGGTGTTTACAGGAGTCACTACATACCCTCTGATGTTTGAAGCAAGTGGAATAGAGATGAAAATGTTAGTATTCTTATGAATAGAGCTCCTAGGTTTCTGGATCAGTTCTATTACCCCAAGAGACTTCCTAATATTTCAGGTCTGAACTGGATTTTTCACCTAGCCACAAGCAATGCTGAACCAACACAAACCTTTTCTTTTTAAATTCCCGACAAGGGCATGCAGACAGATTCACAGTGTGGAGTCAAGCTGGCTTCCAAGAGAAAGGAGAAAGATGTGGTGAAGTGTCTTATTCAACCAGTAGGACGATTCTCTTATCTGGAAACTTATAGGTGCCTAGTAGTGGAAGCCTGAGAGTAAAAAAACATACATGAAGAAACACAAATATGTTGTTAGAATTGTGGCAAACACTATAAGAGAAAAAAAACATAGTCTGTGAGAAAAGGCCAGGTAGCTTTGAAAGGAGTAATTTTTAAAGCACTTTGTGAGTTAACATTTAAACTGAGGCCTGAAGCATATAAAGAAGCCTGCCATTCAGATTTTAGACCAAATTGGAAGGAGAGTATTCCTGAAAGATCAGCATATAAAGACCCTTGGAGGGAAAGAGTGTAGGGGGAGTGATAAGGAACTGGACATCTCAAGATGAGGCTGGAGGGGTAGGCAAGGGTCAAACCATGCAGAAATTAGTGTGATGACCAGGTGTTTCAATTCAATTCAATTCAAAGTGCAATGAGAAGCTGTCGAGCCATTGAATAGCTTAAACAGGGGCACGAGGGCTGGCATTAGCTGGTTTATGTCTTAAAATATAACATTAGTTGTTCTGAAAATGAGTTGGGCAGGTAAAAAGTAGAAGCAAGGAGTTGATCAGTTCAGAAGACATTTCAATAGTTCAGGAGAGACACGGTAACATCTTGACCTAGAATGACCTAGTGGGTAAGATGTTGGGCTGCCAACCCAGAGGCAGGCAGTTTGACTCTATTAGCTACTCTGAGGGAGAAAGATGGGTAGTCACAATTTGCAGCCTCTGAAAAGCTGCTAGAGGTTCAGCTGTGAGTTAGTTCCAATACAAAGGCAATAAAGTGAGTTTCTCTAGAATGGTGGGAGAAATTGAAGGTGAAGTGTGTGAAATAGACAAGTTAGACATGGCTGTTGTTGTTGTTGCTATATGCTGTCGAGTCATTTGCAACTCATAGCAACCTTATGTACTGTCCTGTGCCAATCGCACTGTCTCTGACATTCCCATCCCAATTACCCCAGTCACTGAATCAGTCCACCTCATAGAGGGCCTTCCCCTCCTTCGCTGTCCCTCCACCCTACCAAGCATGATGTCCCTCTCCAAGGACCGGTCCCTCCTTACAATATGTCCAAAGTATGTCAGACGAAGCCCCAGAATCCTTGCCTCCAGGGAGCTGCCTGATTTAACCTTCTCCAGGAGGAATCTGTTTATTTTCCTAGCAGTCCATGGTACCCTCAGTACTCTTCTCCAGCACCACAGCTCAAAGGCATCAATTCTCCTTCTATCTTCCTTGGTCATTGTCCGGCTCTCTGATGTATAACAAGTGATAGCAAAGACCATGGCCTGTATCAGATGCATCTTAGTCTCCAGAGAGACACCATTGCTCTTCAGTACTTTGGAGAGGTCCCTAAAAGCAGACTTTTCCATGGCAATATGTCTCTAAATCTGAACATTCAGATTAAGACAGACTAGGAAGAAGGATTGGCCATCCACTTCTGATATAGCAGGACTCTGAAAACCCTATGTAGACATGGCTAGCTGATAAAATTAAATATGGTTAAATTCAGAATGTGAGAGACACTGGGTTTGGCTACAGTTAGAAATATAAACGTACTAGTTTCTTCTTCTTCTTTCTCCTTCTTCTTGGCTCTTTCCTTCCTTCCCTTCTCCCTACCTTCTTCACCATCTTTCTCCCCTTCCTCTTCCTCCTCCTTTTTCTTCAAGATGAATAGATCACTATTTCATCGGAACATGCTAAATTTGGGATATATAGTTAGATTTCAACTATATATGAATACATAAATCTAGTGTTTAGAGGGCAAGTCTTGTTTAGAGATAAACATTTGAGGATTATTAGCGTTATGATGACATTTAAAGTCCTGAGAGTAACTGTGAGGGAGAGAAGAGATGGAAAGAAAAGGGCTTCAGAACTCAAGTAATCTCAATTATTTAGAGATTGTATAAAAGCAAAGGAGCCAGGATGAAGAATGAGTAGACCATCTGTGGAAAGCTAGGCTTTATTTTTCAATGAGGAAGTCATCAATTGTACCACAGATACTGGGAGGTCACTGCAAGACAAAGACCGTCTTTTCATTTGGTCTCATGAGGTCTTAAGTTCACTTTGTCAAGAGCAATTTCAAGGGCAGATAAATATAAGTGAACTTTGCTGAAGAATTTCTGAATAAGGTTTTTTTAAAAAAAAATAGAAATAGTATTATAAGCTGTTTTATTTGAAAAAAATTATTATCAAGAGTAGAAAAGTTGTTGTTAGGTGCTGTTGAATTGATGACAATTCATAGCGAACCTATTATTAGTAGATGGGAACCTTGCCCTGTCTTGCACAATACCCACTGTTATGGTCACTGTCAAGGTAGAGGGGAGCTAAAAGAGAGTGTTCAGTCAATGAGCTAGATTGACACAGTGACTAACAGTGATGGGGCAATAGAAATGTTTCTATGTTTACTTGCTTGTTTAAAGTCATTCTAAGGTTGTTTGGATATTGATGGTGCTGACCTAGCAGGATAGAAGACAGTGGTATGTAGGAGAGAGAAACATTAGGTGAAGCTGTAATGTTCTTAAGAAGGAAGGAGACTGAAACTGGCCTACAAAGAAAAACAGCTAAACCCTTTGCCTTTAAGTCAATTCTGACTCATAGCGACCTTATAGGACAAAGTAGAACTTCCTCTTAGGGTTTCCAAGGTTGTAATGATTTTGGAAGCAATCAGTCACATCTTTCTCCTATAGTTGGTAGATTCAAACAGCCACATTTTGGTTAGCAGTCAAGTGCTTTAAGCATGACACTACCAGGGTGACTTTAATCCAGTGTAGAGGCTACAAAATTGAAAGTGAAGGTGTGTCTCTCTAGTATCAAGAGAAAAGAAGGGACGAGCGGCAGCAAGCAGGTAAAGAGGATGAGGGAAGTTCTAGCTAATGCTTGATTTTTGTTACTGATATGTAAAACCTATGATAGAGTAAACTTGTTATAGTCTTCCCTATTCCTGATAATTCTGACAGCCTGTAATTGGATTCTTAAAAATGTTGTCGTGTGTAAATCCAAATATGACTTGATTATACAATGTTATGTGCTTTGTTATACATATGAATTCACATAGAAAAACAAATTCCTTGGCCAAAGCATATGAACAAATTTCCACCCCCCCCCCACTATGAACACAGTCTAAATAACTGTATTTGAAAGTAAATATATAAAAGGACTGAACGTTCGATATAATCGTAAGAGTAATTATTGGCAGGCAGTTGGTAATTGCTCTCTTGAGTAGACTAGATGATTAGAATATCATATTCAATAGGCTGAAGTTCACATCTATACAGGAGCAAGTGCTTTGCCCAGAGAAAAAATTTTCCATGGCTAAAGAATTGCATTCTTAACCTGGGCCAGGTATTTAAAAACTATGCAGGTTTTGTCATAGGGAACCTAGGGAGGGGGTAGGGGTAGAGTGGGCGGGGAGAGACACATTACGGATGACTTTGTGCAAACTCATCACTACTGAAGGAAAAACAACATGAAACCACCATCCAGTCAGTAACATTATCCTTGGCTTACAAAGAACAGTACAGCTTTCAGCTGACTATTGTCCTCAATAATTTATCTTGTTACATAATGTGTTTCCTTGAGAAAACTCAAAATATCTCATACAAGTCATTTCATTTGTCTTCATAGTATTCTGAAGATGAGAGCAGAGGGGAAGTTGTCTAGACAAGGACTGTCCAATAGGAATATTATGGGAGTCATATATATAATTAAACATTTTCTAGTATTTTTTTTAAGTGAAAGGGGAAGAAATAGATGAGATTGATTCAAACTAATTTCATCTGTTTCTTTCGTTGTCTCTTTAATTTGATATATCTAAAATAGTATCAGGGAAGTCCAGTGGCCTAGTGATAAGATGTTGCACAGTTGACCCTAAGGCATGAGGTTCAAACCTACCAGCTGCTCTGAGGGAGAAAGATGGACAATCTCCTTTCATGCGATTTACTGCCTCTGAAAACCCACTGGAGGGTCAGCTATGAGTTGGTTCTAACGTGATGTTATATAACAACAGAAACAATAAAATAGTATAATTTTGGCATGTAATGAGTATAAAAATGATTTGTGAGATCTATTAACATCCTTTCTCTTATAATCATCACATTGCTGTCAAGTGAGAAACAACTCATAGCTGATTCTCCTGTGGGAGATTGGGCTTTATCACAAACTATGATGAGTCTGCTATGAGCCAGAGTGTGTCAATGTCCTGACCAAAATATAACTATATATATATATATATGATAAAAACTCATAAACTCCCTTATACATCAAGGCCTACCAATCTCCCGTCACTCTTTTTGTCTCAGGAATCAAGTCTCTACTCGAGTCATGGCATTTCCTCTGCCCCCTGCTTTGAATGACTCTTCTCATGGCCCAATCCCTATACATTCACATTTCTGTTGAAATCTCAGGATGGCCTTGTTGGGAAAATGATCTTAAACAGCTTTCTATTCCAGTCATTCTCTAACCATTTACCCTTCAATTAGCTCTATTTCTTTGAGTAATTACTTAACCTCTTAAAACCTCAGGTTCCTCATCTGAAAAATGGTGATTATAGAGATGATATTGACAATGATTAAATGACGACATGCATAATGTGCCTAACATAATCTGGTCTACAAAGAGCACTTAAGGAAGTATGTCATTACTATCCATTTAAATGAATACATTGGCTCACATTCATTCTTCAGCTTATCCCATTGTTCCATGGAAATAGCTCTTGTCAATGTTACTGATAGTCCCTACTCTGCTTTTCCAGGCCAGGCATTCTTACCTCTGTTATTCTCTCAGCATTGTTTGATACTGTTCTCTGCTCTGCCTAATTCTCATGGTGTTGTTAAGTACTGTCCAATCTCCTCTAATTCATGGCAATTCTATGGATAGCAACCCTGGTTATACTATCCTCACAATTATTGGTGTGTTTATTTGAGTATGCTGTGGCCGTGTCTGCCCATTAATGGTTTCCCACTTTTTGGCTGCACCTCTATCAAGTACGCTGCCCTTCTATCTCTAACAGTTCATTCCTGCTCATGGTTTGAGTTCACTTGGCAGTCTGTGGTATTTCTGGAAGGCTTTTTCTAAGAGTTCTTTCTCTTAACCTCTGGATGCTACATAAATATACTCATCAAACCGAGTTGATAGCAACTCACAGTTGACCCTCCAGCAAATTTTTAGAGACTCTCCATATCTTTCCTGTGGAGCTGCTCATGGATTTTTTGAATCTAATTTTCTTGGCTTCCATAGGCATTAATCATGAATCTAAGTAAAATTAAATCCTTGACAATTTCTATCTTGTCAAGCTATCAGATTTGAGAATCAGTTTGCTGTGTGATCCATATATTGAATGGTATAGTTTTTCTCAGTGTTGCAAGGCTTCTTCATTTCCACAGAAAGGTTGTGTTATATACATATCGAAGATTGTTAGTGAGTCTTCCTTCTATCCTGAGGCCTGCTTTTAGTATAGTCTAAATTTTCATATTATTTGTTCAGCATATACATTGAATAGTTGTGGTGAAAATATGCAACTCTGATACATGTATTTCCTGACTTTATTATTGAAAAACTTTTTTAGAATTATTTCAATAAAAGTGTCCTGAGCAAATTTGTATCCCATTCAACCATTCATACCTAAGTTGTTTTAGAACATTGATTCCATTTTTAGAGCTGGAGCACAGCAGAGATTCTGAGTGTGGTGCAGGATTGAGCAGTGTCCTATGGAGTTGTGCTGCTACCTCAAATCCATCTTTTTAAGGGCAGTTTCTAACTTACTCTATGGGAGCTCTGATGGCCTAGTGATAAGAAGCTGCACTGCAATCCTTAAGGCACGTGACTTGAACCCACCAGCTGTTCTAAGGGAGAAAGATGGGCAATCACCTCCTGTGTGATTAACTGCTTCTGAAAACTCACTGGACGGTCAGCTATGGGTCAGTTATAGCTTGATGGTATTTGTTGTTGTTAGGTGACATTGGATCAAGTAATACCCATGGCGATCCTATGAACAACAGATTGGAACTTTGTCTTATCCTGTGCCATCCTCACTCTTCCTGACACACTAGAGCCCATTGTGACAGCCACAATGGGTCTTCCTCTCCTTTGCTGACCCCCTGCCTTTCTGAGCATCATGTCCAAAGAATAGTCCCTCCTAGCAACATGCCTGAAGTATGTGAGGTAAAGCGTTATCATCTTTGCCTCCAAAGGAGCATTCTGACTAAACTTTCTCCAAAATACATTTGCTTATTCTTATGGCAGTCCTTGATATGTTCAGTACTCTTCTCCAGCTCAAAGGCATCGATACTTCTTCTGTTATCCTTATTTATATTTGTTGGTACACAACACCAATAACAACATAACAAAAAAGGGAGCTCTGGTGGTTTGGTGATAAGGAGTTGTGCTGTCAATCTAAAGGCACGTGGTTTGAATCTACCAGCTGCTCCATGGGATAAAGATTCCTGAGCAATCTATTGTCTCTGAAAACTTGCTGGAGGGTCAGCTGTGAGTTCGTTCTGATTCAGTGGTACACAACAATAACAACAATACCAAAAAGGAGCTGTGGTGGCATAGACTGTGGTGTGTTATGCTACCAACCAATTAGCCATGTATCTCTGATGGTTTGAAGATGGAATCAACTCCATGCTAGTGAGTGTGGATTTGAGTTTTATACTTTACCAAGTATTTTTCCCTCCAGGAACTGATCCCTTCTCATAACCTGCTTAAAGGAGGTGAGACAAGTGTTAGCATTCTTACCTCTAAGGAACATTCTGGCTGAAATCCTACATAGATTTGTTTGTTTTTCTGGCAATTCATAGTATATTTAGTATTCTTCACCAACACTACAACTGAAAGAAACCAGTTCTTCTTTGATCTTCCTTACCCCAAATTTTCACACCAACCACTAAATTGAAAGATGAAGAAATTGAGAATTTCTATCAACTTTATTCTGCAGTGTGAAGTTGATAAAACACACAATCAAGGTGCAAATCTCATGATAAAATTCTGTATGATCAACAACAACTTAGTCTTTACAAAGATCTTTTTAAGAAAAAATATTAAACAATGGCTTTGATTTCATACCACCTGAATTTCAGAATCATCTCAGGAACAGGTTTGAGGCCTTGAACACTAATGAGCGAAGACCAGATGAGTTGTGGAAGGATGTCAAAGGTATCATTCAGGAAGAGTGTAAACGGTCATTACAAAGACAGAAGAGGAAGAAAAGACCAAA
>NW_006399848.1:4991195-4998313 GCF_000299155.1 Elephantulus edwardii
TTAGGGCTGTTGTGCATAGGGTCGCTATGAGTCGGAAAAGACTCGATGGCACATAACAACAACCACAACATACACTTGTAGAAGTGCAACCACTGTGTTCCTTAGAGGCAAGCATGGTGAAACCTTGTCTCACTTTCTTTGGGCATGTTGTCAAGAAGTAATAGTCCTTGAAAAAAGGCAAGTGGAGGATCAGCTAAAGAGAAGAAGACCTTCAACTACTGGACTGACAGTGTCTGTGACAAGGGGCTGGAGCCTCACAGGGTTTTCCACGATGTGCTCTTTATGGAAACAGAGCGCCAGCTCTTTCTTTCTATGAAGTCACTTGTGGTTTCCAATCACAGAAGTTTTGTTCAACAGTCGATCTTTTAACTATTGTGTCACTGGAGCTCTTTATCTTAAGTAAATATAAAGAGATAATGATGCACACCACATAGTCTAAAAAAGACATTTTTGGTTATTAAAAATGTATCTTAATCTAAAACTGGGAGCTGGGTAGGTGACCTTGGGCCTGGTCTCTTGACAACTCCAAACTTGTGTAACATAGTCATGATGATACTGTCTCTTGGAGTAGTATGGCTTATAATAAAATGAGATCAATTTATGGCCTGTTCAAAGACCATAAAATAATGTAGTCTCATTTCAAAATCACAAATAGTAGATCAGTTTAGCTCAGGAATGTGAGATGACAGCATCAGTATAATTATCCTCTGGACACTTCCTGGCTTGTAACTACTTGATAAGAATAGGCAGATGAATGCAGATGAACTGTCAAGGGCCTTGGGAGGAGAGACTGGAATGTTTTTGATAGAAGTGCTGCATTTTTGAACTTAATTGCTCTTAACAGGACTTATCTGAACTAACCAAACTGCATAAGGTTTTAGTTCACTAAAATATCAGCTTCTGACCAACCTCACAACCATGTCCAGAATTTAATTACAGAAGTGGTTTCTGAAAATTAACTCTGATGAATGCAATATGATACATGGAAATTTAGGACAGTGATAAATGTCGTTCAGTTAATGGTACATCTATACCATATACATAAGTAACACTAACAGGTATAATTAAGTGAATTATATCTTAGCTGCATATTGTAATAGATCTTTTTCAACAAAGCTTCTATAATATATATAGCTTGATGAAAAACATGTGAGAAATGCCATTATAATATTTATGTATGATTTCCTTAGAGTAGGAAATTTACCAGTATTTTGAGGCATGCTTTGACCTCTTCGTTTATTTTCTTCAAAACTATTCTGTGCTAATTGATGCCTGACATCATTTGGATGTTTTCACAACTCAGTATTCTTCCTACAGTCATTAGCAAGTCGATCAATTTACTTACGTCCTTAGGTCTTTTGAAATATATGATGAAAAAAAAGATACAGAAAATCATTATGCAAATGGATGTCTCATTTGGGCAAACTGAAGGTTTGTTTCAGCAGGTTGTGATTTCTGTAAATGGGAAAAAGACCCAAATGAGAGTGACTGTTGTTGCTGATGAGTAGGACTCATGGTGACCCTATGAACAACAGATCTGAACCCTGTCCTACCCGGTGCCATTCTCACCATCTCTGACACACTCAAGTCCATTGCCGCAGTCCCTGTATCAATCCATCTGGTTGAGGGCCATCCTCTCCTTTGCCATCTTTCCAAGCATAATATAGATAGCTTCCCTTTTCCAAGGAATAGCCTTTGGGAAGAGTGCGAAGGCTTGACCTTGGAAGATTTTTGAACTCTAGTCCTTTTCAGACAAAGGGTGAGGAATTAGGAAGTTCCACAAGGTTTAAAGCAGTGTTTTCAAATGATTGTGGGTTTAGGAATTATTTGTAGGAATGTTATGTTGGTGTTAGGTGCCGGTGAATTGAGTACAACCCATAGTGACCTGAACTCTGTTCTGTCCTGTGCTATCTTTGCAATCTCTGACACACAAGCCCATTGCTATAGTCACTGTGTTAATCTACCTGGTTGAGGGTTTTCCTCTCTTTTGCATGATGTTCCTCACCAAGGAATAGCCTCTCTTGGAACAAGCCCAGAGTATGTGAGAAAGTTTTATCATCTTTGCCTCCAAGGAGCTGACGGCTAAGCATTCTCCCAGACATATTTGTTTATTCCTTTGGCAGTCTTGGGGCTATTCTAGTACTGTTTTCCAAAACCACAGTTCAAAGGCATCAATTTTTCTTGTGCCTTATTTATTGCCCAGCTCTCAGATGTATAGCAAGTAACTGAGACAACAGTGGCTGGAATTTTGAGCACCTTAGTCTTCAAATTGACATCATTGCTTCTCAATAATTTGGAAAGTTTCCTGACTATAGATTTTCCCAGCCTAGGAGTAAGAAGCTATGCTGAAATCCCACAGGCATGTGGTTTGAATCACCAGCTGCTCTACAGAAGGACGGGAAATCTCCTGTGTGATTTACTGCTTCTGGAAACCCACTGGAAGGTCAGCTCTAGGTTGGTTTTGACTTGAGGGCACACAACAACAAAAAGTAATGGTTAAGGATGGTGGGGAAAGCAGAAGAGATGGCACTAATCATTGTTGAAATTAAATTAATTTCTGCAATCTGCTATTTTCCTTGCTGATTTCAATTTGTTCTTTGCAAAAAAAAAAAAAATTTAATACTGGACACTGTCCAATAATTCTCCAAAGCCAGAGAAAAGAGTTTTGTATTCTATGTATTAAATTCATTGATGACTCACTGGTAACTTGATACTTATGTAATTAATTTAATCTCATGCTACATTTCCTTAATTTTTAACTAAGAAAATTTTTAAAAATGATATTTGATCCTAAAAAGAATTAACTAAGGTAATTGTTTATTGTTCTAAGAGGATATTTCATGATATAAATTTCCACTTTAATAATCACATTGAGTTGTATATCTTAATCAGGAAATGGTCTATGTTTTGAGTAGTTCTAAACATTTCATATTTATAAGCCTATTTTTATTTTCCCTCTGTTTAAGTTCACTTTCAACTCCATTTTCCATCTCCTTGACAAACATGTTTATTGGATTTCTTTTCTCTGATAATGTCTCTTCATATGGTTTCTTGTCAGTAAATCTGTTGCTGCTTTTCCTGGTACTTTGGATACCAATTCAATCGTCTCTGTGTCTTTGGCATATTCTCAGGAGGGGATTGGGCTTCGGGAAAAGAGAGCATGCTGGGAAAGGTGGGGGGGGTCAGAGAGAGAGGAGCACCCTCCACAAGAGCATCGGACACAGTGACTGCTACACTGGGCGCGTCGAGCATGGTGGGGATCCTGAGGGTGGCTCAGGATAGGGCGACATTCTCCTCTTTGGTTCATAGGGAGGCTTTGAGTCTTAGTTGACTTTGATGATACATACTGACAACACTTCACCTTATCTGGATTGATAGGATTCTACCCAGAAAATCTATTGCTGGATTTTAGTCTGGTACTTTTATGAAGCTAAGATCTTTATAATTTCCATGTAATTTGACAAGAAAAAAATGTGACTTAAATATAATTTTTGTTAATGTATCTCTGTCTATCTTTGGCACATATGAATTTTTCTTCATTAACATATCTGACTTTTTTATACAAGCTTTGAGAGGGGCAATTTCACTATTCAACTTAGAAATTTGCTATAATGAACTTTAGATATTTTCACATCCAAGTTCCTGAGTTGATAGATAAAGAGGTGGGTAAATGATTTACTTGTTGAAAGCCACAAATCAGTTAGTGTAGAGGAGGGACTAGAACCTAAGAATCCTAGATTCCTAGCCACTGTTGCTACTACTCAGGACCTACTGTATGGACATGCTTTAATTGACTACTTTGGCTAAATTGATTTTATGCTGAGTTCATCCCTTTGTTAAATTTATCTGTCTGCATTCAGACACTGCACCTTTAAATCAGAACAGCCAAAACTATAACCTTGTGAACCAGAAGTTCAGAAGGAGAGCTGGCATACAGTCATCTCCTCACTGAAAATACACATGGCTCGCAGATGCTGAACAGTCATACTTGTCTCCAAAGACGACATATCACTTCTTAGTTGCAGTAACCTATTCTATGTTCATTTGATGAATATTTAGTGCACATTTACTATGAAACAAGCATGCTGTCTTTTGTATCTCAGGGTTCCTGTTCTTAGGGAGCTTACAATTTAAGATGTAAATAAATGTGCAAAAACTAACTATACAAAAAAGTGATTCTGAAAAGAAAATATATATACGTATGTAGTTTGAGATTTCCCCCCTTCATTTCCTTTGTTGCTCAGAAAATGACCCATTTTGATAGGTAACCAAGAATAAAAGCAGGTAAGTATATGTAATGGTAAGTTGATAATTCTTAATTACCTAGATTTATTTGGTCCACAAATAACAATTATTTTTCCTGCCAAGTTTGCTGTTGTAATTAAGTGGAGTTGAAGGAGGTGGACAAATTGAAGTTTTGGCGGAGGGGAGTAAGGACACAGGAAATTCATGTGTTTTGATGTTTTATATATTGTTATTATTATAAAATATCCTTTGGGTAAAACATTTAAACTTTACTTAAGGCTATAAATGAAAACATCCTGTCTGTTCTGGGTACCCACTTAAAAAATAACAGTTTATGTTCACTTTCCTGGAAATTTTCTATGCATACAGAAACATATGTTGTTGGTCTTGTTGTTAGGTGCTATTGAGTATGATTCATAGTGATCCTATGAACAACAAATTTGACACTATCCTATCCTGTACGAACTATCGAGTATGTATTATCTCTGACATACTTGAGCCCATTTGCTGTAATCACTATGTAAGACCATCTGGTTAGGATCTTCCTCTCTTTTGCCAATCCTCTACTTTTCCAAGCATGATATCTTTCTCCAAGGAATAGACTCTCAAAGTAATATGCCCAAAGTATGTGAGAAGAGGTTTTGCCTCATATACATATATTTTTTCTACAAATGGGTTACTATTAAACGTTTTTCTTTTCACTTATGCCCTAGACATATTTATACCTCAATATAATATCGATTTATGTATTTTTTTTAAAATAGCTGCATAATATATCTTAGATCTGGTGGCCTAGTGGTAAGAAAGTGTGCTGCAAGGCCAAATGCATGGGATTCGAATCTACCAGATGTGCCTGGCAGAAGAAGGATGGACAATCTCCTACTGTGCAGTTCACCAAATCTGAAAACTCATCAGTTATGGGTCAGTTTGGACTTGATGACAAATAACAACAGCAACATACATGTTATAACTCAGGTAGGTGTATGTTGACTTCTATTGGTTGGTTTGTTTTTAAATGTCAGAAATACTGGGGAGGTAAAGCAAAAATACAGTTAATAAAAAGCATTTTTTTTTAAAAAAGTAGTCATTATCAGAGTGAATAATTGCATTGCCACATACTGTTAAAAGCTTATAAGAAAAAATGAGTATTTCTTCACCTTTTCTGACTTGTATGACCCATCAGCGTTCTGATTGGCTGCTTTGTCTTTTCATTCACAACTACAGATAACTTTCTCCCTAACCAACAGGAGGAAGCGGTAAAAGTCAAACTCTTTTCCTGTATGAGCCCACACTTGAGGCTGTAATATCTAGCTTTGACCAAACATGCTTGCATTTCAATTCAGGCCCACTGTGCTGAAGAATTCTCCACCCTCCTCTGCTCCCCACTTGGCTTGACTTCCTGTCTTTTATCAGCTCCAATCTATTTAGACTTTATAATGTGCTCAGAGCAGGGTAGAACAAATAAAAGTGTTCTACTTACAATTTAAGGAAGGCAGGGGGCTAGTTTCTGTTTTAAGATAAAAATCTTTCAACAGAACACAAACGCCACAAAACTTCCTTTAACCCAAACATCATTGTCACACTCTCTCAAGTTCTTTATTACTTACACAGCCAGATGACTCAAGATTGCTAACATTTCTTTCAATAAGGAGTTTGCTGGCCTCCGACCAAAACATTCTGGTTCTCCCCCATCTTCCTTCTTTCTCCCCTGGGAGACTGACATTTGGAGCCTTGATGCACAAAGTTTTGATAGAATGAAGATTGTGCATGTTTTATGTTTGCTGCCTAACATAATTGTTTGTCCTGAGTTTTCCAAAGACCCTAATCCTTTCTAAAGGTGTTTTGTTTTTTTTTAAATTTTGGTGCTTGATTGTTTTTCAGAGGTAGCAAAAAAGAAAAGCCCCTAAGCCTTCTAGTTTAGAAATACGTTGCAAAAAGGATGGATGGATTTCGGTTTGCTAATGTACCACATAACTGAGTATTCACTCAGTTGGAGTAACTGATGGAAAATAATTTGCATTCACTTTCCTGTCATTCAGAGCCAGAATCAGCAAAGAGGGAATGAGAACTTGAGTCTTAACTTCCAGGGGATTACAATCACAACTTCCAAGTTGGCACTGACCTTCCTGCAAAAATGGGCCCCACTTTTCTTTTCCCTCCTGGAATGGTTTACTTCCCAGCTTCTTTGGCATTACTGGGTGCGGAGAGTCACCCTCAAACCTGAGAGTGTCCCAAAGGCATTACTGCCACATTTCTATATCCGAGGGTCAGTCTTAGCAAGCGTCCCCTATCTAACTCGAAGCCCTTTTCACAGCCACTCAGTCCAGTGGGCTTGGCTCCAGATCCCCTATGCTAGTGGCTCCCTATCTTGCCCAGAGGCGGCAGGGCCCTGCCAGCCCCTCCCCTCCGCGGGTCCCCATGTGCACGGGCGGGGCTGCAGGGTCCGGAGAGGAGCGGGGGCAGCCGTGAGGGGGCGCCGCCTGTGCACGAACCCGGCCGCAGGGCCGCAGAGGACGCGGGCGCTGCGCGGGGAGCCGAGGCCGTGCTGGGGTCCCGCGTCCGGGGTCTCCGGGGACGGGGAGGCGGGGCGGCGGCGGGAGCGGCGCTGAGGACAGGGCGGGGGGAAGGGTGGCGATTCGGGGCCGCGGCTCTTTCTTCCGAGCGCCCACAACTCGGGGTTGAGAACTTCTCCCCGCTGCGCCCGCGCCCCGCGCGCTCGTCGACCCCTGGCTCCCGCACCTCGTTCCCGGCCCGCCCACCTCTCCGCCTGCGGCCGCGACGCCCCCCCTGCCGGCCGCCGGCCGCGCTTCTCTCAGTTACAAAGGAGGGAAAATGAGCCGGGCGGAGGCGGCGCGGCGCGGGGCCACCACGGC
>NW_006399848.1:4998461-5005286 GCF_000299155.1 Elephantulus edwardii
CCGCGGAGGAGGCGGAGGAGGAGGAGGCGCCGCCTTCCCCGCGCTCGCGTCCTCGCCGTTGTCTGCGCTCGGCTCTGGACCAGTTTGGGGAAGTTGCCCCGGCCCCGCGCAGCCCAGATGTGTGACCTCATTGAGCCGCAGCCGGCCGAGAAAATCGGCAAGATGAAGAAGTTGCGGAGAACTTTGTCAGAGAGTTTCAGCCGCATTGGTGAGTGTCGCGCTGCCCCGGGCGCCGCCGTCCCTGCGCGGGTCACCCGCTCGCCTCGGCCCGGCGCTCCGCTCCGCTCCAGGCACTCGCAATGCAGCGGTGGCCCGGGGCTGGCGCGCGGTGCGCTGCGCTACATGCAGACGTGGGAGGGCTGCTGCGGGGCAGCCGGGGCAGGGCGGCGACGGGAACGGGCGGCATCCCTCTCCCCAGGACCCGGGGGTGCCTGGATATGGCAAGCCTACAATTAGCAAGTCTACCAGGGGGTTCCGCCCCTACTTTCGCGCCTGCGGGGAATCCGAGAGGGGATGGCTCGGCCCCCACAGCTCTGGGGGGCTGTGCCGCCGCCCTGGTCACTTGCTGTTTTTTGTTTTTTTTTTTTCTTTGCCCCGGGTTTGGCATATGCTGTCAATAACATAGGTTTGGTGAAGCGTTGTGTTGTGCTTGGTATTGTCTGGCACATCCAATCCAAGGGGAAGTGGGACAGATACCTTGGGACCTTTTGTTCAGTACTTCGGGTCCTAGAAAGCGAGATTTGAGTGTCAGTCTATCCCGTTGTGTTTGAATCTTCCTTCGATTTGCTCCAGAGAAATCTGCGCGATGAAGTTACCTAGATGTTTAGGAATAAGTCTCCTGTACTTCTATTTACTCGAGCTCCGGGATATTGTCTTTATACCACCCAACCATCTAAAAACTGACCTAGGGATGTTTAGGGCGTTTCAAAATAAAATCGTGTTACAGGCTGCAGCCAGGTGACAGAGCAGTGTCACGTGAAATGAGCTTGTGAGATTCAGAGTGTTAGCTATACAAAGCCCTTTTTAACAATAACGGGTAGTTGTACTGTCTTAACTTTCATTTACACAGGTAAATGCACTCAGCAAGATTCTGGGAGCACACAGAATAATTAACTTCTTCAAGACTCTAGAAACCTTCTAGCCTTTGTTTCATTCGTTTAAAATGCCATCCATATTAATGGAAGTGTTAATGGAAGCCAGATATGTTTTTGTTTCTCTGTACCTTAGAATTGGCACCTATCCATTGCTGACCCTCCACAGGTTTTCAGAGAACAGTTAATCACAGGGGCGGAAAGATTGCCCATCCTTCTCCCTTAGAGCAGCTGGTGGATTCAAACCACATACCTTTGAGATGGCAGCGCCGCTTCTTACCAGTAGGCTACCAAAGCTCCATAAATATGCTGAATATAGTAAAATAAATCCTTGCACTGTTAAAAATGCACACAGATATCATAGTCATCCATCTATTAAAATCAGTTTATAAGTATATCTAAAAATATGCAACCTGCAAAGTGAGAGAAAGCAAGGGTTAAGATTTAGCTGTGATTTCTTTGCTTCCTTTTTAAACGTATTTTTTTTGTGTGTGTGTTGTTGTTGTTACCAAGATGACTGCAAAGTAATGGTGTGCAGTCGGTACTGAGTCCTGGTTTTGTTTGTTGCATGCATTGGATATTTGCAGTTTCACTCCTCAAAGTTAGTAAATACATGTGAGGAGTTCTTACGTTCAAAGAAGTTGCAGCCTGGAAGTGGGAACGAGTGAGGTGCTGAGTTGGTGTGCATTATTAACTGGAATGTTTCATCTTGTGACCCAAACTATCACATATGCAGGTTCTGGAGTCCATTAAGCTTCTGTTGTAAAAACACATTAACTGTATATTTATGAATGCTAATGACTCTGTTGGAGCCCCTCCAGTTCTGCTTTAAATAATTCATTGCAGTTGAGTCTCAGTTAGAAATCAAGAATATCAATATAAAGAAAAATTCCTTGTATTTAAAGAATTCCAAAGTTTTGATTGACAATTAGAAAAATTTGGATTAACTGCAGTGCTGGCAAATGGAGTATTATGGTTAATTGGATTTTCTAGCTTACTGAGATTTAGTGATGTGAGACTCCTTTTGATTTCAACTCTTGTTAAATGTCTTCTAAGATCTCCTAGTACATTTTACTTCCCCTCTTTAGGAAGCAGTGTGCAGCACAGTGAATATAACGGATTACTTCTTGTATTGATGGAGGGCCCATAGGAAATTGATTGCAGTAATGAATTGTCGAATTCAGTGATGATCAGGATAGAAAATGACATTGTGGAATACTACAAAAAGAACGTAAAGGACTTTCAAAAGGCTACACAGCAAGCCCAGGATATTCATTAGAAATTGTAGTCCAAGAAAAGTGCAACAGTGAATGAAGGGAAATCCAAAGTCTTTGTAAATTTTCATTGAAATTAATAATAAATTTAAAAAAGGAAAAAATGAAATTGTATTCCAAGAGAAATAATTTTTCATTATTTACTTCTTAATATTTCATATCCTGTGAAAATCAAAACCAGTGGAATATTTCTCATTATTTTAGGATTTTTAAGGTATTAGGGACTGCTGAATTGAGATTTTACTGTGGAATTATATAGTGTCTCGACTGAGAAGACCCACTGTGTGTCTCCACTGCTATTATTTTTCTTTCTCCCCTCATTGGCATGATTTGATTGTGACTCATCCGTTCAGATTCCAGTGGGACAAGTGTTCAAGTACTCAGAGAGTTCCGAGGCTGTCAGACTTTGTGACTGCAATAGCATTTTTCTGTAGAGCAGCTGATGGGGTTGAACCATCAACGTTTTGGTTAGCAGTGCAGTGCTTGCCCACTTACACTACGAGGGCTTTCATTGTGTATCACATCTGGAGATTCAAGGTGTTGCTACACTTAGCTGAACGACCCTCGTCAAGTTGTCGAGTCAACTTTTCATGTACAACTCAAGTCTTTTGCTGGCATTTAGAAAATTGTCCTTGTGTGCTGTTGAGTTGGAACTGACTCATAGCTGACCCTCCAGCAGCTTTTCAGGGGAAGTTAAATCACATAGGAGGCGATTACCCATCCTTTTCTCTTGAAGCAGCTGGTGGGTTTGAACTTCGCACCTTTGGAATTGCAGTAGAGCTTCTTACCACTAGGCCACCAAAGCTCCAATACTTGGAGAACTAATATCTATATAATGCCCTTTGTGTTTAGTAAGTATTTGATAAACCTTCTCCACATGCTGTCTTTATCATTATTATACTGAGATAGCTGATTTTAGAGATATTAGACACAGCAGTATAGTCATCCTGCAAACAGGACGGATTTTGGAGTTAAGGAAATCTGAGTTTGAACTCTCTTCTTTGCCTACTCTGTGCCTTAGGTAACTAGTTCAGTTTCCTTAAATCCTGGGGTCCTCATGCATACATATTCATGAGCTTGTTTTGAAAATTGAATCAGATAAAATGCATACAACTCTAGTGCAAAATCTGTCACATGGTGAAGATCAATAGTGCCCGTTTCTCCATTTATCCCCTCTCTTCCTTTTTTCTTCATTGGCACTTCATGGGGAGATCAAAGACTGACTGTTTGGTTCCTTTTGAATAATCCAACATTTGAATGCATTTATCTCCCCTAACCAATCTGAGATGATTACTGAAATACGCGTACTGCTTTATTTTGCTTTCTAGTATGTTTAAAAAGTGTGCTTGTTATAAGATAAAATAGACAGTGTCATTGTTTAGCTATAACGTATTATGATTCATCTATAGAAAATGAGGGCAATTTGAAAACATGGGATGTCCAGTCAATATTTATTAATAATAATAATTCTGAATAGAAAAAAGTATCCATGCTGATTCTTAATTTATTCAAGAGTGAAAGATTCTCTTGATCCCCACCCCAAACATAGCTGATCTGAGATTACTGAGTTATGAAAGGACTAATAAAACACATTGGCTTTCAAGCCACAGCATTCTAATTTATGACATCTGCCAGGGAGTGCCCATAATACAGCTATGGTTCTTTTATAAGACTCGTGTAATTGAATTTTAAAGTCACCCATAGATTTCAGTAGTGAGCATTTATGGTTTTCTACTAAATAATGTCAGTGTGGTACTTAGGAATTGCTATAGTCTCACATTTGTTTTTTACAAATTAGTTTCATATAAAGACAAATGAAAACTTAAATTGTTAAAATAATTTAAGTATATTCATATCCATTTACTCTTTTAATTTTTCATTAGTTTAGGAAGCGAAATGCTTTCTTTATTAGTGGGTATATGATTAAGATCAAACTAACAGTTCTTATATTCATTTGTCTGTGTTTTTTTCCACTCTTGAATTATCTCCTTGAGAAAGAACATTTATACCCTGTTGTTTAAGATGAACCCTGCACATACAGTTTGTTTAGTTGATAGAGTTTATAAGAGAACTGAATGTAAGAAAGAACCTAAGGTTAGACTGAAATTTTGTATTTGCTGCCTTGTGCTGTAAGTCTGTAATTCTAGATTCTAGGTGTCATCTAGAGAACTTTCCTGACTTTGTTAAGGAATTGCATTGACAACCCAAAGGCAAGAGGTTCGAATCCACTAGCTGTTCCTCAGGAGAAAGATGGAAAATCTTCTCTGATGTAGTTTACAGCCTCTGAACACTGTCTGGAAGGTCAGCTATGAGTTGGTTTTGGTGCACAACAACAACAAAACAAATTTGTCATCTGATGGATTAGTCAAACCGAGAAAAATGTAGAGTTCCAGAATTACAGGTGCTTCAGACACAGAGTTGAACACTTTTTCAGTGTATCTTCCTTCATCCAAAGCATTTCCAAAATAATTCAATTTGAAATGGAATGATCTGTTTATAAGTGAGAACAGTGTATGGTTTTAATATGCCAAAAAACCATTAACACATCTAAAAAAATGAAATAATATTCTTTCACCACTGAAATAAAGTTCATTAATTCAGCAAAGTCTTACCAAGCACCTCCTTCATGCCAGTCACGGCACTGGCATTCAGATATCATTACCAAGGAAATGAATTTCTGACCTCAAGGGCTTTAGGGAAGGACAGGCCAAATAATGAGCAATGGTGACACAGAGTTAGATTTTCTCCCATGCAGGTTAGTGCAGATTGCTGCTGGGGATGTAGAGGATGTACCCCATGATACCACCAGTCGACTGAATGGAATATTTGATGATTGTAAGTGGTTTAATGTATTCTTCTTTGTTAATCCAGAATAATCTAATATGCTTGTTATAAGTAGATGTATTCTTGTGTTGAGATCAGAATTTATTCAACTGTGATTTGATAAATATCTGACAAAGACACCTATACTTAGCCCTTGTTGTTGTCAGTATATTAACACTGTGTTTTCGCTATATTGACTCCAAGGGAATAATTCCAGACTTAGAGGCAACCATGTGAGTTGGCAATCTAGAGGTAAAGGCTTTCTTTTCAGTGAAGATGGACTTCTTGATCTTAATTACCCACTGGTATGATGTCTTGTTTGAGAAGGATGGGCAGTCCCCTCCCATGTGATTAACTGCCTCTGAAAACCTGCTGGAGGCTCAGCTGTAGGTTGGTCTTGACTGATGATACAAAACAACAATAACAACAATAACATGGTATCTCGAGGTTGACAGAGGTATGCATTGGACAGAATCTGACTTCCTGCTCATGACCTTTAAGGAACTCAGTCTGTAATTTCCTCTTTCCTAGTCTTTCTACCTCCAGACCCATCTTTTACTCTAGAATGTTTTTGAAATTGGCGACATTAGGGAACTGGAGGAGTGCCTGGATGTGTAAATTGTTGATAGGTGTGGCTGCTGACCAGAAGAGGTTAGTGGTTTGTGTCTATCTAACCAGAGGTGCCTTGACTGTGACCATTGAACATCATATGGATCTAACTCTAACACATCTCTACTCTAACACATATGAATCAGAATCAGCTTGATAGCAGCTGGTCGGTAGGGGTCTAGAAGGCAGT
Source organism: Elephantulus edwardii (assembly GCF_000299155.1). NCBI lineage: Eukaryota > Metazoa > Chordata > Mammalia > Macroscelidea > Macroscelididae > Elephantulus > Elephantulus edwardii. Next base: position 5,004,449 of record NW_006399848.1, read on the forward strand.
AGTTTAGTCTGAATTCTGAAAGCATTCTAGTTTTTCTGCCCTTATCTTCTCCCAACTTGAGTGCATTCATTCTGTATTTGCAGTTCCCTAAAGGGAAGTATTAAGCTACCTTTTTGCCAGAATGTTTTACTTAAGAAAGCACATGATTAAATTTTTAGGACTCTATTTTAAAAGCAAAGAAAATTTATTAGGAAAGATATATACTGTAGAGTGAGATGGGTCAGTCCTCTGTAAGTAGAGCGGTGGAGGACTTTTACAGGACCTCTTGGACTTTGACAAAGCAGTTCTGGTGGCCTGGAGGGTAGAGAGTTGTGCTGCAAAACTAAAGTGCCGCTTCTGGTTCTGATTAACCAGCAACAGCTGCTGAAAACCCCCTGGAGAGTCAGTTCTGAGTTAAAATTTTATAATGTATAGGCCTGATACAGGCCATGGTCTTTGCAGCCACTTGCTATGCATCAGAGAGCTGGACAATGACTAGGGAGGATAGAAGGAAAATTGATGCCTTTGAGCTGTTGTGCTGGAGAAGAGTATTGACTATACCAAGAAAACAAATAGGTTTATCTTGAAGAGGGTTAAAGTAGGCTGCTCCTTGGAGGCAAAGATTCTGAAGCTTCATCTGACATACTTTGGACATGTTGCAAGGAGGGACCAGTCCTTGAAGAGGGACATCATGCTTGGGAGGGTGGAGGGACAGCGCAGGAGAGGAAGGCCCTCTATGAGGTGGATTGATTCAGTGACTGGGGTAATTGGGATGGGAGTGTCAGAGACAGTGCAATTGGCACAGGACAGAACGGAGTTTAGTCGCTATGAGTCGCAGGCGACTCGACAGCACATAACA
>NW_006399848.1:5005386-5017733 GCF_000299155.1 Elephantulus edwardii
CATCATGCTTGGGAGGGTGGAGGGACAGCGCAGGAGAGGAAGGCCCTCTATGAGGTGGATTGATTCAGTGACTGGGGTAATTGGGATGGGTGTGTCGGAGACAGATTGGCACAGGACAGAGCGGAGTTTAGGGCTGTTGTACATAGGGTCGCTATGAGTCGCAGGCGACGGCACATAACAACAACACGACAACAACCCATTTTAAAGACCTAAGAATCTAGATGATTTATGTTAACGAGAATTTAAAGTTTCTATTTGAGAAGGCTTTCTTTAAATATAGTCAACAATATTACCAACATCTCTTACCCAGGGCAAGTCTTTAATTAATATATGTAACTAGTTATTCCTTTATAAAAAAATAATAGTGACATACAAAAATAGAGACAAGTTACCATCTGAAAAACAATTAAATAAGGAATAAACAGCTGATTGATTTAAAATATGAATTCACATATAAGCAAATTATAGTACAGGTTCATATCTGCTTTACAGAACAAAGATTAATGGAACATATGCTATGTGATTGCAAAGCCTGTAATTCAAAGCCCAAACTTTTATATACATTGTCTTTGCCCTGTTGTTGTTGTTATGTGCCACTGAGTCGCCTGTGACTCATAGCGACCCTATGTACAACAGCCCTAAACTCCACCCTCCCAAGCATGATGTCCCTCTCTAAAGACCGGTCTCTCCTCACAACATGTCCAAAGTATGTTAGACGGAGCCTCAGAATCCTTGCCTCCAAGGAGCCACCCGGTTTAACCCTTTCCAGGACAAATCTGTTTGTTTTCCTAGCAGTCCATGGTATTCTCAAAATGGGTTATTTTCTATTTAATCTAAGTTACATACATAATAAAATATACGCACTGAGTATAACATAAGCCATTTGAGACTGGGGAAAAAAGACTGCGTTTTCATTTTCCATTTCAAGAAATTGCCCTCTAATAAAGAAAGTAGAGAAATCTATTATAGGTCAATTTCTTAAACAAAAGGGAAAGACTAAGTATTACATATTTTATCGCCCTCAGTCTCTTAACTCATGATCAGAACCATATCCTTTTTGATTCCTTTAAAATGACAAATGTATAGTATGAAACAAGGGAAATGACCTTTATAAAATTGGTAGGTGGTATATTATAAGCATTGATATCATAGTTTCAGTGTAGCCATGTCTTCTCTCAGCTATTAATTGCCAAAATAATTTGCTTGTTACTGTTTTTTTCAGAACATACCTTTCCAATTAAGAGCTACCACGTTCCTTCTCTCTGGAACTGGGGAACACTCTGGTAGCCTAGTAAGTAAGGAGTGCGCTGCCAACCCAAAGACACGAGCCACTCTGTGGGAGAAAGATGCGCGGTCATTGTGCGGTATACTGCCTTTCAAAACCCAGTGGAAGGTCAGCCCTGAGTCAGTTCTGACTTAACAGCAACAACAACAACAATAACAAATACAATAACCAAAACCTTTAGTTACCAAAATAATTTGCTTTCCTCTGTTTTTGTCAAAACAAAGCTTTCCAGTTAAGAGCCACTTAGTTACTTCTATCCAGACCAGAACAGCCAGTATAATCTCACATATTCCAAAATAACAAAGCCTGTTAGTATCGAGTCCAGCTCTGCTAGTCCTCATTGCATTTCTAAGGCTGGTAATGTTTAGGAGAGGAGAGAGAGTGACCATTTTTCTCCCATGGGGTGGCTGGTGAATTTGATATGTAATCCAAAATGAAGGCTGTAGTCTTTGATCTTCTACAGCAGATGGTTCAGGTCCTCCTCACTTTTAGCAAGCAAGGTTTTGTCATCTGCATAACACAGGTAGTTGATGAGTTTCCTTCCCTCCAATCCTTATTCCACATTCTTCTTAGAGTCCAGCTTCATTAATTATTTGCTCAGCATACAGACTGAATATGTATGGAGAAGCCCTGTCATGGCTTGACACATACCATTATGAGCCATATCAAGTAACTATAGGATGTAAAACTGTTTGCAAAATAATCCATGAAATCTGCTTCTTCAGATTATAAAATTTCAGTTATCAAGATACGTATGTTTAAAATAAATTTACAATATTTGCTGGCTTCTGGAAGATATTCTAGGGAATGCTGGTGGTGCTGTGGATTAAGCGTTGGGCTTCTCATGGAAAAGTTGGCAGTTCTAACCCTCTTGCTGTTCCTTGTAAGAAAGATGAGGCAGTCTGCCTCTGTGAAGACAACTTCAGAAACCCTTTGGGTCAGTTCTCCTCTGTTCCTTATGATCACTCTAAGTTACAGTCAGCTTGACAGTGATGGGTATAGAATATTCAGAGGAGAAACATCAACCTCCCCTGCGATTTACAGGCTCAAACCTGCTGGAGGGTCAGCTGTGTGTCTGTTCCCACTGGATGACAGTGAATTTTTTGAGTTTGAGTATCCCTTATGCCGCGATCTTTATATTTCACACTGAGGTTTACATAGCTGTATTTCATCTTTGTTCAGAAAGATAATGTTATTCTGGGTACCAGGTGGAATGGGTGTTATCCCAACAGTTGGTCTGGTAGAGTCCAACAGCCATGATGATAAATGCTCAAAAACTAGGAGCTAAGGGAAGTTTCTTGAAAGATTACTTTGTAATTCTATTCTACTTCCATTAAAACCTTTTCCTCCTGTAAGAGAAAGATGTGCATACTTTTCCCACAGACTTGGGAGGATAGTTCCATTTACATATTTATGAAAAATGTTTCACAAAGATGCATGCTGTGCAGTTCTCTGTCTTATTTGCAGTTGTATTTGTATCATAACATAGTTATTCAGGTTGGGGTACAATTTTACTTTCTGAAATGAAAACACCATATTGCTTTGTTTTTTAGAACTTAGATGCTTTGATCTCTGTGATATTTCATAGTAACTGTTTCCTTTTCTTTTTTGTTTTATAGCTTTGAAGAAAGACGATACCACCTTTGATGAGGTAGGTTAAATTTCTTTATCTTATGTTAGATGTATTTAATTACGTCCAGGTAAAGTCAGTAGGGGCCAACTTCACACTTACAACAACAACAAACACCAAGAAAACACCAAAAAAAAAAAGTCCACCACGTTAGGAATGACAGCTTTTTAGTTCATTTCATTTGAAATGAATTTGTTTGTTTTGTTGTATTTCCAGGTTTTACAATGACTTCTGGTAACAACAAACAGAAGTATCTTTAAATTAATAAAGTTAAAAGACACACTAGGGCCTTTGGGTGTGGCTTGTTGGTAGTGTTAGTGTAGTAGAAGCCTGTGGTGATGTTTGTGCTGTCGGCAGGGAGGAGCTTTTGGTAAGTTGGGTTTGAGGAAGGCTCTTTGTAGACTTCAGCTGAATCAGCATGTGATGTGGCATTGACACCACACATTGTCTGCCAGTCTCCCAGTGGAGGAGCTGACTTTTCCTGTTCCAGTTTTCCCATTATTCTTTGTATATCAGATCTGCCTTTATTGACTTGCCACAATGGAGCAAAACCCAAAAGCCCAGTACACACATACAGCCCCCCCAAACCAAACCTGTTCTGGTAAGATTGAAGGCTCGTATGTATTTAAAAGGATCCTGAACATGATTTTTAGACTTGTACTCTTTCCTACGTATTTTTTTTTCAGTTTAAATGAGAATCGCCAGAATGCTCAGAGTGAAGCATTTTATTGTAACCATGCAATTCGATCTATTACATATACATGAGCCACATGTGTATGCATAGCTATATTGTGGGTTTTCTATACAGAACGCTGGTGTATCTAATCTGCTTACTCTACAGTCTAAATAAAAGCATAGGCCAGTTTGCTTGTGGCTGTTTTATTTGTATTAACTGTTGCAGAATCTGTGACATATGCTACCTGCCTTCCCTCTGCCCTTGTGCTGCAGTGAGGGTAAGGACCTTTGCTCATGGTAAGTCCCCTTGGCCAGGTAACTTTCTGGCTTGGGTGCTCAGCAAGGCTGCTGAGGGAGAACCCGCTTCAGCCTGGGGTTTCTGGATGGGGCCAGCTTCATATGGCTTTCATGGTTTGCTGCCTCCCTTGGTGCCCCTGTTCTTCACCATCTCCAATCCCCACCCCAGGTGAGCTCCACAAACTGCATGTCCTTGTCCTCCAAAACAGTGCCCCTGTCAGCATTCCTCCAACAGCCTCTAAAATGCATGTATTATAGACTTGACACAATAGAGGAATCTTTTCTTCTTCATCTATAGTTGGTAGTTGTGGTATTCTCCTCAAAACCTGTATTTCTGGAACTTCTGCAGACTGAGATGTTTTCCGGATAGTGTTTTCTTTCTTCTCAATAGAAATCCATGTGAAGATATTGGACACATTTTTGCTCTCTTTACAAAGGAAGGTCTCCTCTTTAATTATTGAGGTAACTTAAGTTTACATTAAAAAAATAAAAATAAGGAAAAAAGAAAAAGGCTCCCCAAACCTATTGTCTAAAATAAATATACCATTGTTGAATGTTCATGTTTTGAAAAACGTAGTTTATGTTTTGTTTTCTGCTTAAAAAAACAACAAACCAACGCACCCTAGTATATACGTAATATTTTTCTGTTAGTGCAAACTCTTAGGAAGTATCATTTGAAAAATTTTAAAACCTCTCTCTTGTTTAAATATCTTTGCTGATGATTGCGGATTGTGCTATTTTGCAGCAGTACAATTAGTTTTATGTATTTCTGAGCCTGTAGCCTAGGTGAAGATTAAGGATATGTATGTAAAATCTTTAACTCATTCCTCTTTTGAATCTCCGTACAGACTAATGTCATTCTTAACTTTTACAAAGTTGGTTGCATTGCTTAAATATTGGTAGTCTCTGATTTAAAATCTATTTGAAGTATGAGGAACTGAGCTTAACAGCTGCATGGTTTTGATTTTTTTCCCCCCTGTACATTTTGTCAGTAATACTATGGCCAAGTGGTAACAAGTTTCATTGTCAACCCAAAGGCGGACAGTTTGAATCCACAAGCTGTTCCTTGGAAGAAAGTTATAGTAACAACAACAGTATTACATAGAGTGTCGCAGTATGTAATTTGCAGATGATTCTGAAATGTTTACTTCAAATGTTCAGTATTAGGATTTACTATTTAAAGCACTGGTGTGTAGTAAGCTATGACAATAATAATGAAAATAGAAAACGTGAGATATTTGACCTGACATTAGGACCAGCTTATGATGGAGTCATTAGAATGGAACAGCCTGTGAAGGACTGACCACCTGTGCCTCATATCCACGAATCATAGAGTACTAAAGTTTGACGAGACTGTGGATATTTTATGGCTTCTCTGTCATTGCACTGATGAAGAAGGCGTTGAGTTCCTGTGGATTGGCAGAGAGGCTGTACTTGGGTGTTACTCCTAACTCTTCCACCCACTAATTTGAGCAATTGACTTAATCTTTCTCTAACTTTTGAAAAATAAAAACTGTGGTAGTATTTCCCTCCTAAAGTAATTTGGAGGGAGTGCTGGTGGCCTAGAGGGTAAGGACTTGCACTGCCACACCAGAGCCAGTCAGTTTGAATCCACAAGCTGCTCCCTGGGAGAAAGATGAGCAATTTCTTCCCATTTAATTTACAGCCTCTTTAAACCTGCTGGAGGGTCAGTTATGAATTGGGTCCGAATCAGTGGCATACAACAACCACAACAACAGTGCAATTGGGAGGGGGAATGAAATGCGCTTATAAATTATACGCACCGTTGGCATAGGGAGTTGTGGTTGTAACCCGAAGGTGGTGCTGCTGGCGGTTTAAATCCACCAGCAGCTGGCCCCACAGGAGAAAGTTTGGCAATCTCTTACATTCGATTTACAGCTTCAGAAACCTAAGGGAATGGGCTGGGACCAACTTGATGGCAATGAGTGGATGCGTATCAATAGTTTTGAGACGTGTAATTTATACAGTAGCTAAGTTTTATCATTGTCATCTTCATGGATGCTTTAAACCATGACATCCACCTTTATTTCATTGAGCTAGGAGGAAGGTGGGAGAATTCAGTTTCGAATGAAGAATTAGCGGTATATATAGATGTATTCAAAAAAACACCTCTACCATTGAGTAATTTCCAGTAGATAGCAACCCTGTAGGACAGAGTAGAACTGATTCAGTGTTGCTGTAAATTTTTATGGAAGGGACTGCCCTCAGCTTTATCCTGTGAAGTGGCAGATGCATTTGAAAAGCCAACCTTTTGGGTGAGAGTGGAATTCCTTAATTACAATGCCACCAGATTGCCTTTAACACTATAAGGCTAGAGCTCTTCAGATATTCCTCTGAAATTCTTTATCTTTGTGTGATTATTTGTCTATTAAAATGGAAAACTGTCTGGTGTACAGCAAATTTTAGATTTCATTCAGGATATGACTATATTCATCGTTATAATCCATGGGGTGTATTTCACATGGCTGACAGTAAATATCTGTTGGAGATTTAATAAATATCTGTCATGTATGAGTAGAGATAGTAATGATTCAGTTGTTAGCCAATGAAAATTATCATTTGCCACTTTATATTTACATGAGTCACTTAATTTACCAAGATCTCAGTCTTTCCATTTGTAAGAGAAATCAGACATTGTGTGATTTGCAAGTTGGTTTCTAGCTCTCCATATAGAGTTCTGACCAACATAACAACCAACAGAAATTTATAATTACATCAAGATAGAAAAGGGCACCACATTAGTGGTTATGTAGACAGGGAGCAACCAAGGTAGAAGATTATCTCCAAATTAAATTATAGTGGTAGAAAGTAGCTTGAACTCTTTAGTCTTCCATTTTTTCCTCTTCTGCCATTACAGGCTATTGGGATTCATTTCAGATTTGAGTCTTGAAATTTGGGGCTATGTTAGTTTCTTAGATGCTCAGGAAGGTGTGGCAGTTCTCCTCTTATTTATGAGCTAGAGAACTGTTTGTCTCCAGTAGGTGCCAGATTCTAGAATTTCATTGCTGCTCTGTGATCCATGCATGACTTTCCTTCAGGGTATGATGTTTGACCTTGAACAAGGAAAAAAAGAAATAGAAGCCTATTGGATAGATTTATTTACCTAATTTTCTCTTAAATAGATTGAAATACCATAACTTCTAATTTTCAAGCCTGCCTGGAATTCTGTTCAGTGACTATGTGCCAGTGCTCATTATAGACAGTAAGGTAGTTTAGAAATTAATTATTGGTAGCTTTAGATATTTACAATGATAGGCAAGGTATATGGAATTTTACTGAAGGACAGAAGGACTTTTTATCATGTATTTGAGTTCTAATTAAAATAATAGTTATTTTAAACTCAGTGGTTTTGATCTACATCATTTGATTTGTGGAGTGGAGTTTGTACCCATATCAAAGGTAGCAAAGGGCTGTCTCAGGCCCTTTGTATCCACCAGCTGCTCTGAGAAAGATGAACACTTTCCTTCTGTTGTAATTTACAGGTGTGTTTTTAAAAAAATTTGCTTTCTTACCTAACAATTTGTTTTAAAAATAAACTGGCATGTAAAATATTAAAAGTTAGGTAAAGCTATTTCTACCCACCTAAAATGATCTGCCCATGCTGTTGTTACGTGCCATTGAGTTGCCTGCGACTCCTAGAGACCTTATGCACAGCAGTTCTGAAGCCTGCCCTGTCCTGAGCCAGTCTCATACACTCTGACACACCTGCTTTCATTGCCCTAGTTACTGTATCAGTCCATCTCATCCTGGGTCTTCCTCTCTTGTTCTCTCCCTCCACCCTTCTAAGCATGATGTCCTTCTCCAAGGACTGGTCCCCCTTGGTCACATGCCCAAAGTATGTGAGATGGAGCTTCCAAATCCTAGCCTCCCAGGAGAAACTTGGTGGTCCATCGTATGTTCAAGACTCTTCTCCAGCATCAGTTCTTCTTCTGTCATCCTTAGTCATTGTCCAGTTCTCTGATACATTGCAAGTAATTGTGTAAACCATGGGCTGGATCAGGTGCACCTTAGGCTCTAGACTGATATTGTTGCTTCTCAGTACTCTGGATAGGTCCCTGACAGCATATTTTCCTGATGCAGTTCATCTTTTGATTTCCTGACAGTTTGTGTGGAGAGTGTTGATTGTGGAGCTAAGCAAGCTGTAATTGTTAACAACCTCAGTCTCTTTTTCATCTATCATGGTGCTGCCAGTTGACTCAGTGGTCTTCTTAACGTTGAGCTTCAATTAGTATTGAAGACTACAGTCCTTGACCTTCTGCAGCAAGTGCTTCAGGTCTGCCTCCATTCCTGCAAGCATAATGTAGGTTGTTGATGAGTCTTCCTCCAGTCCTGATGCCACATTCTTCTTCATTGATGCATCCTTGACACACTCCTTTCTTGATTTTGAATCATGCATTGCTTCATACCTAACATTTGTTTTGAACTTTGAAAGCAGAACACTCCAATAAAGGGAATATATATATACATAGAAATAGTTGGAAACATCAAAAGCCACAGCAATTCATGAATTGTCCTCATGCATGAATTAGAAGCTAAAATTGTAGTTTTAGTTCTGCTTAATGACACTGTTATTTAGCTTAGGTGAATTGCCAGAACAAAGTACTGACTATGTTTGACTCTTTGATGAGAAATGAAAAATTTTTAGAGATTGAGAGAAATCTTTGAAATACAGACTTTTCAAGGTATATTATCCAGATAGTTAAACATTTAATTTGAAATATATGTATATGTAAATGTGTATATCTATAGCTATGATTGTGAATTTTTCCAATTATTTCCTGTTTGAAGAAGCATGCATTTTGTTCTTTTCAAGCTTTATCTTTATGGTTGTAGGAAAAAAGATATGAAAACAAATGATCTTAAATTGTTTATGTCTAATCATAAGTACTTCAGGTACATGTTTACAGATTAACTTGCTGTGTACTCACAGAGCTCTAGTGGCCTAGTAGAACCTTGTTGTCGTTGTTGTATGATGTTGAGTTGCCTGCGAATCATAGCGACCCAATACATCAGCTCTGTCCTTATCCAATCTTCCTGTCCTGAGCCAGTCCCACTGACTCCAGCCCACATACTCGCATTGCCTCTGTATGTAGATTGAAAAGTTATGGAGACAGGACACATCCCTGATGCACTCCTTTCCTGATGTTGAACCATGCAGTGTTTCCCTGCTCTGTTCTGACGACTTCTTCCTTTCCAAGTATAGATTGCACATGAGCAAAATCAGGTGTTCTGGTATTCCCATTCTCCTCAGGGTTAACCATAATTTGTTGTGATTCATTCAGTCAGTTGTTCTGCCAGCCCAATACCATGGCGTTTGAATCTACCATCTCTTCCAAAGGAGAAAGATGTTTGATCTCCATGGGATTTACTGCCCCTGAAAACTCACCAGTGGGTCAGCTGTGAGTCAGGTCCCACTTGACAATACATAGCAACAACTACATACTTATTAATTCTGTGAGGTAGATGGAGACAATGTACATTAAGTTCAGTTTCTTAGCCCCATCCCTCTTTGTCATTTTATGTGTGTGTATATATATATTTATAATGCCCAAGATATACATTTTATGTAGAGATAATGTATTTAGATTGTAACAGTGATTTTTATGAGAGCTACAGACTGAGGGTTAGCTCCAAATCTCATCTGGCTGCTTTTCTGGTCATTCTCTTACCTTCGTTGTTATTGTTAGGTGCTGCTGAGTAAACTGAATGCTAGTGACCCTGTGAACTTCAGATGTGGAATTTGCCCTGCCCTGTACCATCATTACTGGAGTAGTCAACCATTGTAGTAGTTTCTATGTCAGTCCGTCTCCTTGAGTGTTTTCCTCTTAGCATTATGGTTCTTTCTCAGCATTATTTCTCCAAGAACTGACCCCTTCTGACAAAACGCCCGAAGTTTGTGAGACAAAGTTTTACCGTCCTTGCCTCTAAGGAGCTCCCTGATTGTACTTCTTCCAAAATGATTTGTTTGTTCTTTTGGCCGCCCATGAGATATTCCACAATTCAAAGGCATTAATTCTTTGGTCTTCCATGTTTTTCCTTCAATTTTCACATGTATACAAAGCAATTGAAAATTTCTCTTCAGCATTTTGGAGAGGTCCTTAACAGCAGATTTTCCAAAGTGAAAGATGTCTTCATTTCTTGATGCTAACTAAGGGTGATGGAAATGTGAAAGCAGATTCTGTCTTTGGGTTCTGTTTTATCATGGTTACCTGTGTTCGTGTGGGTGATATGCACATTGTACACAGTGAGTTTCTTGACTTCCTTATCATATTGACATCAGTCATGCCATTTTCTGTAACAGATGATTTCACTGAGACTGTCCCAAATCTGAAAAATTAAATCTCAGTTACAGTCTTTCTCCCTGCCCTACCTCTCTACCCTCCAATTCCTTCTTTATTTCCTGTCTCTTTCTTTGTTGGCTTCCTGTTTCTGGACCCCTCCTTTGCCTGCCCCATCTGATGCTCCCAGCCCACAGCTCCTTCCTTCCTTATTTCCATCTCTGTTCACTCTTGGTATTATCACTCCCCTTGCTGGTATCCTCATTGAACTTACTACTCTGTACTTCTCTTGGTATCTCTGCCAGCCCTCAATTTCAACCTGGCATCTTCTCTTTTCTTACACAGCAGCTGCCAAGAGCTGCTTGAGGAAATCACCCTAGAAATAAATTTATCATCTCAAGCTTTAGCTGGACCTCTGGGCATCTGCACAATTCTTCACTGTGTTACTGATCTATTTCTTCCTGAAACATATTCCACACCCTTCAAACCCTCCAGCCAACCACTGCTACCCCTCCCTTCTGTCATAGATTGCTTTCTCTTCAACGTCTTGGCCGTCTTAATACTGTTAGACATCAACTCTTCATCAACTCATACTAACTCCATTTGTTCTGGTTTACTCTCTTCTTTCCAGTTTCTGTAGGAAATATGTTCTTTATCTTGTTCAAGGCCAGTTACTCCTTCTGACTTCTCATTTCCCCCACCCCCCTTTTCTATTCAAGAAGCTCATGTAAGAGATCCCTTCCCCCCAGGATTTGAACATGCTCCCACTATAAATGAAGCCCTGTATCCTCCCCCCACCCAAGGCATTCATTCTTTCTTTTTAATTGGTTTGCTTACATTGTGTTTCACACTATTCTTCATTCACATTGTGTTCTTTACAATCATTCTCATGAATTATGTTTTATAAAATTATCCACCATTGGACCTTGTTCATCATTATCCTGTCCTCCCCCCTTTCTCCCACAAAACTGTGAAATCCTATGGCTTTGCCCCTACCCATTCTCAGCCTTCCACCCCATGAGTTACCATACATGGTTTACTTGTTAACCTGTTTTTAGAATAATGATCTTATGTAAGTCCTTATGAGACTGTGTTAGTTCACTCAGCATAATGCCCTCCAGTCTCTCCCAAGTTACACAGTAATTTTAGAAATTGTTGCTCCTGAGTGCTGTGTAGTATTCCATCAAGTGAACATACCATGGTCTCTCTACCCATTTGGTTGTGGTTGGGCATTTGGGCTGTTTCCATGTTCTTGTGATGGTGAATAACACTGCTATGAACATTGGTCTACAAATCTCCATTTGTGTCTCAGTTCTAATTTCCTTGCTGTATATTCCTAGTAATGGAATAGCTGAGTCATACAGGGTTTTTATGTTCAACTTTTTGAGGAAATACCAAATTGTCTTCCCGAGTACTTAGACTATTTTAAAATCCCACTGACAGTGTGTGAGAGTTCCAACCTCTCCACATCCTCTCCAGCAGTTACTGCTTGCTTTCCTTTTAAATTTTGCCACTGATACTGGGATGAGATGATATCTCATTGTGGTTTTGATTTGCATCTCTCTTATTACCAGTGATTTTGAGCATTTCTTCATTTGTCTGTTGGCCATCCAGCTGTCTTCCTCTGTGAAAAGTCTTTCTGTGTCTTTTGCCCATTTTGTAATTGAGTTATTGGTCTTATTTCTTGTGGAGGCCCTGTAGTAGTCTGTAAACTTTTGTTATGAGACCATTGTCAGAGATGGTATTGTCAAATGTTTGTTCATAGTCTGTAGGTTTTCTTTCTCCCATTTTGGAAAAAGTTTTTGATGTACACAGGAATTTATCTTTAGAGGCTCCTATTCATCAGTTTTATCCTCTCCTGGTTGTATATTTCTGGCTGTATTTGCCAGGCTCTTTATACCATAGGCTAGGCATTCTGAGCTTGGTTCCAGTTTGTCTCTTATGATCTTTATGGTTTGGGTCTTTTCTCTTAGGTCTCTGAACCACTTTGAGTTTATATTTTGTGTATGGTGCGAGATGTGGACCTTGTTTTAGCTTTCTGCAGGTTGTTGTTGTTGTTATGTGCCGTCGAGTCATTTGCGACTCATAGCGACCCTATGTACAACAGCCCTAAACCCTGCTCTATCCTGTGCCAATCTCATTGCCTCTGACACACCCATCC
>NW_006399848.1:5020565-5033056 GCF_000299155.1 Elephantulus edwardii
TTTGGAGTTGACCTTTAGTTACAGTGTAGTCCCTGCCCTTAGCCCAGTGCCTTGACCCACTTATTTCCCAGCTCCACCCTCCAGCAGGATACCACTTCACTTCTACCAAATGCCTTCAGAATTAATGCCCCATTGTCCGACCCATGACTTGACAGCTTGTCAGAGAGATTTTTTCTGCAGGTAGCAGTCCAATTTTGCCAGTACCCTTTGTTAAAGAGGCTGTCATTTTTCCATTTGATACATTTAGTTTTCTTGTCTAATATCAGTGGACCTTAGATGAAGGAATTTGGTTTTTTAAAATAATGTCTCATTCTGTAAGACCTTCAGTTGAGTCCCTGGTCAAAACAGCTGATAGTGGTAGCCAAGCTCTGCTTGCAGTCTAGAAGAGCCCTCATTTGGGTTATCTAGTGAACTAGTTTCTTCTTTGAGCCTTTGATTTCCTTCACTCTTTTATCTTCCATATGAGACTTATAGCTGATTCTTAGATGGCCACTCAAGAGCTTTTAAGATTTAAGGGAGTGCTCACTAAACCAAGACGTAGAACATTACCTTTTGAACTGTTATGCTAGTTGACTAAGTTGTCTCCGAAGACTGTGGTCCTATGCCTTTTAATGCAACAAACCAATCCTAAAAGTTGTTTGAAAATGCCTGTGAAGCTGTCGTCTCACTGTGCACGGTTATATAATTGGGCGTATATGCAGCACATATGCATATATTCACATGATGCATTATTATACACATATGCTTACTTATCTATCCACATATAAAGTAGACATTGAATATACAAAATGCAGTCTTTCGATCTCTAGCCTCATTTCTGTCACCAAGGCTGTACTTTTTGACTACCGTTTCTCCCTCTTTTCTTCTAACTTGTGCAGCCCAGTCACCAGTAATTAGTTTTACATCTTAATTGTCATGTTTGGTCAGTTTTGGACTCAGTTTCCTCCTCGGTGGCTTTAGTTGTTGATGCATATATTTGAATTGTAGTCATATTAACAGGTGTTCCTTGTATGCGTATGGATAATACCCTATAACTTACAACATTATACTTTAGGATAGATCCTGAAAATTATTATTTTTTTATGAAATGGCTTTTTAAAAGTATGGATACAGCAGCATTATTCAGTTTTTTATTTCTTGCATAATAATCATATGATTGTAGGATTCAAAGTGGCTGAAAGCAGAGATTACCAGAAGAGTGGCTACTTGTGTTTTATTAGCTGTGCATAGGCATTTGGTCATGTGAACAGTACAAACTATGACTAACATTGGCAAAAACTGGGAATCCAAGAACACTTAATTATACTCATATGAAACCTACACCTAGCTAGACTAAGGGTGTTGTTTGACCAAAGCAAGAGTGCACTGCATGTTTTAAAATCAGAAAGGAATACTCCATGCATATTCAACCTGTATGCTGAGCAAATCATTCAACAAGCTGGACTCTGTGAAGAAGAATATAACATCAGGATTGGAGGAAGACTCATTTGTAACCTGCATTGTGTAGAAGTCACAATCTTTGTGTCTTCCTTTACAATTTATATAAAGATTTGTAGTCTGAGAAAACCCAGGGAGAGTTGCTATGAGTGGAATTGTCTTGGCTGCAGTGATTTGGGTTTTATCCCACCCAAGAAGTCAAACTTATTGAAAGACTTCTATTCTTTTATTCTGATTATACTAGTAATTTAATAAGTCATTATTTTTTGAATTTCATATTTTGAAAGAATTTCACTTCCTTCTAATTCTTTGGAAATTTAAATTTTGGGCTACATAAAACTTTCTGTACTCCAGCTTACCCCTTCTATAAATGTTTGATCACATTTGCCATCTCCCTAATTATGGGAGACATAATTGCCATAATTATGTCTAGCCCCAAACAGGGGCTTGAATGTCTGGGTAGTACTGTCAAGATTCAGAGAGGAAGTGCATGTCACAAAATGCATAATGTATGACATTTGGGAGAATTAGTCACTTTCATATTCCTGATTCCCAAAAGACAGAATGTTGCAGAAATGTAAAGCATGAGCTAGCCCTGTTTCTTTTGGTGTGTGCTGCGCATCCTGATGGCAGGCCCATTAGTCTGTAAGGAAACCTCCTGGGTGGCGCTCCAATTTGCATTTTGAAATCAT
This sequence comes from Elephantulus edwardii, assembly GCF_000299155.1. Classification (NCBI taxonomy): domain Eukaryota; kingdom Metazoa; phylum Chordata; class Mammalia; order Macroscelidea; family Macroscelididae; genus Elephantulus; species Elephantulus edwardii. The sequence goes on from NW_006399848.1 coordinate 5,022,695, forward strand.
TTGTAGAAAGCTGGCCTCTGGCAGGATGTCTATCTGTACAGCCCAAGTGCTTCAACAAGTACAAAATGGGCCCAGCTACAGGGAGCACATTATGCCTATTTTCCTTTTGACTGAAATTTGAGCCACTAATTTATAATCTATAAATCCTTAAATTGCTTGGTTCCCATTGAGATGGCCTCTCAGCCTGGGAGCCATAAAGATAATTGAAATCAGCTAAGCTGGGGGGTGGGGGAACATGGTAATGGTGTCAGGGTTTTCTGGAAAGGTCCAGAGTCCATGTCTCCTTTTCATCTGGTGTGACCTTATCTTTATGTCAGTATGTTAGGCATATTTTTTAAAATGATCCTTTTCTGATAGATAAAGTAATAATTTTTTATAGTTGCAAACGTACTTTATTCTTTTCTTATCCTGTTGAGTGTAAAATTGACAAGTCACAAGTAACAATGAAATTGGACTCAGTTTTTCTTTAAGTTTACCACTTTAATTTTCTCCAAAACATCACTTTATTTGGTTTCTGGAAGTATTTTTTTCACCATTAAAAGACAATGATGAAACGAATTGTCATGTTAAATGTTCTTTTAGACATCCCTCATATCCTCTGCCTAAAGTATTTTTTAATACACAATGCTAATTAATATCTTTACAGCAACATATGTTGTTGTTGTTGCTATGTGCCGTCGAGTTGTTTGCAACTCGTAGTGACCCTGTGTACAACAGCCATAAATCCTGCTCTATCCTGTGCCAATCGCACTGCCTCTGACACACTCATCCCGATTGCCCCAGTCATTGAATCATTCCACCTCATAGAGTGTCTTCCCCTCCTACACTGCCCCTCTACCCTCCCATGCATGATGTCCCTCTCCAAGGACCTGTCCCTCCTTACAGTATGTCCAAAGTATGTCACACGAAGACCCAGAATCCTTGCTAGCCTGGCTTAACCCTCTCCAGGATGAATCTGTTTGTTTTCTTGGCAGTCCATGGTACATTCAATATTCTTCTCCAGCACCACAGCTCAAAGGCATCAATTCTTCTTCTATCCTCCTTAGTCATTGTCCAACTCTCTGATGCATAACAGCAACATAGAAAAGAATTAATATAGATTGCTTATGAAAATACCTTGCAGAGATTATTCTGTTAGAAAAAAAATGTATACAATATACTTAAATTTGTGTGGAAATACAGTAATATTCACTTTATCCATTGAATTAGTTTTTTTTCAATATCTAAAGATTTTTACAGTCACTCTTTGAATATTTAGTTTTGAAAGTCTAGTTATTTATTGAGCTGTAGTGGTGCAGTAGTTAAAACACTTGGGGTATTAACTAGTTACTGTACAGGAAAAAGATGTGGAAAACTGCTTCTATAAAGAATTCCCCTTGGAAAGCCTATGGGGGGCATTTCTACTATGTCCTATAGGGAAAATCACTATGCGTTGACATTGATTTGACTGTAGAAGTGTTGTTTGTTTTATGTATTATTTAGTAAGGATTCTTTTAAGCATGAGACCCTAGAGATTTTTGTATTTATTTATGATCTGACAGTATGACATTATGTCTATCCTATTGTCTACATATGATACGCTGTATATCGCATTGTGAAGCAGTATGTTTACACAGATACATTTTTCTTATTTTCAGTAGCTGCTCTAAATTCTCTGGTCTTAAATTCTTTATATGTATGGATAAGGAATGTGTTGAAAAAATTATTTACAATTTTTATGACTTTGCTGTTTTGTTACATGCTGTCGAATCACATAACAAAAACAACATAATTGTGATTGGATTTTTTTAAGTGGATAAAAATGTTTCAACAGATAATTGTCCAGTCTAAAGCATCTGAAGTGAAGTACCCAGTTGTCTTTTCAGTTATAAAATGATATTTCTCTACCCTGACAAATTTGACTAATATTGATAGAGACCTGGAATTGAACCTAACCTAATAAATTTTGGAGTCTCTAATTCTGTGTCCATATGTGTTTTCTTATTCTATATAGAAACTTGAACCTAAGACATAAATAAATTAAATAAATAATTAAAAGATCTGTACTCAGATTCACTTAAAGGCAATACTTGTCAAGCCTGATGTTTATAGAATGTCTTCATATTCAATTTGGGAATGGTCAGCCCAGTTTGTTGCTCTTAGGTGCTGTCAAATGGATTTCAACTAATAGCACATCTTAGACACAATGTTGCAATTGTGCAGTTTTATCTGCTGAAATATTCAATGTATGTATATTATTTCCTTAAAAACCAAACTAAGCAAAAAACAAAAGAGCAGATTGAATGTTGGTCCTTCACTTGTATTTTGACAGATTTTGGGTGGGAAAGAAAATGCCTGGGTTGCGTTTAGAGTATGAGAAATTTGGCAAAGTTCTGCATTTGCTTGTGAAAATTTGCCAAGTGTGAAATACTGATCACCCATGGCATATGTGTTAGTGGAAATAAACAGAACTATGTGCCTCTTACCTGCTCCTTGCCTTAGGGCAGGACTATGACTATAGATTAGCATTATTTGTTCCATTTTAAAGGATCTGGGGGGCAAAAGGAGATTGCAGATCACATCTATAAGACAGTGATTGGGCGGTAGTGGAGGCAGGGGAAGAGTATTAATGTTCCCTGAAGATTTTGATGTAGACCTCTTCTTTGCCACCTCTTCTTTTTTTAATTTTTTTTTAAATTAATTTTAGTGAGCATTTACAGAGATTTTGGATTTTCATTCATTCATTGCTGCACTTCTCTCAACAATAGATAAAAATAGCTAGAAATGACATATGGTCATATTTTTCAATTTTAGTATTTGTTTTAACCTGAAAAGATATCTTCATTTGTATTGGAGGATAAAAATTGTGTATTTGTCGCAGTCATTCAGGGCATGTATTACAAATTCTTTGTCTTGCAGGTGTTTTTATGTTTTGTATCGTCAGTGCTTTACACTGTCTTCAAGTGAACATGATGAGGAATGTGCTGCTTCAGTGTTTGGGTCCCTTCTTTAAGGAATATTTTAATGTTATAAATGAGACTCCTTGAATCATTAGATATCTGGATTCAGGTGTGCAAAAGACTTGGCAACATATGACCTATCCCTAGATGTCCTGAGCTCTGAACTTTCCCAAAGAGGTTGGAGTTTATTTAAATGATGTTATATGTGCAACAAAAAGACAGTTTAGTCACAAAAATGAAAGGTTAAAAACATGTTCTGTATTGAGTTACATTATTTCTCTATTATTAGAAGATGGAACCTTAAAACTCTTATGACTGACATTATTTGGATCAGCACAATTTTTAATAACTCATTTTTACTATCATCAAGACTCCTAATTTATATGCACATTTTTGTTGCTTATTTGGATATTGTCACGGGTAATATAGTCAACCATATTGTCAAACTTTGGAGAGAGGGATGTCATGCTTGGGTATGTGGAGGGACAGTGCAGGAGAGAAAGACCCTCAATGAGATGGATTGATTCAGTCACTGGGGTAACGGGGATTGGAGACAATAAGATTGGCAAGGGGTAGAGCAGGGTTTAGGGCTGTTGTACATAGGGCTGCTATGAGTCGCTGACGACCCAATGGCACATAACAACAACAACAACATTTGTCAAACTTATCCTAGATTTTTTCAGCTTCAGAACTTATTTTTTACAATAGTTTATTTATACTAGTTTTGTGATTTTTCACTATCAAGATAGTAATTCTGCTCATATAGAAAATAGATAAATTTTTTTAAAAAAACACATAAGACTCAGTATTGAAGAATGAAATTGTATATGAAAGACTGTATGGAACATAATATGCATGCATAAAACATGTATGATAAAAATATTACTAAAAAAGTAAAAGTACAAATGAGAGAAAAATCACAATTAAATGTTGAGTGAAAAAATGGACTAAATGATATTTCTTTTCTTATTCCTCTGCCTCCAACGAATAGCCTGGTCTCACCCTCTCCAAGACAAATCTGTTTGTTCTCCTAGCAGTCCATGCTATTATATTCAATACTCTTCTCCAACACCACAGCTCAAACGCATCAATCCTCCTATCATCCCTAGTTATTGCCCAGCTTTCTGATACATATCACGTAATTGTAAAGACCATGCCTGGATCAGGCACACCTTAGTCAAGGAGCTAGAGTCAGAAAATCAAAAGGGCCGAACTCGCTCAGCATTTCTTAAGCTCAAGGAATTGAAGAACAAATTTAAACCTAGAGTTGCTGTAATCAAGGATGCTTTGGGCAGAATATTAAATAATCCAGGAAGTATTAAAAGAAGATGGAAGGAATATACTGAGTCACTATATAGAAAGGAATTGGCAGATACAGAGGAATTTAAAGAAATAACATATGAGCAAGAGCCTGTGGTGATGAAGGAAGAAGTTCAAGCTGCTTTGAAGGAAATAGCAAAATATAAGGCCCCAGGAATGGATGGTATACCAATTGAAGTATTTCAGATAACAGATGTTGCCCTGGATGTGCTCACCAAGTTGTGCCAAGAAATCTGGAGAACAACCACTTGGCCAACTGACTGGAAGAGATCTCTATTTGTTCCCATTCCAAAGAAAGGTGACCCAACTGAGTGTGGAAACTACAGAACAGTGTCATTGATTTCACATGCGAGCAAGATTCTACTGAAGATTATCCAAAAACGATTAGAACAGCACATCAACAGAGAACTTCCGGAAGTCCAGGCTGGGTTTAGAAGGGGTCGTGGTACTAGGGATATTGTTGCTGATGTTAGATGGATCTTGGCTGAAAGCAGAGAATACCAGAAGAATGTCTATCTGTGTTTCATTGATTAAGCAAAGGCATTTGACTGTGTGGATCATAACAAACTGTGGCTGACTCTGAGAAGAATGGGAATCCCAGAACATTTAATTGTGCTAATGTGAAACCTATACTTGGACCAAGAGGCAGTAGTCAGAACAGAGCAGGGTAACACTGCATGGTTCAAAATTGGGAAGGGTGTGCGCCAGGGATGTATCCTGTCTCTATACCTTTTCAACATGTATGCAGAGCAGATTATCCGAGAGGCTGGGCTCTATGAGGAGAATTGTGGCATCAGGATTGGTGGAAGATCTGTTAACAATCTCCGTTATGCAGATGACACAACCCTGCTTGCTGAAACTGAGGAGGACCTCATGCGCTTGCTGCGGAGGGTCAAGGACTGCAGCCTTCAGTATGGACTGAGGCTCAATGTCAAGAAGACAAAGATTCTCGCCACTGGACCAATTGGCAGCGTCAGGATGGATGACGAAGAGATTGAGAGTGTTCACAGCTTCAGTTTGCTCGGCTCCACAGTCAACACTCTTGGCACCAGCAGTCAGGAAATAAAAAAGCGTATCGCGATGGGAAAGTCTGCTGTTAGGGACCTCTCTAAAGTACTCAGGAGCAACAGTGTCTCTCTGGAGACTAAGGTGCGCCTGATACAGGCCATGGTCTTTGCAATTGCTTGTTATGCATCAGGGAGTTGGACAGTGACTAGGGAGGACAGAAGGAGAGTGGATGCTTTTGAGCTGTGGTGCTGGAGAAGAGTACTGAATGTACCATGGACTGCCAGGAAAACAAACAGATTCATCTTGGAGAGGGTTAAACCAGGCTACTCCTTGGAGGCAAGGATTCTGGGGCTTCGTCTGACATACTTTGGACATGTTTCCAGGAGGGACGGGTCCTTGGAGAGGGACATCATGCTTGGGAGGGTGGAGGGACAGCACAGGAGGGGAAGACCCTCTATGAGATGGATACATTAGGTGACTGGAGTAATCGGAATGGGTGTGTCAGAGGCAGTGTGGTTGGCGCAGGATAGAGCAGGATTTAGGGCTGTTGTACATAGAGTCGCTATGAGTCGCAAACGACTCGACGGCACATAACAACAACAACAACAACAACAATTCCTCTGAGTGAAGAGACATAGGGGGAAATATGAGATTTGCTGAAATTATCACTTGCTCAAAGTCAACTGCAAAGTATTCCAGTTCAGAATGCCAACCTAGTTTTACTGACTTCAAGGCATGATATTATACTAGGCAGCCTGTCAGGAAAGGCTTCTTAGTAGCACAGTGGGTTAAGTTTTAGGATGTTAACCTAATATTGAACAGTTTAGTTTCATCAGCTGCTCTGCAGGAGAAAGAGGAGACAATCTACTTAGTAAAGACATTGTTTTGGAAACCATGGGGCATTCTTCTCTGTTGCAAAGTGATCACTGTGAATTGGAGTTGACTTAGTGGCACTGAGTTTGCTGCCTTCAGGAGACGAGCACTAAGCGTATGATGTGTATTGTGTAGATAGACTGGGAAAGGACCCCAAAGCTTTTTGACCTGATATTTGGTAAGAATTCTATCATGAATGGCTTTTTCCTGCTAAGATACAGAAGTAAATGATTCTGAGAGCCCTGTAATTGTTATTGTCATTGATAGTTCCAGGCTTTTCTCCATCTATCATGATGTTGCCTATTGGCTCAGAGGCAAGCATCTTTGTTTTCTTGGTGTTGAGATGTAATCCACATTGCAGATGGTACTCTTTGATGTTCTTCCACAAGTACTTCAATTTCTTTTCACTTTCAGCAAGCAAGGTTATATTATCTGCATAGCTCAGATTGTTGATGAGTTTTCCTCTCATCCTGAGACCACATACTTCTTCATAAAGTCCAGCGTTTTGAATTATTTTTTTCAACATACAGATTGAACAGGTATGGGGAGAGGGTACAGCTCTGATGCACACCTTTCTTAATGTCTAAACTATGCAGTGTTCCCAAGCTATTGTTCTCATAGTAAGTTCTTGGTCTAGGGATAGGTTTTTTCCATAAATACAATCCCATTCTCCTCAATGTTAGCCATAGTTTGTTATGATCTACAGTCAAATGCTTTTGCAGAGTCAGTAAAACACAAAATAGACATTCTTCTAGTATTTTCACCTTTCAGCTAACCGGCCATCAATTACTCATGTACAAGTTCAAATTGAAATTGAAGAAAAAGACAAGAACTAAAATATGACCTTGAGTCTATCCCACCTGAGTTTAAAAGCCGGTTCAAGAATAGGTTTGACACATTGGACAGTAATGACCGAAAACAAAATGAGCTGTGGGATAACAGAGACGTCATCCTTGAAAAAAACCAAAAGTAATTTCAAAGACAAAGGAGAAAGATACACCAAAATGTTTGTCTGAAGAGACTCAGAGTTTATCAAGAAGCCAAAACAAATAGTAGAATTGCCACAGTAAAAGAGTTGAACAGAAGATGATACCGAACGGTAGCTTGAGAAGACAAAGCAAAGTATTGTAATAGAATGTGCAAAGAACTGGAGCTGGAGACGAAAAAGGAAAGAACATGCTCAGCTTTTCTTAAGTGGACAGAAGTTTAATTTAAATTCAAGATTCAAATTCAAGCTTTTAGTTGAAATACTAAGTGATGCTATGGGCAAATTTTTGAATACTACAGAAAGTATCAAAAGAATATACAGAATCCCTGTACCAAAAAGAGTTAGTTGACATCTGAATATTTTAGTTAGTAGTATGTGATCAAGACTCAGTGGTGATGAGGAGTCCAAGCTGCATTGGAGGCTTTGGCAAAGCATAAAGCCAAGAATCGATGGGATACCAATTGACATGTTTTAACTAACAAATGCAGCCCTGAACATGCTCACCATTCTGTACCAAGAAATTTGACTAACTAACTGGAAGAGATCTGTATTTGTTCCCGTACCCAAGAAAAGTGATCCAACAGAATGTGGGGAGTTATGGAACAATATTGTTAATATCACATGCAAGCGAAATATTGCTTAAGATTATCCTCAAATGGCCAGAACAGACAGGGAACTGCCAGAAGTTCAAACCAGATTTAGAAGAGGCCATGACACCAGGGATATCTCATTGCTGCCCATAATAATATGTGTAATTTCTCACCCATGTCTTACTGTTTTCATAGAGTGGAAACTGATGCCCAAAGAATTTATTTAAATGATAAAAGGAACTTGCCTGGTTAGTTAATATGAGATGAAAGAGCCCTCTTTGTAAGGCACCCCTTCTTCCAGATTGTTGTCATACATATAATGCCTAATCATATACTCATTTCGGACAATTCTTGCGCTCATCTGTTCTACTGCAGTGTTCATTATCTATCTGCTTTTTCTCATTCTCTACCCAGCACCACACCCCACTCCTATTTTATAACAGTGGTGTTATGCAGTATTTCTCCTTTTTCTCTTTAGTCTTTTTATGTCAATTTCCTGACAATTGTACAACTCTTCTTGCATTACCGTTTTAGTCTGTATCTATGCGAAGATTGGGTAGAGTCTTTTTTGTCACACAGAAACTTGATCCTTCTGGTACTAATTGTTTAATAAAAATTCCAGTTGGAAATTCATTTATTCATTAGGGCACTGGAGACAGTGAAGGTTAGGGAAGGGTGAGTGTTGGTGGAGCCTCCACATCTCACCTGCCTGCCGACCGTTTCCAGCTGAAGGCATTAGGAGAGTGATGCAGGTGTGTGCCTTAACTGGCATGTTCAGGAAACACTGTGTCAGAACATTTTTCATTACATATAAATTACCTCCATTGAACAAGGCAAAATGGTTAATATTGAACAGAAAACGACAGATATTAAATTCATTCTTCCTTTTGAATATATACACACTTGGATTTATTAGCTCGTGTATGTGAAGTGACTCTAGCTTCATTTTTATTTCATATTGTGACAACTGAAATCTTTGTGAAGGTTAAAAACATAGAGGAAACAGGCAGATCTTTTTAAATGTTTACAGCTTAGTAAGAAAATGAAAGACTTTAGGTGGGTGTGGGGAGGAGCAGTGAACACTTTGTACTGTCTTTGGTGGTGGGTGGGTACTGAGAGAGGAATATGGAGAGAAGTAGATGAATTTTTATCTCAACTCGTAAGACCTCTTATCTAGGCTTCTAATCTCATTGAAGTTTCTTTTTTCTTATTTTTTTGAATGACTTGGTCTGGTGGAGACATTTGGCTCTATTTTGTCCTGATAGTTTACCTATCAGTCACATGGACCTTTAGCCTTGATCCCTTCCATGCTGCAGGCACTGCGTCTAGTAATTTTTTTTCTTTTTTTTTAGTGGTAAAGTATATGTAACAAAACATTTTCCATGTAAGCCATTCCAAGTGTGTAATTCAGTATAGTCAATTATATTCTCTATTATGTTTATATTATATTATATTCTCTGTTGTGTTTTTCCTTCCCCCGAGTAAAGGGAGCATCGAGGAGTCAGTGATAGAATTCTCACCTTCCATGAGGTTCTGTTTCTGGTTTTTTCCCCCTGGCCAATGTGAAGCCAATACCTGTCAGTCACAGAGACTTGTGTGTGGCTAACATGCAGAACAAGTTTAAGCAGAACTTTCAGACAAAGCCAGACTTAAGAGAATGGCTTGTTCTAATTCTTCAGGTCAGCTGCTGAAAACCCAATGGATAATAGAAATTCAAACCCATTGTGTTTGGAGTCTCCATGAGTCGAGACTTGACTTAGTGGCAGCTAACAGCATTGAAACAGGAACTCCTTTCCAAATAAAAATTATTAATAAATAACAATAATAAAATAATAATGCCCTGTCACCATCCCCCACCCTCAGCCATTAGTAACCACTGTTGTTATTATGTGCTGTGGAGTCGCTTGTGACTCATAGTGACCCTATTTACAAAAGCCTTAAACCTTACTCTATCCTGTACCAACCTTACTGTCTCTGACACACCTACACCCACCATCCCAGTGATTGAATCAATCCATCTCATTGAGGGTCTTCTCCTGCACTGTCCCTCCACCCTCCCAAGCATGATGTCTCTCTCCAAGGACTGGTCCCATCTTGCAACATGACTGAAGTATGTAAGACCAGTTTCAGAGTCCTTGTTTCTAAGGAGCAGCCTGGTTTCATCTTCTCTAGGAAGAACATGTCTATGGTATATTCAGTACTCTTCTCTAGCACCACAACTATAGCCTTTTATCAGGATTAACAGATGCTGCCCTAGATGTGCTCACCAAGTTGTGCCAAGAAATCTGGAGTACAACCACTTCGCCAACTGACTGGAAGAGATCTATTATTTGTTCACATTCCAAAAAAGGGTAACCCTACTGAGTGTGGAAACTACAGAACAATATAAATGATTTCACATGCAAGCAAGATTCTACTGAAGATTATCTGAAAATGACTGGAACAGCACAACAGCAGAGAACTGCCAGAAGTCCAGGCTGGGTTTAGAAGGGGCCGTGGTACTAGGGATATTGTAGCTGATGGTAGATGGATCTTAGCTGAAAGCAGGCAATACCAGAAGAATGTCTATCTGTGTTTCATTGATTATGCAAAGGCGTTTGACTGTGTGGATCATAACAAACTGTGGCTGACTCTTAGAAAAATG
>NW_006399848.1:5034001-5088822 GCF_000299155.1 Elephantulus edwardii
AACAACAACAACAACAACATATTTTATAAGTGGGATCCTACCATATTTGTCTTACTCCTCAGCATAATAGTTTGAAAAGTTCATCCATGTTGTAATATTTATCAGAATGTTTCTTCTCGGGAGCTCTGATGATGTAGTCCGTATGGAGTTACACTGCCATCTGAAGATGACATCTCTCTGGTAGTTCAAATCCACCAGCAACTCTGTGGGATAAAGATGAGCAATTTCTTCCTGTTCAGTTAACAGTCTTTAAAATCTCCATGAAGCTATGAGTTCAGTTCCGACTTGATAGCAGTGAGTGAGTCAAGATTTCTCTTTATGACTGAATAATATTCCACTGTATGTCCGTCCCCCCTTTTCCCCCCATCTATTCACCTGTTGATGCATCACAAGGGGTATTTTTCTCCTTTGGGCTATTTTGACTAATGTTGCAGTAAACATTTGCATATATGATTCCAGTTAACTTAGTGACTTTTTTGGCTCTTGATCATCCTTCCACGGTGGCAAATCTAATAGTCTTCTGGCTCAGGACTCTTCAGGGAAGAGGAAAGGGAAAGGAGATGTTTTAAGACAATTGGTTCCTGTCCTGCAGTTAGAAGGCAGGATTATGGTCCTTGAAAAGAGAATTGGATTTCCTTATTCATACACCTCACTGCGTGTTATGGACTATTTCTAGATATTGTTTTGTTTTTTCACTTTTGTTTGTATCACCAGTTGATTTGGGAAAACTTGAACATACTCATCTCTGGAACCAGTGAGGCTCTGAAATTGGAGAACTTGTGACTTTTTAGTGTTTTCTTCTTTTATCATTCTTTTTGATGGGAAACAGCAGGGAAATGAAAATTCTTGAGAGCCCCATCAGTTTTCCGGTCACCAAGCTCATTAAGTTAATATTTACTTTTAAAATGAATGTTTTTGGCAGCCCTTCCTGTGTTTGGGGAGCATTTAAGTCATATTTGAGAGGTTTTATGAGTTTCCACTTCCACTGGAACATTTCACCTCTGAGGCACCTTGGCTAGCATGATGAGCTGAGCTCAGGTGGAGCCTTCAAATTACAGGTGAGAGTCAAAAGAAAAGAAAGAAATGAAGCCAAACCAACTCCTTTGTATTTCTCCAATCTTGACTGAATAATATTTACAACATTCCTATCACTTTAAAACTAATTTTTCCATTATCTTCTTGGCACTTGTAGGGATTTAAGAAAACATAATTTTCATTAAAGATATTTCTGAAAACAGAAATATTTTGATAATTTTTAAAAAATACTATTTTCAGATTATAAATTCCTTTCCCATATAGGAGTTGTGGTCTGTCTCATTGTTTTTCCAAGTCTTTTTAATCCTTTTAAAATCAGGTTTCTCTGTAAAGTGTTGGAGTTTTCTTAATCATTGTGATTTGCTTTTTATGTTTGTCATTAGTGTTATAACTAGACATATTTTAAAGAATAATTGCTAATTAAGAATGAAAATAAATTTTAATTGTTTTTCTACTCATGAATTTTTATAGCTTAAGTATTTTGCTACTTTTCCAAATTCTGTTCATTCTAATAGTTTTTCAGAGGTTCCTTTGGTTTTATTCCAGGTATATAATCATGTTATTTGCAAACAGTGACTTTTTCCTTCCAACATTCAGTTTCATTGGAGTTTCTTTCTTTCTTTTTATTTCTCTTCATCTTTCCTCTGTTACTTTATATTTTAAAGTTATTGTGTGTACACTGCAATCCCAGAGATAAGTTCGAATCCACCAGATGCTCTGCTGGAGAAGGAGGAACAATCTCCTCCTATACCTGTCAGATCTGATTTGATGGTACACACAAAAAATAATAAAAGATTTTAAAAAAAGTTATTGTGTGGTTGTTGTATTTTTTCCTTCTAGTCTTAGATAAGTAATTTCGCATTCATATAGGTAGCATTGTCCATAAGTTTTTTTAATAATTCAAAGGTTGTGCCTCTCTGGTGATTCAAATTCATCAATGACTTTGTGGGAGAAAGATGGACAATTGCCTATCATGTGATTTACAGCCTCAGAAAACCAATGGAGGGTTAGATATGAGTCCATTCTGACTGAATGTTAATGAATTTACACACACACACACACACACACACACATTTATATATACTGTCAGCATAAAATAATGATTAACTCAACCTCTCTGGATATTGTTAAATATGTAAGCAAATAAATAAACCAGCATAAATAAATAAAGTTTTGACAGCGACTATAGTTGAGCTTCAAGCCATATTGAAGTCTATAGTCCTTGACCTTTTGCAGCAAGTGCTTCTGTTCCTCCCCAGTTTCAGCAAGCAAGGTTTTGTCACTTGCCAGATGAACTGGCCCAGAGTTCACCAGCATTTAGGCATGCTGGAATGGTAAAATACAGTCTGTTTTAATTGTTTTTGGTCAAATACTCTTCTAGGTCATATAGCCCTGGTGTGTCCACTTGCTGTACAGAGGTGGTTGCTCTGAAACTGAACACGTGACACTGGTGTGTCACATGAGCTATTGGTTACCCATGGTGGACAGTGTTTGGTGGCACTCCCGGATTAAAATAAGCTTGGAAGCAGGAGAAGCATCCACTTCAGTTTTCTTGCTCCATCTTAAGGACTGTTTCCTGGTCCAAGTATAGGTTTCACATGAGCATGATCAAGTGTTCTGGGATTCCCATTCTCCTCGGTTTATTATGATCCACCGTCAAATGCCTTTGCATAGTCAGAGAAACACAGATAGATATCCCTCTGTTACTCTTTGCTTTCTACCACTATCCATTTGACATTGGTAATAATGTCTTTGAAGCCACAACCTCTTCTAAACCCAGCCTGTATTTCTGGTAGTTCTCTGTCGATGTGCTGTTCTAGTTGTTTCTGCATAATCTTCAGGATTTTGCTTGCAAAATGTGATACAAGTGATACTGCATAATAATTTCCACACTTTGTTGGCTCACCTTTTTTTGGAATGGGAATGAATATAAATCTGTAGTCTTCAATATGAATTGAAGCTCAGCGTCAAGAAGACAAAGATCTCACCATTGGGCCAATAGGCAGCACCATGATAGATGGAGAAGAGTTTGAGATTGTTAATAGTTACAGCTTACTCAACTCCACAGTCAACATTTTTGGCACCAGTAGTTAGAAAATAAAAGACGAATTGAATTAGGTAAATCTGCTATCAGGAACCTTTCCAAAGTACTGAGAAGCAACAATGTCAGTCTAGAGACATCATAATGTAAGTTGTACCTTACCCAGTCCATGGTCTTCACAGTTACTTACTGTGCATGAGAGAGCTGGACAGTGAGTAAGGATGACAGAAGAAGAATTGATACCTTTGAGTTGTGGTGCTGGAGAAGAGTCTTGAACACAGCATGGACCTCCAAGAAAACATATAGGTCTGTCTTGGAGAGGGTGAATCCCAATTTCTCCTTGGAGGCTGGGATTTTGAAGCTCCATCTCACGTACTTTGGGCATGTGGCCAGGACAGACCAATCCTTGGAGAAGGATATCATCCTTGAAAGGGTAAAAGGAACAGCATAAGAGAGGAAGATCCTGGATGAGATGGACGATACAATAACTGGGGTAATGTGGTTATGTGTGTCGGGGACAGTGATATTGGCACAGGATAAGATAGGGTTCAGAACTATTGGGTATAAGGTCATTTTGAGTTTTAGGTGATTCAGTGATACATAATAATAACAACAATCTCATGTCAAGAAAACAGAAATTCTCACTACCGGATGGAGAGATTGGGGAAAGATTGAAACTGTCAGTGACTTCTTATTTGAATCCATAATCAATACACTTGGTACTAGTGGTCAGGAGATCAGGAGACATCTTACACTGGGAAAGTCTGTAGTCAGGGGCCTCTCTGAGTTATTGAGGAACAGAGGTGTCAGTTTGAGAACTTTGGGTCATCTGATTCAGGCCATGGTTTTTTTTAGTCACTTGTGCATCTGAGAGCTTGACAATGAATACGAATGAAAGAAGAAGAATTGATGCCTTTGATCTGTGGTGTTGGAGAAGAGTATTGAATATCCCATGGACTGCCAAAAGAACAGTTTGTTTTGGAGAAAGGGAAGCCAGAGTGCTACTTGGAGGCCAAGATGATACAGCTTCATCTCACGTACTTGGGGCATATTGACATGAGATGCTGTTTCTTGGAGGGAGGACATCATGTTTGGAAAGGTGGAGGGACAGTGAAAGAGAAGAAGACCCTTAACAAGATGCATTGACACTGTGCCTGCAGCAATAGCTCAAGTATATCAGAGATCATGATAATGGCACAGGATAGGACAGGGTTTAGATCTTTTGTTCATAGGTTTACTGTGAGTCATATATGACTCGACAGCATCTAACAGTAACAACAAACAGCAGAACAACAACACAGCTAACCAAGGGATTGGTAGTTCAGAGCAACCCATTGGCACTCAGAGGAAAGGCTCAACTATCTGCTTCTGCAAAGACTATAGTCAGCGAACCCAATGGACCAGTTCTATTCTTGAGCATTGTGAGCAACGTGATTAGGAATCAACTTGCTGGCAACAGGCAGAGGCAACAGTGATGCTTTCTTTGGTTCTGTCATAGTGGTTAAGAAGCTGCGCTGCAATCCCAAGGGCAGCTGGTTCAAACACCAGCTGTTCTTCAGGAGAAGGATGGATATTCTCCTCCCATGTTATGCACTGCCTCTGAAAACCCACTGGAGGATCAGCTATGATTTGGTTCCCACTCGGAATGCACAACAACAGCAACAGGCAGTGGGAGGAGATGCTTCTCTAGCTTAAGCTACTGAAGTGGGTGGTGAGTGGAAAGATCTTTAGAATCATGGTCATCCTTCTTCCAGCTAAGTCCCCCCCCCCCTTATACAACAAAACACAATCTATGTGACCTCTTTTGGGGACTACTTTTCTTTATCTGTATGTTGTTGTTGATTGCCAGCTAGTCAAGTACAACTCATAGTGACCCTATGAACAAAAGTCCTGAAGCCTTTCTATAACTGTCGACATTTATCAAAGTTCATAGAGTTTCCAGAGGCATGTTGTTTAGTAAGTGGATGCCACGCTTGCTGCTTGTAGAGCCAGGATATTAATCTCTACCTGGCAGAGTTAGCCCTCTGACGATCAATAAGATGACGCTTTCATACCCATTGATCTAGGTTTTTGCACATAGCAAGAACTCAAATGCCGTTTTCTTTCTACTTTAAAGATGCCAGTTTTGCAACTTATAGCATCAATCATGTTAGCGAGACGTGGTATGTAACTATTATGTCATGTTGTTTTTTTTTCTCTCTTCATGAGCTCAGGTCTGTTGAGCACTAGGTGAGGCTCGTATGGAGCCTGTCTGACTTTAACATGGGTCAACCAGTTACAGAATTTTAGGAACACTGTTTTAAAGATGGGGAAAGTGAAACTTTGAAATCCAAACCTAGACTTTTTAACATTACCCCTGTGCCCCGCTTTCTCCTAGTAGTCTTGTCATGAACCTGGTTGGATCTGACAGTAAGGAATATCTAGTGGTTTGTTTATTAGCTGGTGTTCTGTGGCTGGGATTTTACATCCTAAGAGAGAGACAGGAACAATGCATATGTTGTAACTTTCCCCCGTGTTTTAGAAGAAATCAGTGTGTGCATATGTCACACCTACAGTATATACTGATAGGAATTTCCAGAAAGATTATGATTGCCCCAGATACAAAGGGAGATACATCTTTTCGTGCTTTTCCACTCTGGCCTTCTTCCCTGAAAGATGCCCCTAAAGTTCTTGGTTCTCTTCCTTGGTCTGACATTTATTTGGGAACATGATCATTGCTTTGAAGGCAGAGCCCTCTTTTTCACACTCCATGGGTCCCATGTGTTGAGAACTTGCGGAATTCCCTCCATGAGAGTCCCTTCTAGGATCATCTGATGATTCTGGGACCCATTTTCTGAGCATACCCTTACAAGTGTGTAAAATTCTTGAAGACAGAGAGCAGTGTTTTGTTTTGTTTTGTTTTTTAGCGGTTTTGTTCAGCATATTGCTTTATATCTAGTGGGTACTGAGTATATGAACAAGTGAAAATTTACACAGAGAACACTTTTTAGCTTTTTGGTGATTTTTGCTTTCATAATCCACACGTAAGACTTTATTTTTTAAAATAATGCCGTTAGAATTCACCAGTTGTTTATCTGTCATCAGAATTTTCCGATTGTTACTGGCAATGTAGGTGTTATCATTTATGTTCTTACGGATGGGGAAACGGAAATTCAGAGAAGGTAAGGCACAGCTGGATGAGTGACAGCAGCAGGACTGGGGTGGGCTGACTGAGACAGTGCTGGAAAGCGGCAGCTGGAGGGACCTGCTAGACTGTTGGTTTTGAAAAGAGACATTGAAATGTCCTACTACTTACTGTGGAATTGTATGACTTTTAATTTGCAAATTAATGTGCAGAGTGAATTAGGGTAGCCTGTGGCTGTGTGGATAATTAAGAAACAGTACAAAATGAAGGTTCTGTTAACCAATTGATTTTCCTAGTTAGAGTTGGTACTTACTCCAGTTCTATTAATCCTGTGGCATTTGCCTGAGGATTCTTTCTTATCTAATTAAAAATTACAGGCAAGACGTTGTGAATTGTCAATAAGTTAGCTTGAGGAATATTGTGCACCTGCCCTAAACTATGTGTTATGGATGGAATTATATCTGCCAAAGTATGTCTTTAATTCCTAACTTCTGTGCTGTGGCAATAGTCCTGTATGGGACGGTGTTGTCTTTGGTGTGTTGATAAGGCAGGGTTAGTGTGGGTGTGTTTTGAGTCTTTCTCTTTGTAGATATAAAAGAGAAAAATTCAAGCTTTTGTACCAAGAGAGATTTAGTAAGATAATAAGACGGGTGCAAAGCTACATGAAGACCGCCCAGGAGCAGAGGCTCAGAAAAGACAAAGACCTCCCTCTGTAGTCAACAGAGAGAGATCCTTTCCCTAGAGCTGACATGCTAAGTTCAGATTTCTAGCCTCCCAGACAGTAAAGAAAGGGAAGAAACCCTGTGTGTGAAAACATCCACTTGTGCTATTTCTGTTGCAGCAAAAGAGAGAAAGCCCCTCAAGGACATGGATTGCCTCAGTGGCTGCACCAGTGGGCTTACGCCTGGGCGTGGTGGAGGTCATGGGGATGGTGCAGGCTAGGACATGGCTCTCATCTGCTCATACGGTTGCTTTGAGTCATAGTGGACTTTTTGGCATCTAACAACAGCAACAACAGAAAACTAAAACACCATAGTGTTTTCACTTGCCTTTGTATGTATGCAAAACCTGGACAAAGAATAAGGAAGACTGTAAAAGGGAGCTCTGGTGGCTTAGTGGCATGGAGTTGAGCTGCCCAAACCCAAAGGCAGGCAGTTCAGATCCCCCAGGTGCTGTGCAGAGAAAGATGCACAGTCTCTTCACGTGTGATTTACTGTCCCTGAAAACATGTTGGAGGGCCAATTATGAATGGGTCCTGAGTCGACAGTACATATCTGCAAAGAGAAGAATTAATGCCTTTGAATTATGCTCCTGGCTAAGAACATTGAATACACTGTGGATTGCCAGGAGACAAACATATTTGTGTTTGAAAATTTACACCCAGAATGCTTTTTAGAAGGGAAGATGGTAAGATTGCTTCCGGTAGCTTGAGCTTGTTATTCAGAAGGATCCAATCTCTGGAGACTCGGTCTACAGAAAAGAGATAGATTGACGCAGAGACTTCAGTGCTGAGTTTAAACAGTGATTCTGAGGATGGCACGATGTCTCATTCTCTTGTACATGTTGGTATTGTTAGGTGCCATGGAGTCAGTCACAACGCATAGCGACCCAATGAACAACAGACTTGAACTTTGACCTATACTGTTTTATACAGTATTTGTTCTTATGGGACTGAGTTCACTCAGTATAATGCTCTCCAGTCCCTCCCAAGTTATATTGTAATTTTCAAAATCCTTGCTCCTGAGTGCTGTATAGTATTCCAGCATGTGCATGTATCACAGACTCTTAATCCAGTGTTTGGACGTTTGTGCTGAATGGGACCTTCTTAAGATTAAATCCCTATATGCCTCAAAATAGGACAGCACGCAATAAATATGGGAGAGGATGTGGAGCGATGGGAACTCTCATACACTGTTAAGATTGTAAAATGGTACAAACACTCTGGAAGGTAGTTTGACGTTTGATGCCATCTCCATCTCTGATTTACTTGAGCCCATTCTGAGTCACTTGGTCAGTCTGTTTTGGTGAGAGTCGTCTTCTCTTTTGATGACCTTCTACCTTTCCCAGGACTGGCCCCGTCTAACAACATGCTCAAGCTATGTGATACAATCCTCATTTCTAAAGAGCACCATGGTTGCACTTGTCTGTAACAGCAGCATTGCCATTCTACTTATTAACAACAACAACATGCTTATTAACAATACTTTAGAATTTGTGTGGTGTTTTTTTAATATGACTATTACCTTGTATGTTTGTACTCATGAATATGTACGTTCGTACTCTTGAATATGTACGTGATCAGCTTGAGTTTTTTAGTTTTCTGTACTTAATATATTAAAACTACTCCGGAAAGCCTATATTGAGTCCATTGTGATGACCTTTCCAGAAGTCTGCAACTTCACAGTAGGAGAAAGTCCCAGGTATGTATTTTTTTCCCTTCCTCATTCCCAAGACCCATAAAAAGGAGACGTTTAATTTTTCACATCAGTGCATTTTTGATTTTTATTTCTTCTCTACTGATGGAGTTGGGGTGTAGGGAGGTGGTACAGTACCTGCTATCCTCATTTGTCATTTAGGAAATTGATTATTTTTATTCCAAACATCCTAAACAAAGCGCACCCTAATTGTGTTTTTACTGCAAGCTCTTCCTGTCATTCTGGGTGGTTTACACTGTTTATTTATTTACCCTGGTGTAAGGAAATTCCTTCTTTACTGCCTCATCTTATCTCAGATCAGTTTCCACCCAGGGACCCTTACTTAAACAGTATTGTCTGGCACTGTGTGTGTGTGTGTGTGTGTGTGTGTGTGTGTGTGTGTTTTAAGTTTTCTGAGTTTTTGCCCCATCTGCATTCTCTGGGCTTCTTCATTCTATTTATGACTTCTGTATAATGAATATTCATGCTACTGTTATTAATGTAGAAGAGGTAAGCCATTCATCAGCTTACTAATTTCCTTGTACTACAATTTTTTTAAAAACTCTGTTTATTTAAAAATGTTTGTCATCTTTATGTCTTATTTAATTTCTTTCTTTCTTGAGTTTTTGACCATGCAGTCCCCCCACCTCCCAAACAGTCATGTAGGTTTGAAACTGTGCAGTCACACTGTCAGAGGGCTTAAAAGGATTTCTGCTACCGAATGAAAGAGTGGATCTGCTCTTCCCAGGGTATAGTCCAACCACATGAATACCAATAATTAGACAGCTTTTATTTTAGGAGACGGGCAGCTGCTTCTGTTGTTGAATGTAAAGGTCTTTAGTTTTTTTGCTCTTCTTCTAAAGGGCTAGTCTCCGCATATGCATATCTTTGATAGAATCGATAGAGTATCCAGAAGATTTAACAGCAGGCTGGAATACTGGCTTGGTGAGTGTGGAACAAGAATTTTCTGAAAAGCAAGATTTTACACTTTTTTAACATTAAATTTTGTGGTATTAGACTTGTCTTCTTAATACTTTAAAAAATTGTATTAAAGAAAGTAGAATACTCCTGCATTGTTGTTGATTGCCATCGAGTTGAGCACGACTCAGCAACCCTATGAAGAGAAGACCTGAATCCTTTCTATAGCTGTCGTTTCTCAAAGTTCATAGTTTCCAGAGGTGTGTTTGTTTAGGAAGTGGATGCCACTCCTGCTTCCAGCATGCATTATACATACCAATTCAATTTCCTGCCGCCTTGAAATTGATCAGAAAATGTAGGAAAGCTCCCCTTGAGTGCCCTCCTACCTCTTGGGAGACTTGGGACTTGGTTGGGAGCTGTGGTTGTGACAGTTCCTTCCTAGAGTTTTCTACATTTTCGTTTAAACCAATGCCTCTTGGCTTCATTGTTGCTTAAAAACATGTTCTCCTAACCCTGAAAATCCAGTGAAACTCTTCATCTGAAATTTGAGCTATGGGTATGAGGGTTTAGAAGGTCTGGCTTTCCCTTCTCTTTTCATTCATTATCAAAGCCTGATAGTCTTGTTTGGCCAATGTTAGGAACTAGTGTCATACACATTTCCAGCATCTATTATAGGACTTCAGTGTTTATTAAACATGCTCACGTATTATTTCAAGGAATTGTTGCAGCAGCTTTGTGGAGTAGTGAACAGATAATTTCGTGTCTGTTTTGTGGATAAAATTGCTAGTCATGTTTTAGTAAGTCCCCAGCCTGCAACATAATTTTCTGTTCTCTTAGTGAAGCAGCTTCAGAAACACCACTGTCCTGTCTCAACCCCATCTGAGAAAATCAGGATTTAGAAAAGTGTGACCTGCTAATACTACTAACTTAAAAATAATAGTTATAATATTCGTGACAAGCAGTATGAAAGAGAAAGGAAAATCATCACCAATTTGTTCATAGGGAAGTGTATTATTTTAATGTTCCCTGACAGATTTAAAACCTGAGTACTTAATTTTACATAACTGTGGAAAGTGTAAATACAATTTTTTCCCCTTCAAATATCTCAAGAGCCAAGAGCTTAAACAATGGTAGGTATATTGGTAGTTTGGGTAAAAGAAAAGAAAGGAAAAGTGAGTAACTTTTCACTTGAGACTAAGAAAATAAGAGACTTTTGACAGAATTACAAAATGGGGTGGGACAAAAATTTGGTGAAAACAGAAAGCTGTTTAGAGAAGGTATAGAATTGAACCTTAGATATAGATGAGAGTTTTTGCTCCACTATTTAGTATTTTATTACCCCTTTCCAACAGAAAATGGCTTAATCCAAAGTTCTGGCGCTTGGGAGAGAATTTGGGGTGCTTGAGCTGAGCTGCCCGTCATAAGTCAGCAGTCATGCCCGGCCTCCAGCACTTCTTGGTGTGTGATACTTGACCCTTCTTGTCTCAGTTTCCTCAGCTCCTGCATAGAGATTATTCTGAGAACTCTCTAGCACAGTGAAGGGCTCAGGTAAAGTCCGTGTTAAGAGTTAATAATTTTTAAATGGGATAAGGTGGGGAAGAACTTAGTGCCTACAGTGGTGGTGTGTACTGTCAAGCTGGAAGCCCCTCATAGTTGAGCCCCCTGCAGGCAGGTCATTATATGGGAGGAGATTGCTCATCCTTCTCCCACGGAGCAGCTGGTGGATTCAGACTGCATGTTTTGGAGGGCAACACAGTTCCTTCCCACTAAATTCTCAATATACTAATTTCTTTTTGTTCTGTAGAGATAATGTTGAGGTGAAGACTAATACAGACATTTAAAAAATCATTAGAATAGAATTTATAGTTTCTATCAGATTTTAGTCATGTGATTATTAGCTTCTTATACTTTGGGTATTTATCTTAAATTGAGACATTTTTGCAGTGTTAATCACTTAAAATACTGTGTTATATCATGTCTAGGATATTCATTATAAGCCTTTTGAAGAGAGAAGGCTTTGTGATAAAAGCCAGCTGCCCAGACACTTCCACCCTCCTCGCCCATCCCCCAGCAGGCTGCAAAAGCAGTGGGTTGGCAGGGATCCAGATTTCCTAAGTGATGGGATTGTTCCCAGGGCTAGGAATGAGAGGAATCTGCCCAGAGTGGAGATGGCTTGAGCTCCTAGGCTTATTTCGTATATATAGCCTCGTTCCCAAACTCATCCTGACGCAGTACCGTTTTCTAATGTTGAGTATGCCTCGTGTGGAAGCTGGCATGTGTGAGTCTTGTTGTTAAAAATGGAGGGGGAAAAAGATTTGTGAAATTTCCTTTTACTCTCATAGAATTCTCTCATCTATCTATATATTCTTTGTACTGTGGAAGAACAATAAGCTAATTTTAATTTATAGTTATACTTCTATAAATGAATGTTGTCAGCCTCCCAGTTTTCCATGTTTTGCCTTTCCCAGCCATGTTGCATATATTGAGATTATAGTTTTACTCCCCTCATTTTACTTAGAGTGTTGTTAGGAGCCCTCAAGTCAGCTTCCATTCATTGGAACCCTATGTTCAACACAGCAGAACCCTGCCTGATCCTGCCCTGGCCTCACAATTGGGAAAGTGTAATTATTTGAATGATTTCAGCTGGGAACTTACAGGCTATTGCCAGTGGTATTTGTTTATCTTTTCTGCCCCTCTGCATTCCAGAACTCTGAGAGAAGCTTCATCGCTGCTGTGTTTGCGCTTCAGTTTGAATTCGCTCCTCCCCCAGCTTTATTTTTATGAACTACTTGGCTTCTCTTTTCTTTGCATGTAAATTCAAGGATCTATAGCCAGACTTTGATAAAGGACTCTCATTCAGCAAACAGTAAAGTGGAAAGGTCTGCTCTGAACACTGCCTCCATCTTCTCTTTGTTTCCTTGTTGGTGCAGTCTACCTTAAAGATGTATCTTCTCTGGGTTTCAGATTCACTAGCAGCTCTAAGGGGGAGGCAGTCTCCTCCCCTGCTGTTGGTTCAGCCTCACAAAACCTGCTGGAGGGTTATCTATAAGTCAGTTCTGAGGTGCACATTTTGTATGGGTATTCTTGATGGTTTATCTATCTAGATATGTGAATTTTAAGTTTGGGTTTGAAGCATGCAAAATTCCAAATAAATTTCTAGACCACCATTTTCTAATAGAAATATAATACAAGCCCATATAATAATTTCCTGTAATTGCAGGTTGATACAATGGGTTTAAGTACATCAGAGATTGTAACAATGGCAGCAGGATGGGCAGGACTTTGTGCTGTTGTACTCAGGGTCACAGTGTGTCGGTGCCTGCTGGGTGACACCTAACAACAGCATGCTAAGAAACACAGGCAGTCTTAACTGTAATGCAGTTTATTTTACCCAGCCTAGTCATAATGTTATTATTTGGACATGTAATCAGTTTAAGAATTATTAATTGAGGAGCCCTGGTAGCTCAGTGTTAAGGAATTGTGCTGCCAGTCCAAAGGCACACAGTTCAGATTTGCCAGCTGCTCTGCCAGAGAAAGATGGACACTCTCCTGTGTGATTATAACCTCTGAAAACCCACTAGAGGGTCATCTAGGAGTTGGTTCCAACTCAGCAGTGTGTAACAGCACAACAACGACAACAACAACAACATATTTTGAAAATCCAGTGTATATTTTCTATTTCAGGTGTTCAGTCACCATGCATGTCTATTGACCACCATATTAGTCTGCATAGATGTGTTCTGTAATTTCTATCTGAAAAGGCATTGAATTGCACTAGTATTTACATTCTTATCAAAGTTATCTAGAAAAGAGGCATGAGTTTGTGCCTCATGTCTTTGTCAATAATTGCTATGTATCTAGAGAGACTTCCTTGGTTAGAAACAGTAATTGTAAGACAACACCAAACATGAATTCAGAGGCATTACACACCAAGTTACCAAAACAATCATTCATCTTCTTGACTGATAGTCATAAAATGACCTTGTCTCATGGTAAGACTGGGCAGTCAGTAGAGATGCTGTATTTAGCACCATCCCTGGATGTCCTCTCTCACATTTAAGCTGTGGAGTTCAAGTTTGTAATACTGCTTGAGTCTTTTAGAAAACTGTTAATGCTACTTGTTTATTTGCGATTGGCACTCCATTTTTGCCCCAATATAATATCCAAGTTATGTAGTTAAATTGTGAAAGATGATTTTTTTTAGGATGTTGATTTGTCTACTTTATGATTTTTTTCCCCCAGGACCACATAATCAAAGTTTTTTGTTGTAAATGGTTGTAAAGTCTTGAAGGTCATCACTGAGTCTTAGATGTGGTTAGAGCTTAATTTCAGCCTTTTGTGAGGGTGGTGGTGCTGGTCAGTTTCATCTAGCCTAGGACTCCACAGCTAAGCCTACTGCTGTTAAGTCAATTCTGACTTCAACAGTAGGGTGGCTTAGCACCGCCTCTTAGGACTTTGTAGCTTTTCAGTTAGTAGCCGAACACCACCAGGGTTCCTTATTCTAGGACCAAAACCACATCCACTGCCCTGAAGTTGCTTCCTACTCATAGTGACCCTCCATTGGATTTCTGAGTCTGTAAATCTGACTGGGAACAGATTGCTCTTCTTTCTCCCATGGAGTAAATAGCTCATGGATTCAAATTGCAGACCTTTTAAGACTCCTTATTCTAAGGTAACAGCGCTCAAATGGTAATGTGCATATGCACAACCTGGGGATTTTGTTAAAGTAAGGTTTTCATTTTAACAAGATGAGCGATTTGTCCCAGATTTTGTATTTAATACAAGCTCCCAGCATGCTGATGGTGCTGGTCCACAGACCACATTTCGAACATCAAGGATCTTGTGGGTCAAAATCAAAATGCCAGTCTCGTGTAAGTTCTTGCCAGTTTCTGTTAAGTAATTACCAATCTGCAACAAAAAGAGAAAAATTAAACTATGTAGTAACACATTCTTCAAAACTAAAGAATCTTGGTGTTTTTATATTTCTTTAAATTCAGAAATAACTTCTTATCTGCTTCTTTTCCCCAGTGAGTCTTTGTGGCACCGATTAAAGAGCTCACCTGTGAGCAGAAAGGTTAGTGGTTAGAATCCAGAAGCTACCTGAGAAAGATGTGGCCATATGCATCTGTAAAGGTTCACAAACTTTGAAACTCTCTGGGGCAGTTTGTCTCTGTCCTTTAGGGCTGTTGTCGGGAGTCAGAATCACCTTGATGGTTGTGGCTTTGTGTTTGTTTCTTGTTAACAGGTGATTGTATAGGGTAATTCTTTTTGTTTCTTCGTATTATCATTTTTAAATAATCATCTTGGCCAAATTAAAATGAAAAAAAAAAAATCTAACAACCCTACTTATGTCCCTAAAGTAAATAAGAGAAAAGTATTTTACTGGTCCAAATTTACTCACCAACTGTATGAATTATAACAAGTTAGGAATAACAACGGGGAGAATAGGAATCCAGAATACGTAATTGTGCTCATGTGGAACCTAGACCAACAAGCACTTAGAAGAAGAGAATACTGTGGCGTTTTAAAATCAAGAAAGCAATGTGTCACAGTCCTGTCTTCTCACTATATTTAATCAGTGAAAACATTTTACAAAAATTTATTTGTTGAGCAAGTAATCTGAGAAAGTGGATTATATAAAAAAGAATTTGGCATTGAGATTAGAGGAAGACCCAGTAACAAGGTGCAATATGCAGTTGACATGCTGTTGCTAAAAGTGAAGAGAATTTGAAACATTGGCGAAGGTCAAAGATTAAACCTTCAGTAAACACCAAACACCTCAACATAAAGAAAACAAAAATCACAATGAGATCAAAGGCAACATTATGATAAAATGGAGAAAATACTGAAGTTGTCAAGGATTTTACTTTCCTTGGGTTCATAATCAATGTTCAGGGAGACAGCAGTCAGATCAAATGATGTGGTTGCATCAGGCGAATATGCCACTAACCACCTCTGTATAGTGTTAAAAAGTGAAGATGTCACATTGAGGGCTGAGCTTCACATAAACCAGGCCCGGGTGTTTTTTCCATCTCATTATGCTGAGTGAACTAATGCTGTCTCATAAGGACAAATACTGCATAAGACCATTATTGTAAAAATAGAAGGATAACTAGTAAAATGGGTATGGGACCTCAAGGATCTAGGCAAAAAGACAGGGTAATGATGGGCAAAGTCCAATGGTGATAACTTTTATAAAACATAATGCATGGGAGTGAAAAATAAAATCAAGTGAGGATGGCAAGACTCATGACTTTGGGTGTGTTACGTGGAGGGACCAGCCCCTGGAGGACATGGTGCTTGGTAAAGTAGAGCTTCATTGAGAAAGAGGAGGAGCCTCAACATGATGGAATGACACAGTGGCCACAAAAATGGACTCAAATGGAGCAGTGATTGTGAAGATGCTGCAGGACTGAGTAGACATAGGATGGCTGCGAGTTGGAACCAAGTGGAAACTACATAACAACAGTGAAAGACTGTGTTCACCAAGGCCGCTGTCCAGGACCTCGCTGAAATAATGTAGAACAATGATGCCAGTGTAAAAACTAAAGTGTGCCTGATTCAGGCCATGGTCTTTTCAGTCACTGGCTATGCATCTTAGAGCTGGACAGGGAGCGAGGATGACAGAAGAATTGATGTCTGTGAGTTGTGGTGTTGGAGGAGGGTACTGATTATCTCATCAACTGCCTGAAGAACAAACAAATGTGTCTTGGAGAAGGCATAACCAGGGTACTTCTTGGAGGCAAAGATGGCAAAGCTTCGTCTCTGATACTTTGGACATGTTGCTAGGAGAAGCTATTCCTTGGAAAAGGGGTATCATACTTGGAAATGTAGAGAGGGTCAGTGAAAGAGAGAAAGAACCCTAACAATATGGACTGATAACGATGACTACAGCCGAGGGCTCAAGTCTGTCGGAGATGGTGAGGATGTCACAGGATAGGACAGGATTCAGACCTGTCACATGGTCTCTTTGAGTCCTGTTTGACTTGATGGCATCCCATTATGTAAGTAGGAAGTTTTGTGTTTTCTTTCACACTATTTATAATCTATATTGATATGATTGAGTAGTTGCATAGCATCACTTCCTACACATACCCTAAGTTCTACGATGATGGGATTCACATCTGTTTTCTTCACTGTTTTCCCCCAGGTCTGACATGGAAGCTAGTGTTTTACTTCCCAGTAAGCATTTAAAAGAGCAGATTATGCAGACCTTTTCACTGGCAGTAGTACTGTCCCTTAAGGGACCATTGTGGAAATTAGTGGCAACTTTGTTCGTTCTAAAGATTGGAGGTACTTGTGGTTTGATGATTGGGGAGCCAGGGGTGCTACATATTTTGTTCTTTGTAGGATAGATAAAGAAGTGAAGGGTTGCCTTTATATTACTGTTTAGGATTCATATGCGTTTAGGGGTATGTATATGTGCATGTGTGTATAAATACACTCACAGACACCTGTATATAAATTAGGGAGCCCTAGTGGCCCAGTCCTATGGAAGTTGTGCTGCTAACTCAGATGTGCCATTGTTGACTCCAATAGCAGTTTCTGGGGAGAAAGGTCGAACTTCTGAAAACTTGGTGGAGGGCTGCCTTATGAGTTGGTTCTGATTTAACAGCAACAAGTTTGAGTTTTCATATATACATTTTATATATGTACATAGATACATTGTTAGGTGCCGTCAAGTCATATATGTGTGTGTGTGTGTGTGTGTGTGTGTGTGTATACATACACACACACATATGACTCATAGTGACCCTACAAACAATAAATATGAACCCTGACCTCTCCTGTGCCATGCTGATCTTCTCTGATACTTGGGCCAATTGCCACAGTCACTGTATCAATCCATCTCATTGAGGGTCTTCTCTTTTACTAACCTTCCATCTTTCCAAGTGTATCTATATATTAGGAGAACTGGTGACTTAATGGGAAGGGATTGTGCTGCCAACTGAAAGGAATGTGGTTTGAATCCACAAGCTGCTCTGTGGAAGAATAATGGGCAGTTTCTTCCCCTATAATTTACTATCTCTGACCCACTGGAAGGTCAGGTATGGATTGTTTCTGACTCAAAGGTACGCAACAATAACAACATCTATAGATAGATAACTCTGGTGGCCTAGCAAGTAAAGAGCTGCTGCTGAAGGCAGGTCATTTGAATCCACCAGTTGCTTGGTGGAGAAGGGTGGGCAGATACAGTGGTTCAACCCTGCCGTCTGCTACACTGGAGAAAGATGGACATTCTTGGGACTATGTTGAGGAAGAAGGAAAGTGAGTTTCACAGCTGAAAACCCCTTTGAGCACAAAAAATTTGAATAATCTTAGATCCGGAAAAAATGTTGATCATTAATTGGAATTAGAATAGAGGAGGAGGCATGACACTGGAGGTCAATCCACTTAAAACGAAGATAAACTTTTCATGATTATTATGCATTTAATGTTTGACTGGAATTTTGTCTTTTAGAAAATAAACTAATCATAATAAGGTTAGTTTTTTACAAAAACAATGATATACTGATTCTTACAACAGAAACATGAAATTTTAAAAAATATGGTGTTTCTCACAACTTTATTATATGCCAAGTTTAACCATTATTATAAAGAAGCTCTTAAAGTTTATTTTTAAAAATTTAGAGATTTTAAAAAAATATATGGAGTGGCATCCACTTCCATAATAGCTTGCCTCAGGAAACCCTATGAACCTGGAGATAGGATGAAAGACACCCAAGCCTTGAGGACTCTCCTTCATAGGGTCGCTATGAGTCACCTGCAACTCCACGGCACGGCACCTAACAACAATAACATCAACGTAGGGAGAGAGAGATCAGCTGGCCCAGTGGACAGAAGGTGATGCTACCAAGCCGAAGGTGGGTGACTTTTAATCCGTGGCCCTCAGGCCTGTCTTTCATTGTTTTTGTTCAGACAGACATTCCTCTAGGTTGTATAGCCCTGGTGTACAAGTTGCCGTCCTGTGGTCACTTGTGGTTGCTGTGAGGCTGAACACTGTGACAGTCATGTGTCAAATGTGTGTGGTTACCCAATGTGGACAGAGAGCGGGGTGGAGCTCCCCGATTAAAACAAGCGTGGAAGGAGGAGTGGCATCCACTTCCATAATAGCTTGCCTCTGGAAACCCTATGAACTTGGAGAGAGGATGAAAGGCACCCAAGCATCGAGGACTCTTCTTCATAGGGTCACTGTGAGTCACCTGCGACTCGACGGCACTTAACAACAACAACAACAACAACATATGATATTTATAACTTTTCAGTAAATGTATCGGATTTTTGGAAATATCGTGCTAGGTAAAGTAGAAGGTCAGGGAAAGAGAGGAAGACCCTCCATGTAATAAATGGACACAGCACCTGCAGCAGTGGGCTTGAGCATGGCCTGGTCGTGAGGTGGTGCAGGACTGCTCTGGATTTTGTTCTGTGATATGTAGCGTCTCTGAGTCAAAGATGTCTGGATGGCTCCTCACACAGCAACAGAATTGTAGACGCCTCCCCATTCTCAGTTGCTTACTTGATCCTTACTTAATATGTGTATAGGATTTAAGCAGTTTTTCCAAATTGCATTAATCTGATGAAATTGTCTATGTTGTGAGATTTGTATGCATTTTCATAGTAACTATGAAACTATAACTATAAACTATAGTAACTATAGTAACTAGGGGTGCAGGGTATAGAAAAGGAGGCACATTTGAATGTGACTGACTTTATGAATGACCAGCTATGGAGGCTGTTTGTGTGTTATGACAATGTCAGAGAGCTGGACAAGGAGAATTGATGCTTTTGAGCTTTGGTGTTGGAGAAGAGTGCTGTGGGTACCATGGATTGCTAAGAAAACAAACAGATTCATCCTGAAGAGGGTTAAACCGGGCTGCTCCTTGGAGGCAAGGATTCTAAAACTTCGTCTGACATACTTTGGTCATGTTGTAAGGAGGGACCAGTCCTTGGAGAAGGACATCATGCTTGGGAGGGTGGCGGGCAGGCACAGGAGATGAAAGAACCTCTGGGAGGTGGATTGATTCAGTGACTGGGGCAATCGGGATGAGTGTGTCGGAGACAGTGCGATTGGCACAGGACAGAGTAGAGTTTAGAGCTGTTGTACATAGTGTCGCTATGAGTTGCAAGCAACTCGATGGCACATAACAACAACAACAAGAAGTTTGGGGATAAAATACTGGGTCACATGGGAATCCCCTTGTAACACTCAAATTCTTATGACTTTTCAATGTTTATTTGATAAAAGGGCTGAAAGATGTTTATCTTGCATAATTCCTATCACAGAGGCATATGAGGGGAATTATTGAATATTGTAAATTTATATACTTTCATGATTTCCTATTTGTAACATTTTTCTTTGTTTCCCAAGGTTACCATTATAAACTTTAACAGCTTCTTTGTATTACACACAAGGTAACATTTTCTTTTAAGACTTGGATCATGGCTGTTATGTGTGAACCCTTTGTTCTTTGAAATTAATAATTAATAAATAAAAACACAAACAAGAAACAACAAATACCATACAGGCACTGGAAGACATCTTTGCAGGGATCTTTATCCAGAATATTATGAAAAATTATAAATCATGACAAAAGAGAGGCCTTATAAATTATGGATATTTTGAAAACAATGAAGCATCTTCTTTCACTACTGAGATAACACTGGAGTTAATAGGAGTGCCATATGCCTAGGGGGAGATGTCATAAAAACAAACATTTAGTTTGTCAAAGTGACATTTAGATGAGTGTAAGCAGTATTAATCCAATCATAAACTCATGTCATGCATAAATCTAATTTTAAAAGTAGCTATTTTAAGCTTATTTGTGTATTGCTGTCCAGGTTAGCAAGTGATTTGACATTAAACTTTATGGTAAAAATATAAAATAGTATTAAATTAACCTGTATTTGGATCTATTCTTAATAATTGCTTAACAAAACCCCTCTTGATTATTTTAATGTTCCCTGACCTAGCCCATTTTGAAAAATGATGGAGGAAAGGGCACTCATTCTGCACATGAGACACCATTTCTATTCTGTATATAAAGAATTGTTAACAGAGAGGCTTTTCATGATGTAACATGTATACATTCTACAGAATCATCCAAGGGAAAGTAGACATCCTAAGGTACTCTATCTAAATCAGATGTCTTCCACACTAGGAACACATACTTTGAGAGGATTCCGAAAACCTTTCCAAGAGGTATGTGAACCAGGATGGTTTTAAGGAATTGCTTTTCAGATTCTTAACTTCTAATGTGTTCTGTAGGAATTGGAATAGCCTGAAAGAACATCTATGATATGGAAATCATATAAAATCTTCCCTTCTACAACACCTTTCTTCTATTTTTTTTAAAATACTCTCCTCCATCTATAATCTTAACTATAGTCTATTGACCTAAGGCTTTAAAAATGGATTGTCAAATGACATTTTATACATTGGGTGTCAAGGTAATCTTAATGTCCCATTAGCTATTCCCTACCCATCATATTGATATCATCATCATCATCATCATCATCATCAACAACAACAACAACTCATCTATCTAAGGAACTCTGGTGGCCTAGTGATAAGGAGCCGTTCTGTGGACCCAGTGGTGTGTGGTTCAAATCCACCAGCTGCTCTTCAAGAGAAAAGATGGGCAGTCTCCTCTCATGTGGTATACTGCCTCTGGAAATCCGCTAGAGGATCAGCTATGGGTTAATTCTGACACTTAGATTCATAACAGCAACCCATCTGTCTCATTAAGCAGTTCATTATCAATAAAACTTATTACTTTTATTTAATGTCTACAAAAGTCATCTACAACTCGACGGCACTTAACAACAACAACAACAACAACGTAAATTTCATGCTAATTGTCAACTGATGCTAATGATAATGATAAATTAGAAGAAAAAAATTATAGGGAAAGAATGTTGTGACACAGAATATCAAAGATATTATAAATGTTAAAGTATGCATGCATTTGTTGTTATTGTTATCGAGAAGTATGGTAGAGAATATGTATCAATGAAAGATTTTCATGCCTATTTAGAGTAGGATGTATTTCTGAGAAAAGAAGAAATATAATTTCAAGGAGAAAGTGGTATGTTGCAAATCTCCATAGTACTTGCTCATACATGTTTTATGTGGATAATTTTGGGGATGAAATAGCCAAAGAATTTAGTTTTGTTTTAATTTGACTTTTTTGAAAATATATTTAAAAGAATAATGTCATGAAATTAAAAAAAAAATCTTATACTAGTAGTTAGAATGTGTAAAGCACTATTGTTGTGTACCATCGAGTCAGAACCGATACATAGCCGACCCTCCACCGGGTTTTCAGAGGCAATTAATTGCAGGAGAAGAGATTGCCCATATTTTTCTCACAGAGTACCTGGAGACCTTGAACCACATGCCTTAGGGTTTGCAGTGCAGCTTCTTGCCACTAGGCC
Source organism: Elephantulus edwardii (assembly GCF_000299155.1). Classification (NCBI taxonomy): domain Eukaryota; kingdom Metazoa; phylum Chordata; class Mammalia; order Macroscelidea; family Macroscelididae; genus Elephantulus; species Elephantulus edwardii. Next base: position 5,055,969 of record NW_006399848.1, read on the forward strand.
ATCAGAGCGCTAAAGAACTATTATAGCCCTATAATAGAAAAAAATGAGCAAGGGGTCTGAAAGCACATTTCTCTACAGAAGATGTCTGTATTATCAAAATACATATAAAAAGATATTCAGCACCCTAAATCATCAGGGAAATGGAAATGAAAACCACAGTGAGATGCTGTTTCACACTTACTGGGATATCTGGGAGCCCTGGTCTTGGTGTGCCTTACATCCAGGACTATTAAACAGAAGGCCAGCTGTTTGAATTCATCAGCTGCTCTGAGGGAGAGAAAATGGAGCAGTCTGCTTTCGTAGAGACTTAAAGCCTTGGAAATCCCGTGGAGGGTTGACTTGGGGCACTAGGAGGGTGACTAGATTAAAAAACAAAATCTGTATCGCTATAAAATATAAAAAAGTAAAAAGAGTAAAATAATAACAAATGTTGCCAAAGATTTGGAGATATCAGCAACCTCGTATACTAGGAATGTAAAATGGTTCAACCATGGTGAAAAACAGTCAAATTCCTCAGGTATTTAAACATAGAGATAGCATTTCCAAACAAAAACACATGTTCTTACAGAATTTTTATACACATGTTCATACCATCACTATTCATAATATTTAAACATGAAAACAACTCACATATCTGTCAGCTGATTAGTGGTTAAATAAAATGTGGTATATGCAGACATATTTTGTAAGTAAGAAGAAATAATAATTACAAACCGTAGCTGACACTGCATTGTGTTCCCAAGGCTGTAAATCGAATAGGAGGAGATTGCCCATCTTTATATCATGGATCTGCTGGTGATTTGACCTATAAACAAATAACGCCTTTGAGTTTGTTGTGCAATTCCTAACAGACTTCTGTCAGAGCTTTCAAAAATAAACTATTGTTGTTATGTTCTGCTGGGTTGGAACTAACTCATAGCTAGCTTTGCAGCTGGTTTTCAGAGGTTATAAATTGCATGGGAGGACATTGCCCATATTTCTCCTATGGAGCGGCTGGTAAATTTGAACTGCTTGCCTTTAAGTTGGAAGCACAATTCTTTACCTACTAAGCCACTTGAGCCCCTTAAAACTTATGCATATAGTAGTACTTAAGTATATATCTATCTCAATAGATAGATAGATAGATAAGCAGATAGGCAAGCAGGCTCTGGAGGCCTACTAGAAAGAAATTGCACTGTAATCCTGAAGGTTGTTGTGTTGTTGTTATGTGCCGTTGAGTCGTTTGTGACTCATAGCGACCCTATGTACAACAGCCCTAAACTCTGCTCTGTCCTGTGCCAATCGCATGGCCTCTGACACACCCATCCCGATTACCCTAGTCACAGAATCAATCCACCTCATAGAGGGTCTTCCCCTCCTGCGCTGTCCCTCCACCCTACCAAGCATGATGTCCCTCTCTAAGGACCTGTCTCTCCTTACAACATGTCCAAAGTATGTCAGGCGAAGCCCCAGAATCCTTGCCTCCAAGGAGCAGCCCGGTTTAACCCTCTCCAGGATGTATCTGTTTGTTTTCTTGGCAGTCCAGGGTACATTCAATACTTTTCTCCAGCACCACAGCTCAAAGGCATCAATTCTCCTTCTATCTTCCCTAGTCATTGTCCAACTTTCTGATGCATAACAAGTGATTGCAAAGACCATGGCCTGTATCAGGCACACCTTAGTCTCCAGAGAGACACCGTTGCTCTTGAGTACTTTAGAGAGGTCCCTAACAGCAGACTTTCCCATTGCAATACGTTTTTTAATTTCCTGGCTGCTGGTGCCTAGAGTGTTGACTGTGGAATTGAGCAAACTGAAGCTGTGAACAATCTCAATCTCTTCGCCCTCCATCCTGATGCTACCAATTAGTCCAGTGGTGAGAATCTTCCACCAAACGTTCTGAGCGAGAAGAAGGATGGCAATCTCCTCTCGTTTGATTACTGCCTCTGAAAATCCAGTGGAGGGTCAGCTATGGGTGACTCAATGGCAAACAACAACAACAACAACAGCAGCAGCATATATTACAAGCTTGCGGCCAGTGTGCTCCTTGGAAATAAGGATGGCAAAGCTTTGTTTCACATACTGGACTTGTTGTTAGTACAGGCTATTCCTTGGAAAGGGAAATAATGTTTGGAAAGGTGGATGGTCAGCTAAAGAGATACATTGACACAGTGATGGCAGCAATGGGTTTAACAATGTCAGAGGTAAAGAGGATGTCACAGGATAGAACAGGGTTCAGATCTGTTGTTGATAGGGTCATTATTAGGTGTATTTAACTTGACGTCAACAAGGAGAAGAAGACTTTATTGCATGTGAATTCTTTTGACTTAGTGGTAGCAAGTTGCGCTTTCAACTCAAAGGCATGCAATTAGGATCCACCTGCTGCTCTGGGAGAGAAAGATGGGCCGTCAGTCTCCTCTCACGTCAATTAATGCCTCTGAACAGCCTGCTGAAGCATCAGCTCTGGGTCGGTTCTGACTCAGTGCTGGTTGGTACACTGCAACAGCGTGTATTATGTGGATGACCTTTGGAAACCTTCTGCTGAGTGAAGGAAGCCAGACAAAAAGAGACAATATATTGTGTGGTTCCATTTATATAGTATGTCCAAAATAGACAAATCTATAAATACAAAATAAATACAAATATACAAATTATATGAATAAATACAAAATACAAAGTACATTAATAGTTGCCTACAGCTTGGGGAAGTATGAAAGTGGGGACCAGTGGTTAAAGGATATGGTTTTCCTTTTTGGAATTATGAAAATGTTCTAAGTAGATTTTGATGGTGGTTGCACAACTCTGTGAATCTATTAAAAACCATTGAATTGTATACTATAAATGGAAGAATTGAGTGACATGTGAATTTTACCTCAGGATAGCTATTTAAACAAATAATAGTTTTTGGTTTTTTTTTTTAAATAGTTTTATTTTTAAAATGTTGATGTTTGATATCATGCCAGAAATGACAAACTTTGCATTCTCTAAATAAATTCGCAGACTATTCCAGATGTTATTTTTTAAAAAAATCCTAATTATTAGATTCATAAACTGTGAGAGAATAAATTTGTTTGTTAAAATAGCAAAAAACCCAAAACCAAACTCTAATTAGGCAGTTTTAAATTATCAGCTTTAATGCATTGTATAATATTTGAGTGAGTTCATTCAAAATAATTTAACTACTAATAATTTAGCTAATAATTTTTCATTGTCTACTTCTCTAAGTATCTCATTGATTGTCTGGATTACTTCTACTTTAACATACTCTTACACTACTCTTCACTGTTGATTGTCTTGTTACCCAATATTTTGCATTTACAGTAATGACTATTTTTTTCTATTAATGACATATGCCTGGCAATAATGAACCTCAAGATGTGAAGTGAAAGTAACACTGTGATGTTTAAGAGTGTGTGGTAGTTTGTTGTTGTGTGTGCTGTCGAGCCAGAATTGACTCATAACTGACCCTCCAGAGGATTTTCAGAGGCAGGCAATTGCACCTGACGATATTGCCCATCCTCCTGTGGAGCAGGTGGTGGATTTGAACCATGTGCCTTTGGGATTGCAGCACAGCTTCTCTCTGCTAGTTCACCAGACCTGTGGCATTTTAGCTGGCCATAATTCTTAGTGGTTTGGCGGTTATGTAGTGATATAATTTGGAAGTTGTTGTTGTTGTTATGTGCCGTCGAGTCGTTTCCGACTCATAGCGACCCTATGCACAACAGCCCTAAACCATGCTCTATCCTGCGCCAACTGCACCGCCTCTGACACACGCATCCCGATTACCCCAGTCACCGAATCAATCCATCTCATAGAGGGTCTTCCCCTCCTGCGCTGTCCCTCAACCCTCCCAAGCATGATGTCCCTCTCCAAGGACCCGTCCCTCCTGGCAACATGTCCAAAGTATGTCAGACGAAGCCCCAGAATCCTTGCCTCCAAGGAGTAGCTTGGTTTAATCCTCTCCAAGATGAATCTGTTTGTTTTCCTGGCAGTCCAGGCTACATTCAGTACCCTTCTCCAGCACCACAGCTCAAAAGCATCCACTCTCCTTCTGTCCTCCCTAGTCATTGTCCAACTCTGATGCATAACAAGCGATTGCAAAGACCATGGCCTGTATCAGGCGCACCTTAGTCTCCAGAGAGACACTGTTGCTCCTGAGTACCTTAGAGAGGTCCCTAACAGCAGACTTTCCCATCGGGATACGCTTTTTGATTTCCTGACTGCTGGTGCCAAGAGTGTTGACTGTGGAGCCGAGCTGTCTGTCAGATAGTCCTCTAAATCTGAACATTCAGATTGAGACAGGCTAGGACGAAGGATTGGCCACCCACTTCTGAAATAGCAGGCCTCTGAAAACCCTATGCACAATTTGGAAGTTATATGATGGAATATGACAGTTGCTTGGGGATATAATTTGGGATTTATTAGTAACGTGAATTGGCATTTATGTAATGAGGTATTCATTCTTCCTTTTCTCATAATACCAATGTTCACATAATGATCTAGTCTTTGAAAGCCTAACCATGCTTCTAAGCGAGGAGTGGTTGTACCACAAATAAAGGGATTTAACAAACAGAAACTTTTCTCACAGTTTAGGAGGGTTGTTGTTATGTTGGAACAAACTCATAATTGACTCTCCACCAGGCTTTCAAAAGCTGTAAACTGCATGGTAAGAGATTGCCCATCTCTCTCCTTTGAAGCAGCTAGTGGATTCAAACCATGTTCCTTTTGGTTGACGGTACAGCCCCTTACCACTGAGCTATGAAATCTGAATTCAGTATGCCAAATCTAGGAGATAGGTTTCTTTCTCTAGAAGAATGTCTTTGTGCCTTCTGAATTTAATTCCGGATGAGCTTCATATGATTTGCATTTTTCTTTCTTAGCCTCTCTACTCTATGGTTTACTCTATTGTGTCCAAAGAGAGTGACTCAAGATAATACCCTACATCAATCCTGACTCATCAACATAACAAAGACATCCTCTTCCCAAATGGGATGATAAACACAGGCATGTTGTTGTTGTTGTTCTGTGCTCTCAAGTGAGAATAGATTCATAACTGACCCACTAGTGGTTTTTCATAGGTAGTAAATTGCACAAGAGGAGATTATTGATCTTTCTCCCTCAGAACAACTAATGGATTTGAACTGTGTGCCTTTAGTTTGGCAGTGTAGCTCCTTAAACATAGACATAGAGGTAAGGATTTACAATACATATTCTTTGTTGTCATTACTGTTAGATGCCATCAAGTTGAGCACCACTCATAGCGACCCTATGAACAGCAGATCCAAGCCCTGCCTTATCCTGTGCCATCTTCATCATCTTTGACATACTTTAGCCGTTTGCTGTAGTCACTGTGTCAGACCATCTCATTGAGTATCTTCCTCACCTTTGCTGACCCTCTGCCTTTCCAAACATGATGCCTCTTCCCAGGAATAGCCTGTCATAACAACATGCCCAAAATATGTGAGATGAAGCTTTGACATCCTTGATTTCAAGGATGCACTTTGGCTGCACTTTCTCCAAGTTGTATCAGTTTGTTCTTTGGGACATTCTGTACATTCTGTACTCTTCTCCAATACCAGAACTCAAAGGCATTTATTCTTCTTCTGTCCTCTTTAGTCATTGCTTAACTTTTAGATACATAGCAAGTGACTGAAAAGACCGTGGCCTGAAGCAGGTGCACCTTAGTCTTTAAACTGACATCATTGCTCCTTAGAACTTTGGAGAGATCCTTGACAGCAGATTTTTCCCAATGCAGCATGTCTTTTGATCTCTTGACTGCTTGTACTAAGGATGTTGATTGTGGATCCGAGTAAGACAGAACAGTTGACAGTTTAAATCTCTTCTCCAAAATGATGTTGCCTAACAGCCTAGAGGTAAGGACTTTTGTCTTCTTGATATTTGAGATGCAATCCATATTTAAGTCTGTATTCCTGATCTTCTGCAGCAAATGTTCAAGTCCTCCTCACTTAGAGCAAGTGAGGTGGTGTCATCTGCCTAACACAGGTTGATGGGTCTTACTCTGATCCTGACGCCACATTCTTCATAAACCTTATCTTCTACAATGACTTGGTCAGCAAACAAATTGAATAAATATGGAAAAAGGATACATCACTTTCTTAGGTGTTGTTGTTATTATGTGCCGTCGAGTCACTTGCGACTCTTAGCGACCCTATGGACAAGTTAATTCATAACCCTGACATTCTAAATAATAAAACTATATACATGTAGTTTGTTTTTGAAACTATTTCATTTTGAGAAAATTCTGATTGGTCTTATGGAATTAATGTGATTTTTAGTAGATAGTTTCCTTTCCCCTTCCCAGGATATTGAATCAATTTTTATCATATATAGCAAAAGTTTACTGTTTTTTTAAGCATATGATGTTGCCTGCCATAGTAAAAGTTGTTTTCAATTGTATTTCTTTAATTACCTATGTAAACTTTTGAAATTTGTATTTTCTATTATCTATTATTGTTGTTAGCTCATGAATGAAGAAAAATTTTGTTTAGTCAGCAAGTGTTTTTTGAAGAGCTAGTCTGTGTTGAGTCCTATGGCAGAATCTGGAGGTACAAAAATAAGAAATACTTGTTCTGTGCAATCCAGAAATTCTACATGGGGAAAGGCCCAGTGGCAAGAAGCTGTGCTGCAATCCCTAAGGCACACAGTTCTAGGCAACCAGCTGCTGTGCGGAGAAGAATGGGCAGTCTCCTCCCATGGGATTAACTGCCTCTGAAAATTGCCCAGAGGGTCAGCTATGGGTCGTTCCCACTCTAAGATACCCAACAACAAGACGAGGTAATAATGACCAAGGTAAATGAAGGCGGTGGTCGAAGCATAAGAAGATATTTGAAGAGAGTTCTGTTTCCTAGTACTCCTGTAACAGATTACCACAAACTATGTGACTTAAAACAACAGAGATTGATTCTCTCCTAGTCCTAGAGGTTAGAACTTCAAATTCAAGATGTTGGCGAGGTTTTTCTTTCTTGAAAACTCTTGGGGGGGGGAACCCCCAAATCTCTCCTTTTTTCAGTTTCTAGTAGCTCCTGGTGTTTCTTGGCTTGTGGCAGCATAACCCTGCACCCTGTCTTTGTCTTCTTTACGTGGCTGCCTTTACTGAAGCCTCCTATCTGTACAGCTTCTCTTTATAAGTAGAACAGTCATCTTAGAGTCTACTCTACTCCAGTATGACCTCATGTTAACCTATTACCTCTATGAAGACTATTTCCAAATAAGGTCACGTTCACCAGTGCCATGAATTAAAATTTAACATCTTTTTAAAGGGTGCTGTTCATCCTATAACATGGGAGCTGGAGGATGTAGGCAGGATAGGAGAGGAGATGATATGTGTGCAGCATGGAAATGGAATAGTCTTATCCCTGGAGCAAAGATCAACTGAAGAAGTGCTAATTCCTGTCATGTTCCATTTATCCATTAACACAAGCAGCCTGCATCCCTTTTTTCACCACCCCCCCTTTTCTTGGGCATCTCTCTCTTCCCCTCTCACTTTCTTTCTCTTTCTCCTTATTCTTGGCATTAGGCTTGAATTCTTTGCATTTCATCCAATAGTAGTAATGTTAATTTTTTGACACTTTGAAGACAAGCATTTCTCCCAGTCTAGTTTTTGACCTTCCATTTCACTTATTTCTCATTTTGGTGTATGTAAGCATCCTGCTTCCACAGGACTGCAGTTATTTGTGTTGGTATGTACTGTGTAGAAAGATCTTAACTTAGAAAATTAAGGGTTTCACTGTTCTACAATAGCAAAACTTGTGTCTAAGAATGGTTTTTGTACCAGGGATGCCTTACAAAATGTATATAGAGTCCACAGTTCTGACACCCAGGCACTTGCCTTGTCTGACCTCTCCATTATAAGTCTGATGACTGAGTTAGGAAGTCACTTTCTCTTTACCTGCCAGTTTTATCAGAGTCAAGTAGCTTTCCTCTTCTACCTCAGTATTGCTAGTGAGTAGGAGCGTGCGTGGTGGTGTGGTGTTTCAAGTACTTATGAAGGTGCTGGTGACGTGGGTAGGGAGGAGTTGAAGATGGCAAATAAACCCTGTGGACAGGTTTGTGAGTAACTTGCTGTGTCGGTGGTTAGCATTTCTTATGAAGGACTCTATTTATTTTGCTTGCCTCTCTTGACACTTCTGTTCCTTGTTCAGTCATGCTTTGTTTTCTCGTGTTTCTAATGCACTGGTGCAATCCTTCCCCGCCTCCTTTGTTTTCCTCTTAAAGGTTTTGGCCACAACTGAGAGAGCTTTTAAGGGTTCCCTTTTGCATGTTGCACCCATGCTCTCTCTCTTTCCCATTGTCAGTTTTAGTTCAGATAGGTCTGTCCTGGAGAGGGTGAAAGCAAGTTGCTCCTTGGAGGCAAAGACTTTGAAGCCCTACCAGGTTAACTTGGAGCATGTTGCTAAGAGCATGTTGTTAAGAGGGACCAGTCTTTGGAGAAGGACATCACACTTGGAAGTGTGGAGGGACAGCACAAGAGAGGGAGACCCTGGATGAGATGGATTGACACGGTAATTGGGTAATGGGAGTAGGTATGTCAGAGACAGTGAGATTGGCTTAAGATAGGGCAGAGTTGAGAGCTATTGTGCAGAGGTTAGCTATGAGTCGCAGGAGATTCTACAGCACATAACAACAACAAACCTTAGTTCAAGGGAGCTCTGGTGGCCAAGTGGTAAGAAGCTGCACTGCAGTCCCAAAGGGGTGCAGTTCAAATCCACAAGCTGCTCTGAGGGAGCAGGATGGGCTCTCTCCTCCCGTGTGATTTACTGCTTCTGAAAACCTGCTGGAGGATCATGTTGTGAATCAGTTCTGACTGGACAACACACAACAACAGCAACAGCCTTAGCTCATGCTGAACAAAGATCGCTGTGGCATTTTGTGCTCACGGTATTTTGTTTGTTTGAAAGCTGTAAACTTAAAATTTTAGAATTCTAGCTTTTTTGACCAGTGCTTCATTCTCTAGTTGTGGGCGTTCATACTACCGGTTGTCTGCTAGCCTTCTTTATGTATTTTGTTCCCTGCCTGATTTCTAGTAGGTCACACATGTGACCGTATGTTATTGAGTGTTGAGTACCACCAAGTTGGAAATGACCCATAGCTGACCTTCCAGTGGGCTTTCAGAGGCAGTTGATTGCATGGGAAGAGAGTGTCTACCCTTCTTCCATGGAACAGTTGGTGAATCCGAACCGTGTGCCTTTGGAGTTGCAGCACAAATTCTTACCAACAGGCCACCAGAACTCCCTAGTGACCTCATAGTAGAATACATATTAGAAAAGGTATTTGCAATTTGTGATAATTCTTTTTAATCCATAAATAGTGATTATAAACTATAAAAAATAGACCCAACCTCCAGGAGAATAATGGACAGAAGGAAATGTGCAGTCACTTTCCTTGACAAACAGAAACACAGGTGATTCCTAAGCACATGAAAAGATGACAAACTTCACTCAGATGAGAGAAAATAACACTAAGATATCCCTTTCATTGATTAGACTGGCAAAAATTTGAAAGCTTGAGAACATAATATATAGATAAAAGTGTGGGCACACAGGTTCTCTTCTATAATGCTAGTGGGAGTACAAACTGGTAGTATTTATTAAAATTACAAATCTGCAAACTCTTTGATCCAGCAGTTCCAGATCCAGGAATTTATCCAGCAGATAAACTCCCATATGTCGGTAATGGAGTGGAGCTGATGGTGTTTTCTGAAGATGGCTGCATACGTATCCCCCTCCCCATATGTCTTTACATTTTGACATTGACACTTGGCATCAAGAGGTGGAATATGTGCCCATCTCTTTAAAAGTGGTCTTTACTTCTGAGATGAAAGGGTGCACATAAGGTGATAGGCTACAGCTTCCACCGGCTCGCGCTGGCTCTCAGGTTGTGCACATTGCAGCTCTGGAAAAAATCCAGCTACCCTGATACCACCAAGCTGGAGAGACCATATGGAGAGAACACTTAGAGAAAGATACCAGAGAAGCCCAACTGTTTTATGTCCCAGCTGTTCCAGTGTTCCTGGGAGTGACATAGAGGCACTGATGGCACAATGGATTAAACATTGAGCTGCTAATTGGAAGGTCAGTGGTTTGAACCCACATGCCATTCTTTAGGAGAACTGTAAGACAGTCTACTTCTTTAAAGACTTGTTATATGCTGTTGAGTCATAACCAGTTCATAACTGACCTAGCAGATTTTCAGAGGCAGTAAAGCATGCAGGGCAAGATTGCCCACCTTTCTCCAGCAGAGTAGCTGGTAGAGTCAAACCATGTGCCTTTGGGTTGACAGCAAAGCTCCTTACTAATTCACCCCAGAGAAAAAGAAGGAGAGTGTTTTCTCCTCAAAGACTTAAAGTCTTGAAAACTGGGGGGCTGTTCTCTTCTTGAGAGTAGACTCAGTGGCAGTAGGGTGGAGAAATCATGTAGAAGAATGAAGAAGTTGTGTACTTTGAGATACTCTATCCCTCGCTAATCTCATATTGGAACCTCATGAGAGATCCTGAGCCAGAGTGACTTTGCCCAGTATTCCTATTTCTTGACTCGTATCCACTTCCTAAACAACATATGTCTGGAAACTCTGTGAACTTTGAGAAATGATGATAGTTATAGAAAAGCGTCAGACCTTTTGTTCATAGGGTCACTATGAGTTGTGCTTGACTTGATGGCAATCAATAACAACAACAACAACAACAACAACAACAACAGATTATTATTATTATTGTTTGAAGTACTAAGTTCTAGGGTGATTTATTACACCGTCATAATTATTTAACTTGAAGCATGTACAAGGATTTCATGACACTGTTACTTTTAATAAGAGAGACTGGAAATGGAAACTACCAACAGAAGCATAAAAACACATTAGAATTCTATGTAGGCATAAAAATCTGTCTTGGATAAAGTATAGCCAGAGTGCTGCTTAGTGAGAGTTCATCTCACATTCTGTGGACATGTTATCAAGAGGAGCCAGTCCTTGGAGAAGGACAGCCTGCTTAGGAAAAAAAAATAACAGAGGGTCAGGGAAAGTGCGGAAGATTGACACACAGATTGGATCTCTAGTGAAGTGGATTGACACAGAGAGACTGCAACAATGAGCGCTTGAGATTGTGAGGAAGGTGCAAGATAGGGCAGGGTTTTGTTCTGTTCTACATAGAATCTCTGTGAAAATGTTTTATGAGACTGTAGGTTCATGTTACTTTGAAACTGACTTGAGTTTGGATCTTTTTGCATAAATATTAGACAAGACCTATAGCTATGAATTTTAGATATCTTAACTGTAGGAAAAGAAAGTAGATACTTCTATTAAAAAAAAGAAAAAGATGAATCGTACTGGGGAAGTCTCCTGCCAGGGACCTCTCCAGAGTGCTGAGGAGCAGTAGCGTCATTCTTGAGAGTAAGGTGTGCCTGATCCAAGCTGGTCTTCACATTTGCATGCTGTGCATCAGAGAGCTGGACAGTGACCAAAGATGACAGAAGAATTGATGTCTTTGAGTTATGGTGCTGGAGAAGAGTCTTGGCCATACTGTGGATCACCAGGAGAACAAATAAGTCTATCTGGAAGACGGTGAAACCAGGTTCTCCTTGGAGGCTAGTATTTTTTTTAATACTAGTATATGTACAAATTTCAAATACTTTGTTTTTAGACCACATTCTTCCAATTCCCCTTACCCCCCCATCAAATTTTACAACTACATTATTAATCTCCCCATCCCTGCACCTCCTCATCCCTCTGCTTCCACCCTCCCCTATTCCTTGGATTCTTACTCTACAATAATGGTTTTATACAATATTTGTACTTGTGGGACTGAGTTAGTTCACTCTGCATAATGCTCTCCAGTCCCTAGGATTTTGAAGCTTTCTCTTATTCTTTGGGCACCTGGCCAGGAGGGATCAGTCCTTGGAGAAGGACATCATGCTTGGAAGGGTGGAGAGACAGCACAAGAGAGGAAGACCTTAGATGAGATGGCTTGACAAGTAGCTGGGGCAATGGGGGTAGGTGTGTCGGAGTCAGTGAGCATGGCTCAGGATAGGGCAGGGTTCAGAGCTCTTGTACATAGGGTTGCTATGAGTCACAGGTGACTTGATGGCACTTAATAGCAACAGTAACAACATGTATGTATGCATATGTGTGTGTTGCTCTGATGGTGTAGTTCATAAGCAGTTGTGCTGCTAACTCAAAGGCTGCCCCTTTCTGGCAGTTTGAATCCACCAGTGGCTCCATGGGAGAAAGATAGCTCGTCCCCTCCTGGGTAATTTACAGCTTTGGAAACTCGGTGTGGAGGGACAGCTTATGGGTCAGTTCCAAGTTGACGGCACTGAGTGAGTGATGCTTGTGTATACTTCTGTACACTCATGTGCTGCCTAACACCCACTTATTTGGAACCTCGTGTACACTTGTGATCCCAAATGTAGAGTTCAGAATTTGATTGGAGAACAAGACACAACAAATGTGGCAACTCCTGCATGCAGCATACACATCTGTTGTCTTTTGTTGCAAAGTGATTGTGCTTCTAGGTGTATAATAGCACAATACAGTTATAACCTACAGTGTTACTAGCTTATCTATGCACTGTATTGCAGTTTCTATCATTATGATAATGTACACTTTCGCTTGTAACAAATTAAAAATTAACCATCTCACTGGACATTAAGCTGAAAGAGCTGAAGAACAAACTGAAGCCTCGAGTTGAAATACATAAGGATATTGAAGGCAGAAGGTTGAATGACTCCAGAAGCATCAAAAGAAGATGGAGAGGGAATACAGAGGCACATACGAGAAAGAACTGGCTGACCCAGAAGAATCTCATGAAACAACAGATGATCAAGAGTCGATGGTGATGAGGGAGGACGTTCAAGCTGCTTTGAAGGAATTGGCAAAAAAAAAAAAGTCCTCAGGAATTGATGGAATACCAATTGACATATTTCAGCAAATAGATGCTTCCCTCGACACACTCATCAGGTTATGCCAAGAAATCTGGAGGACAACTGCCTGGCCAACTGATTGGAAGAGATCAGTATTCCCATTCTAAAAGAAAGGTGATTCAACAGAGTTGAAATTGTCGAATGATATCACTAATATCACACACAAGCAAAGTCCTGCTGAAGATTATCCAGAAACAACTGGAACAACACATCAGCAGAGAACTATCAGATGTGCACGCTGGGTTTAAAAGAGGCTGTGGCACTAGGGACATTGTAGTCAATGTTAGATGGATGGATCTTGAATGAAAACAGAGAGTACCAAAGAAATCTCTGTTTTCATTGACTATGCAAAGGCATTGACTATAGACCACAAGAAATTGTGGCTAACCTTGAGAAAAATGGGGATACCAGATCACTTAATTGGGCTCATGCAAAACTTATACTTGGACCAGGAAACAACATTCAGAATAAACCAGGGAAACACTGCATGGCTCAGGATCAGGAAAGATGTGCATCAAGGATGCATCCTATGTCCATACCTTTTAAAACTATATATAGAACAGATTATTCGGGAGGCTGGACTTTATGAGAGAAATGTGGAATCAGGATTGGAGGAAGATTCATAAACAACCTGTGTTATGCAGATGACACATCTTTGCTTGCTGAAACTGAGGAGGACCTGAAACACTTGCTGCAGAGGGTCAATATAGATTTAAGCTCAACACCGAGAAAACAAAGATTCTCTTCACTGGGCTGATTGGCAGCATCATTGTAGATGGTGAAGAAATTGAGATTGTTGATAACTTCAGCTTGCTTGGTGCCACAATCAATACTCTTGGCACTAGCAGTCAGGAAATAAAAAGACTAATTGCATTGGAAGAGTCTGCATCAGGGATCTTTCTGGAATACTGAAGATCAAAGATGTCAGTCTGGAGATTAAAGCACACCTGATTCAGGCCATTGTCTTTGCTGTTACATGCTATGTATCTGACAGCTGGACAGTAACTAAGGATGATACAAGAAGGATCGATGCCATTGTGTTGTGCTGGAGAAGAGTATTGAGCATACCATGGACTGCCAGGAGAACAAATAGGTCTGTCCTGGAGAGGATGAAACCAGGACATTTCCTGGAGGTGAGGATTTACAAGCTCCATCTCACATACTTTGGGAATGTGGCAAGGAGGAATCAGTCCTTGGAGAGGGACATCATATATATGTTTGTAGTTCCCAGCATTGAACATACTTGAGTTATGGCAAACTGCACTTAAGACTTTTTTTTTTTTAAGGCATCTTAACTGTAGAGATCTAGAGTTCATATATGGGTGCAATACGTAATTTGCTAATGTTATCATTCACAAATGTGATGTTTCTAACGGCTCAAAACAGATACCAGATTTATGAACATATTGATAATAAAAAGCAGCAATAATGAAAACATGAAAAAGAAGTATGTGACTTGCATCAAAACAAATTTATATGCATAAAAAAGATACATTAATATTTATTTATATGCACACATATGTTGTTGTTATGTGCTGTAGAGTTGCCTGTGACTCATAGCGACCCTATGTACAACAGCTGTAAACCCTGCTCTACCCTGTGCCAATCTTACTGTCTCTGACACACCCACCCCCCATTACCCCAGTCACTGAAACAGTCCATCTCATTGAGGGTCTTCCTCTCTTGCTCTGGCCTTCCACCCTCCCAAGCATGATGTCCGCCTCCAAAGACTGGTCCCTCTTTGCAACATGTTCAGAGTATGTCAGATGAAGCTTCAGAATCCTTGCCTCCAAGGAGCAGCCTGGCTTCATCCTCTAGGACAAACCTATTTGTTCTCTTAGCAGTCCATGGTATGTTCAATACTCTTATCCAACACCACAGCTCAAAGACACCAAGTTTTCTTCTATCATCCTGTTAATATTTAGTTAGACAACACGTTTTGTTAAGTATCTACTGCATGTCAAGGTGGGTGAGGATCTTACTCTGGCAGCACTTATATTTTACACAGGTGTGGACATTGATGAAGAGTTTCATGTGATTTAAAAAATTACATATAATTCTACAAATTATTATAAATGGAAAATTTTCTGTATATTATAGTTTTGGGAAATTTGGGATTTCTCTGCAAGGCCTCACATTTCCCAGTAAGTAGTGCTTTGATTATGGAACTAATTTTACACAAATACTTGGTTTATAGTATGTCAGTTTACACATGAATTTTGTTTCTTTTTAGAAATTTTTACTTCTGACTATTAAAAGGTAATTTCTTTCTAAACAATTATAAAAATGATTAGAATCTCTAAAGGGAAATAAATGTCTTTTAAGAATGTTTTCCTCTCTTTATCTCAGAAGTAGTTTTCAAAATCTAGGAATTTGTTAGGTTTGAATGTAAAAGGAATCTGAGCATTTGGATGACGTAATAGATCTTGATAAACCTGTTTGAGGTTTTCTATCTAGTTTCTTCATGATGTTGTTTATATGATCTAAGAAGACGACTAGATATTTTTCTTCTTAAAAGGTCATATAACACAAGTGATAGCACTTAAGAGAAATGTTTTTAGATAACTATGCTTTACTTATCCTTAGATGAACAGAAATGCCCTACCCTTCTATTGTCCAATGTATAAAGCCCTTACAAGACAGAAGACTAGCCTAGCATACTGGTCAAAGGAGAAAAAGAATGTTCTTTTGAAAAACATGTTGCCCTTCTTTAATTTCCTTTCTGTGGTCACACACAATGAGGATAATTAACAGCCACTTACTAGACTTTCTTTAAGCAGATCACTGACCTGGGACGTGCTCACTTAGTCTCAGAAAGGGGCTTGGTTAATGGAGAAGAACATCACAGCTGACATTTACGGGTGGGGTCAGTGGGTAAGAGCAGCCAGCTTTTTGACTGAAGTGTGTGTGTTCTGGGTGACTCCCACCAGTTAATAAAATGAATGCTGACTTCTTTTTATTTCTTTAACCTTGCCACTGTTTGCCTGCATTCAAACAAAGGCAATTGCAACACTTTCATGATTCACAAAGCTTGAGACAGAAAGATGTTCATCTCATGGATGTCTCCAGTTGTTGAGTTAGCGGTTTGTATAACGAGGGCTATGAAATCTCTTGTTCCCTAATTAGAGAAAGGCGCACTGACAGCGTGCAGGACCCCTTTTTTCTGCTAGAGATGATTTTTACGGTTGAATGTGCATGTGAAGTGTCTTAAGCTCAAAGACAGACCCTAGCTATATTGATGGACTGGGACTGCATTAAGAATTACTTGGAAAGTTGTCATAATTTAGACTTTACATTTTTCTCTTATTATTTTTTTAATCTCATTAAGTGTTTTCTTATGTAAATTAAACAAACAAATAAACAACCAAAAACCCACAAAACCCCAGGATATATATGTGCAGTACAAAAGAGCATAAAGTTAAAAAAATCTTGCTCTCAAGTCCCTAACATTCTCCTCAGAGACAGATCTGCAGTACTTTAACACCTTCCAAAGATTATCTGTGTTATTTCTTTTTTATACCAATGATGCCTATCTTGTTTTTATACTTAAATATTTTTCTTGGGAGTGTTTCATGCCATCATATATGTTGAACTGCCTCATTTTTGTAGGTTTAAAACTCATTACCATTGAGTCTCATAGTTTACCCTCCAACAGATTTCTGAGGCTGTGAGTCAGAGGGGAGCCCTAACGGCTTAGTGGGAAGGAGCTGTGATGCCAACCCAAAGGCATGCCATTCAGATCCACGAGCTGCTCCCTGGAAAAAAGATGGTTAGTCTCTTCTCATGCAGTATATTGCCTCTGAAAACTTGGAGGAGCCTCTGCACACCCATGTTTATAGCAGCTTTGTTCACAGTAGCGAAGAGTTGGAAAAGATCCAAGAGCTCATCAACAAACGAATGGATAGAGAAGCTGTGGTATATTCACACAATGGAATACTACACTGCATTGAAAAACAAGGAACTCAGGAAATATTATTCAAAATGGGTGACCCTGGAGGACATTATGCTGAGTGAAGTATCTCAGTCACAAAAGGACAGATACTGCATAGTGCCACTGTTATAAAACAGGACTGACATGGGGTGGGGGGGAGGCTAAAAGAAGAGGGGATAAATAATATATATGGCATTTAAACAGGTGCGGGAGAGAACTGTATAAAAGGAATATATGATTAGGTATTGCTGGCATGACAAGAGTCCAGAATAAGACCTGCATAGTAAAGTGGTCTGGGGCGGGGGGGTGCGACGACTGTATAACAATGAAAGAACTTTTTCCCCCGGAGAAAAAAAGCTATCTTGGAGCGGGGAGCAGGGAGGAAAATATGCAACGATGAATGATTGGAAACCCAAGTTCTTTATAAACTTTCATTAAAATTGGATAAATAATGTATACTGCATTGAAACAGATGAGGGAGAGAACAGTTTAAAAGTGACATATGATAGGGTATTATGGTTATCACAATGGTACAGAATGAAGGTTGCATAGTGGAGTGTACTGGGGGTGGGAGGTGGGGGTGGGATATTGTACACCAATGAAGGAATTTTACTTTTCAAAGAGATGAGCAAACTGGGGGAGGGGGGTGGGCAGGGAGAAAAGTGCAACAATGAATAAATGGAAATCCAAAATCTCTAAATGTTCATTATAATTAATAAAATATCAATAAAAACAACAACTTGATGGAGCCTCAGCTATGAGTGGATTCCAATTCAGCATATAAAACAAGTCAAAGGTCAGAGATTGTCCATCTTTCTTTTTCAGAGCAGCTGGTGGATTTGAACCAACAAAGAGACATTGCTTCTGGTTTAGCAGGGAGGCTCTCTATGGACTCTGCCACCAGAGAGCTTTCCTTTATAGGTACATTCTCGTCTTTGTATTGTGCTACTGTTTCTCTCTATATGATTTCTCTATAGCTGAATATTTAGATGTTTCATGAGATTTTTTTGCTTTTACAAACAGATGATAAGGCTTTGTTTTTTTGCTTGCTTATTCAGTTACCTTTCAAAGAGGAGGTACTGATTTACAGCCCTACCCATGGTGCCTCTTTCTCCATGCCTTTGCCCCCTCTTTTTTTTAACAACAACAACAAAAATTGCTTTTGTCATCTTGACACATGGATATTAATATCTTGCTCCTCCCTCCCTCTTCATTGCTGTCAGAACTGACTCATGGCTGAACCTCCAGTGGTTTCCAGACAGTAAATCTTTAGTAGTTTTAGTGGCTTAGTTCTTGATCATCCCCTTGAATGCTTCCAGTATTAAGGGACTCAAAGCCTCCTGGGATTCTAATGCCTTTTCTGGGTTTAGATAACAGAAAATTCAAGTATGTTAAGAGAGTAGTTAAATAGCGAGGATGTGAGCAGCTGTCCTCTTTATAAACCATATTTATGAAGCTAGCTTATTTCAGACCCAAACCAGGGTCCTGAATCCTGTTTAGTGAATCTCATCCATTTGAGAATGAGAAAGTACAACCAGGGGAAGGCACTTTGAGGAAATAGTAGTATCTACTGCTGCATAATAGAGATGCCACCCAAAAGGTTAGCAGTTTGAGTCTCTGTGTGGGAGAAAGATGGGTAGTTTCCTTCCTTCTGCTGCCAGTGGCAGTAGATTTTGGTTTATACATGATAAGCTACCTCAAAACGTAGTGCCTTGAAACTGTGATAAACATTTCTTACCTCACAGAGTGTTTGTGGTTCAGGAATTTTGGAGCATTGGTTGCGGCTTTAGGTGGCTCCGAGGTGGCAGTTGATATGCCGTTTGAAGCTGTATCCATCTGAGGCGTGACTGGAAGGTCTGCTTTCACCATCACCTACTCACATGACTGTTGGTAGAAGACCTTAATTCCTTGCTATATGAGTGTCCTTAAGGCTGGGTGGCTGGCCACTCCCAGAATAAGTAATCTAGGATGTAGCAAAGTGCAAGCTGCTGTGTCTCTTATGACTTAGCCTCTGTAGCATCATTTCTACAATGTCTCATTGTGTGTATGTTGTTGTTGTTATTAGGTACCATTGTGTTGAGTATAACTCATGGTGACCTATGAACAAGAGCTATGAATTTGATCCTCTCCTCTACCGTCCTCACCATGTCTCTGAGAGACTTGAGCCTGTTGCTGCAGTCACTGTGTGAATCCATCTCATTGGGGTCTTCCTCTCTTTTGCTGACCCTCCACCTTTCCAACCACTGATATGCTTTTCAAGCCTCTCCTAGCAACATGCCCAAATTATGAGAGATGAAGCTTTGCCATCCTTGCTTCCAAGAAGCACTGTAATTGTACGTTTTCCAAGACATACCTGTTTGTTGTTTGTCAGTCCATGGGATATTCAGTACTCCTCTCCACAACTCAAAGGTATCATTTCTTCTCCTGCCATCTTTATTTTTTTACCATTTCTCAGATGGATAGCAAGTAATTGAAAAGACCATGACTTGAATCAGGCACACCTTAGTCTTCAAACTTACATCCTTGCTCTTCAGTATTTTGGAGGGGTCCCTGACAAAGGCCTTGCCCAAAGCAATACATCTCCTGATGGTACCAAGGGTATTGATTATGGATACAAGTAAGATAAAATACTTCACAGCTATGGGAGAGGCCTACAGAGGAATGGGAATGCTGAGAAAGGAAGGCTTTCTTGGAGGGGAGGTTGGTAAGCCTCCAGCCTACAGATTCATATCCTTTCCAGTTGCCAAATAAAATAGACTCACTCTTCTCAAGGTCCAAAGATTTTATCCAAATATGGAGTCTACTTTGTTGTATAGGAAAACTGGGAGATAAGTAGACAGATACTGAAAATCATAGAAATCTTTGTATTAATTTTCTTTTGCTGGAAAAGATTGTTGAAGTGGGCATGATTCTTAGTCTTATAAACATTTAAGTTCTGTCTATGAAACTACTGGCACCAATAAATAGAAAATAGATTTATGCTCTTGACAGAGGAATGATGTTTTAGAATAATATTCCAGCTTTGTCCCCAGCCAGAAAAGTTTCATGACATTCAGCACTTCTCAAGCAAAAGGGTTATGTTCCTGGAAAACCTACACGGGAGAATTTCCCAAAGAACTTGAAGCTTAAGGAGGAAAACATAGTGATCAAACTGTGCTATTTCCTTTTGGTCTAAGCCTCAAGCCTGCCATTTTATACTTCATTTTGTGAGAGTGAAGCTAGAGCTCTGCAAACTTAATTTCCCAGATGGACTGCCAAAAGAAAGACAGACATGTCCTGAAAAAGTGCAGCCAGAGTGCTCCTTAGAGGCAAGAAGGGCAAGGCTTCGTCTCTCAGTTTGGACATGTCCCAGGGAGAGGCTCTTTGTTGGAAAGGTACATCATGCTTGGAAAGATGGATGGTCAGCAAAAGAGAGGAAGACCCCCAAGAGAGGAGTTGACAAAGTAACCACAGCAGTGGGTTCAAATGCGTCAAAGATGGTGAGACTAGAACATGGTAGGTCATAGGATTGCTATGACTCATACTTGACTCAATGGCACCTAACAAGAAGCAATTTACCAGCTGGATTCTTATTGTTAGTTCCTGGCAGTAGAAGACTGATGTTTAAGAGGAAAGCTGTTTTCAGTGTCTGTCAGCATTCCTGCTGGGGCAGAGGTAGACTGTAGCTCTAGCCTGTAAGTTTCCTGGTCTTTTCACCACCAGCCTTGCCATGACCTTCAAGGAGGGCCAACGACCAATTATATTCTACATTCACCACTCCTTAGTCCTAGTAACAATTTCTCCTTTGAGCACCCAAGTTTGGTAACCCCATCAAATCCCACCTCTTTTGTTCTTGAGGCCTAAAGTTGGTAGTTGCTACTAATGTTTGGTTTTATCTACATCCTCTTTGTACTTTTACAGTCTGCCAACATCTTTGTAACTAATTTCCTGTGTTAAATTCCTGCCATTTAAAATACCTATTCTCAGAGGTTTCTGCTTTCCCACTGGCTGATCAATTTCTGAGGTTTCTCTGTACATCGTCCTTCATAATTACAGTGATATGCTAGTAAGATATTTTTTCCTTTTTGCAAGATGATGTTCATACAGAGGAACCACTGTTCTCCATCTGCTCCTTTCCCCAAATGTGTAGTGCTTTCTCACTTTAGCATTCATAGGAGATTATTTCATACAGTGACCCTGGCTTCATGGAGTAGCTCTCTAGTCTCTTTAGTCCTAATGGTCCAGATGTAGAGTATCTGGGATCCCGAAGTAGTTTCCTTTTAATCTGTTTGACCCAAGTTCTTCATCCATTTCCCGGTACAAAGGCACATGCAGCTGTCCATCCATCCCTCTCCTGGGTCCTGCCTGAGCACCTGCTGGTGGAGCCACTTTCCATTTTCCCATGGCCTCCCTCCCTACAAACACTGCTCACTGATTGACAGACAGCTCTAGGGCTTACTTTATTCCCCCTCATCTCCCTTTCTTTTTTCCAAGACATTTGTTCCTACTGTGCTTTATTTTTCCTCTCCTATTCCCAAAGTCCTGTTCGCGCTTTTTCTTATTATCTCCAATTGGAGTAATTCATAGTTTGTCTATATTAAAATTCAGAGCTTCTCC
This sequence comes from Elephantulus edwardii, assembly GCF_000299155.1. Lineage (NCBI taxonomy): Eukaryota > Metazoa > Chordata > Mammalia > Macroscelidea > Macroscelididae > Elephantulus > Elephantulus edwardii. The sequence goes on from NW_006399848.1 coordinate 5,077,404, forward strand.
TGAATAGGTATACCTTCTGAACAGTTTGAATTTTATATAATGAGGATGCTGGATAATTATACCAAGTTATGATGCAAGTGAGTGTTTTAGAATCCAGAGAAAATCAGCTCGTGATTTCGTTAATGGTGCATCTGTTCTATGGGTTGGTAAATTAATTAAGCCTTTCTGCTTTGATTAGAGCAGTTGCTGTGCGTTTCTTTAGTAAATATTTATTTTTGTGTTATCTTTATATGACTCTGTATCAGGAGAGTGCATTGGGGCTTACAAAGGAGGAAAATATCTTGGCTTTTGATGGTCTTAAAAGACATTACTATGTACCTGGAGATATACAGCACCTTTAAATAGCTAAAGAACCAAAAGAATATGATAGAAATTGTCTGTACATATACCTTGTGATGCATATAATACTGGTGCTGCCTGTATGCAGTCGTCAAGCTTTACATCTTTTACAGCTCTGAAGTAGTTAATGCTGGTCTAACCTATTGAGTAGATAATGACTCAGGCATATGGGCTAAATTTCTTGCCTAACAATACCTGTCTAGAAAGAGATAGAAGTTAGGAGTGGACTCCTAGGTAGGGAGAATCTAAACACAATTATAGGTAGAAGTGATGGTTGCATGTGTGTCTGTGTGTTTTGAGATTTGCCGGATGTCTTTCACTGAAAATCTCCTCCATCCTCCTGCCGTGTGCGCTGGTGGCTGACTTGAGTGGATTATCACACTACTGAATGCCTTCGTCCTTTGACTTTCAGCTTGGTTTGAAAGGAACTCAGGAGATCTTGTGAGCTAGTGGAGAGCCATGTTGGTGCTTATTCTTTCAAATGATCTTTGTTATATCACCTGTTAGCTCCATGTAGCTCACTCATGTCTTCTTTCTCTCTGTCCCTCTGTGTCTCTGTTAGGATTCTGTGAATCACCCCCATCCTTCACCCCTCCTAGGACAGGTTAACAAACTTTTAAAAAACCATTAGAATGACTTTTGTTATTGTTGAGAATATGCAGTGAAACATATACCAAGTCAGCAGTTGCTCTTTCTCCCATTGATGTAAATTCATTCCTCTCAACGATTCCTGTCTAGTCTTTCAAGTTGCAGTTGTCAGTTTCGACCCCATGGAGATCTCAAAAGAGCATAATGTTTAAGGCAGACATTTTTATAAATATTAATAAAAGTTGGGTTTTGATCATACTCAACCTGAACGCTACCATGTGTTTCCTAAGAAACTTGAGTGATAAAATCAGATTTAAGAAACTAAGGCCCTAATGACTGATATGCAGACATTTTATGCCTTTTTTTTAAAAACAAATTTCTCTGGTTTGCTTACAAAGTTCATATACATTGTTTTTCACACCAGATCTTTCTCATTTCCTTTATTCACCCCTCCCTCCACTCATTAAATTGTGCGACCCTGTATTACCTCCCTGCTCATCCTCACCCTTCTGTTCCCACCCTGCTTGCCTTGGATCCTCATACTTGTTTTAATAGTGATATTTCTATTTCAATGGTAGTCATCTTGTACAGTATTTGTCCTTATAGGACTGAGTTAGTTCACTTAGCATAGTACTCTCCAGTCCCTCCCAAGTTATGGAGTAATTTTTGAAATCATTGCTCCTGCATGCTGCATACTATTCCGTTGTGTGAATGTACCACAATTTCTCAATTCATTCAGCTGTGGTTGGACATTTGGGCTGTTTCCATGTTCTTGCAATGGTGAATAATGCTGTTATGGACATTGGTGTACAAGTCTCCATTTGTGTCTCAGTTCTTATTTTCTCAGGGTACATTCCAAGCAGTGGAATAGCTGGGTCATATGAAATTTCTGTGCTCAGCTTTTTTGAGGGTATGGCAAACTGCCTTCCAGAGTGATTGTATAATTTTACAATCCTACCAGGATTATTTTAAGAGTTCCTATCTCGCCATATTTTCTCCAACATTTATTACTTTTTAACTTTGCCACTGCTACTAAGGTGAGGTGGTATCTCCTTGTGGTTTTGATTTGCATCTTTCTTATTATGCAGACATTTTTTGTAAGGAGTTATTTGGTTCTTCACTCCCTTTCCTTCTTCCTTTCTTTCTCCACATAAAACCCGATTGCCATCCAGCTGACTGACACACAGAGTGACCTGTAGGACATACTAGAACTAGTCTATAGGGTTTGACACAGCAATGTGCTTGAGCATGCTGGAGATCGTTAATATGACACAGGATAGATCAAGATAGATCAGGAGTCAGAACTGCTGTTTATAGGCTCACTAACAACAACAACAACAACAACATGCTTTAAAGGCTGTAATCTTAAGGGAAACAGACTGCCACATTTCGCTCTTAGGTAATAGCTGTTGGATTGCAATAACCAGACTTTCTGTGAGCAGAGAAGTGCTCAAGTCCTTTGCCCCTAGGGCTCTTGACGTGCAGCATAGAGAGTAACAAATAGACTTGAAGGAATTTATAAATGAAAACGAGAATAATCATAGTAGAAATTAATAGTGAAATGTGTTTAAGAAATGAAGAGACGGAAGAGAAGACCCTAGCTTATGATGTTGAGTGATTACTTGTGAAATATGACTAGCAGTTTAGCAGTTGGTTGCTAATTTTTCCTGCTCAGGCAACCAGCCAACTAATGCCTTAATTCTTGCGCCAGGATCAGCTCATAGCTGATCCTCCATAGGGTTTTCAAAGGCTATAATTTGGATGGGAGGCGATTGCTCATCTTTCTGCCTTAGAGCAGGTAGTAGATTCAAACTAACTGCACTTGGTTTGACAACTCTTTACACCAAAAGGCTACCTACCCACAAGGCCACTAGATCTTCCTATATATTTTTTTTTTTACTACACACTTTAAAATTTTCTCTGACAAAAATTTTAAACCAACCCAACCCAACCCAACCCAACCCAAACTAACACACACTTATTTTTCTTTCTTTAGTTTCTTAAAGTATTACCAAGAAGGGGAGAATGTAGGTTTTTGGGATTTTTTAAACCTTAAAAGAGACCAGTTGGTAGTTGATTTTCATAACTCTTGTATACTCTAAATAGGTAACCTCGCCTTAAAAGATATCCAAGCCAATAACATTCTTGACTGCCACCCCAGAATTTAAGATGCCTGTGGTGTTTCAGGATCTCTAGCAGATTTTTAATTGAATTTTTTTTAAATGAGTCGGGAAAAATGTAGTTTCACTTATTGCCAATGTATAGTTCCTACCCTGTTGAAATAGCTTTGCTGATTAGGCAAAGCACTAGGCAAGATGTAGGCGCCTTAGTGTCATAGTGATTAAAGCATTTGTCTGCCAGCCCAGGAAAAGTTGGTGGCTGCTTCCCTAAAGATACATAGTATCTGAAACCTTAGCAATTTTACTCTGTCTTCTAGGGTCTTGTGAGTCTGAATTGACTCAAAAGCAATTGGGTGGCCCTTTATTTGTTTAGTTAAGGTAAGAACATAACATCAGAAGATAAAACAGGAAAAGGAAGTGTTTCTGGGGTAAGCTGTCAGTTCTCATATGCGAAGTTCAGTCTTTAAACGTGAAAAGGGATTTCTTTGAACTAGACATTGTGAAGGGCAGATACCAGTTTCCTTGCCAGAGATACTTGGGCTTAATTAATCACTTAATTAATCACATCCTTGTGTACGATTTGAGAAACAGAGCTGAAATACACACTGAAATCTGACATGAGTCAAGTATGAAATCTTCTAGGTCTTTAATTGTGAGTAATTTGTCCTATAACTTTTATTTCAAATTGAGGAAATGAACATACCACAAATGCATGTCTAAAGTATGAGCACATTTTGGAAATATTAATGTGGTTATTACATGCCTCTGAGTAAGCAAAGATCTATTCTTTCAAGACTTCCTCTGGCCACCCATAATTCTTCCAAGGGATCTGATATCCTGAGATTTTTGCCAAACTCTCTTGAGAGTTGACTCATGCCTCAACACTCTCAGAGTTTCCAGTGGTCTGTTTAACTCTTCTGCTCACTGCATGTGGATGTTGAATGCGAATATATAGTCTCATCCTGAATTACCTAACTCTGTACTGTGTATCTTTAGGAAGATCACTTTCCTGTAGAGTGCCAAGCCTGTCTTTGCTGCTGAGGGATCATATGAAGTGGATTAGCCTATGTTGTTAAAGCACTTAGGACTCCCTAGAGGAGAATGCCTTGCAGTTTCCAGGCATAATTATTGAGTCTTCCAGTTGGAATACAGCAAACAAAATGCATTCACTTTAAAGCCAGACACTCACCCTTATCTTCCAGGGATCCCATTTGGCTCACACATCTAGGTAATATATCTTGAATTTGAAAGCATTTGAGTTGCAGTCAGGTAATATTTTAATTATTATTCTCTATTCTTCATAGGGTAGGACTCATTGTTTTGATGTCTGCATCTAAACACTGCCTCTGTGAAAAATCTTCCTTAACCTAAATTAAAGTGGACAGGTGCTTCTGTTTCTGAAGAGCACTTAGAGCTGCTTGATCCAGTTGTGCCGGCTTAATGGACGCATTCCAGTCTCAAGTGCTCTCCGCGTAGTTCCAAGCATCTAAAGTCATGATAAAGTGAGAAACCTTGAGGAGTGAACTTCTAATTTCTTTCACTATTAAAAATAAAATAAGCAAGAAGTTGAAAAAAAAATATATTTATATCTGTACAACGCACACATGGAAAAAACCCTCACACATCCAAACCTCAAACAACTCCATCTGTTTCATAGAAAAATTTGTCCTAACATTCAGCACATCAACTCACCACTCAGTTGAGCCTCCTTTTGTTGCCATCAAGGAATCCCAGTGCCTGGTGGCTGATTGAAACGCTGGCATGAGAGAGACGCGGCTGGCAGTCCACTTCGGGAAAGACAGCCTTGGAAGCCTCTGGGCCAGTTCTGCTCTGTCCTGAAGGGTTGCTGTGAGCTGGAATTGACTAGACAATAGTGGATTTTTGGATTTGATTTTGTTGATACAAGCTGTAAAAAGTGTGAGCTGAGGTGGTTGTGTTTCCCACTAGGCACTGACCTTTGTGGTGACTGCACAGGGCACTTGCCCGCAGCAGCCGTAGGAGCTGAAGCTCAGGGCCAGCCAGCAACATTGCCCATTGGGCGGGGATGGGGCGCTGCAGCTAGTAGGAGCTGAATTGTGAACTGTGGCTGTGGAGGCTACAAACCCATTGGCAGCCCTGCCTCCTGGCACTCCTCCAAGCAAGTCCCTCCACCGAGAGGAGATGTAAATATGGTCAGACATTGCCCAGATGGATGCTGTGTGGGAGCATATCTCTGTGTGTGTGTCTGCCTGTCTGTGTGAACCTTTTTGACGGGCTCTTTGAAGGTATACTATTTTAAGGTTGAATTTGACTAATTAGCAAATGGGGAAGGACTTTGCTTAAAGTTTAGAGAGGATTTTCTAAGGAAGTGACAGGAAAAAAAAGTATGTTTGATCTTTAAGTGACAGTTGGGATAAGCTAATGGATGAAGTAATGGTGACTTCGGTTTGCAGAATAGAGTTGTGTAGCGTGTTCATAGACCTTTGGCAAATCACCAGGCTTTACATTTTAAGTGCCACTTGGTAGGTTTGAATTGCCCACCTTTCGGTTACTGGGCCAGAGCTTAACGAGAGGACTTGTTTTGAGTTAAAATAAACTTTATTCAACCGCTAACATAAGCAACAATACTAGCAATTTTTAAAATGCTTATTTAAATGAAAATCCAACTTTTCTGTAAACTTTCATTAGTTACAACTAAAATAAAAAATTTTTAGAATAGTACTTATTCAGTGAAAGGCTTAATGGTTGTTGGGCCCATAGAGTGTGGAGACAGGGTAATGTGGTGTTTAAGAGCAAGAATTCTATAATCAGACTTCCTGAGTTCAAATTTTGGCTCTGCTTTTACCTTCTAAATGATCTGGTTATGTTAATTAACATCTCTGAGCTCCAATTTCTTCTTCCGTAATTTGAGGGTAATAATCTTGCCTACTTCCTAGCATTGCTGTGGACTGAATGTATGAATACTTAGATCCAGCTTGATACTTGATAAGTGCTCATTAGTAGTTACTATTATGTTGCTGGCACTGTGCTAACTGTAGTGAGGGAGAATATGGGGAAACTGGTGCCAAAAATCCTACAGAGTGGCACGTAAAATAGCAGTACAGGATGTGTGACTTCAGTACAAAAAGTTCTTTTTTTAAAATTTACTGTTTAAGAAGGTGGTCCATTCAGTGAATGTCTTAAGGCCAATTTTAATCTCTTTAAAAGATCTGAAATTAATAGAGTATACATATAAATCCTGAATGACCTTTTCCTCTGCTTGGATTGATTTCGTGAAATTTGACCACTTGCCTGACTGTGGAAATGCACACTGGCCTTTTGCTTCAAGTCTCTAGTAGGTGAACCAATAAGGCTGGATGTTCCTGTTCCTTAAATACCTTCTTAAGGAATTTATCAACAAATGTGTCAATTGCATCTCAATGTCAAAACCCCCAAAGATTCTTACCACTGGACTAATAGGCAGCGTCATGATGGATAGAGAGAAGATTGAAACTGTCAACAGTTTCATCTTGCTTGGATCCACAATTAACACCCTTGGTCCAGCAGTCAGGAAATATGGAGAGACACCACATTGGAAAAATCTGCAGTTAGGGACCTCTCCAAATTATTGAGGAATAGTGATGTCAGTTTGAGGATAAAGGTGCATCTGATTTTGTCCACAGTCTTTCTGATCATTTGCTATGCATCTTAGAGGTGGACAGTGAATAAAGATGACAGAAAAAGAATTGACACCTTTGAGCTGTGGTGTTGGAGAAGAGTACTGAACATCCCATGGACAGCAATGAGAATGAACAGATGTGTCTTGGACAGAGTGCGGCCAGAGTGCTCTTTGGAGGCAAGAATGATGAGGCTTCACCTCACATACTTTGGGCATATTGCAAGGAGGGACAATTTCTTGGAGAAGGATATGATGCTGGGAAGGGTGGAGGGTGACACAGTGACTGCTACAATGGTCTCTTTTGTGTCAGGAAGTGTGAGGATGGTGCAGGATAGAACAGAGTTTAGATCTTTTGTTCATAGGGTTACTATGGGTCATACTCTACTCGACGGCACCTGGTGACAGCAGCATGAACAAATGAGAGAACTACTTGTTCATGCCCCATTTCTTTTTGCTCTTACTTAATGATTGAGATCACATGGTGGCCATGAAATTTCTTTCCTACTTTTCTATCACTATTCTTTCCCCTCAGTCAGATGCCCTTAGAACAGTCAGAGACAGCCCTCTGGCACCTCTATGCATTGGGATGATTTTCATACAATGCAATGGAATAATATTTATCAAAGACTGTCAATTTCTAGAGGAGTGGCCATGAGCAGTTAACCTCTCTGTGCCTTGTTGTTGTTAGGTGTTGTTGAGTAATACAACTCATAGCGACTTTGAACAACAGCCCAGAACTCTGCCCTATCTTGTGCCCAAGATTCCTAATTTGTGACGTAGCATTCACAGTAGTACCTTCCTTCCTCATAGAAACATGAGGATACTTTGGACTAGTAGTACTTGCGATAGGGCTTACAAGGTGCTTGGCACTCAGGAGATGGATGATCTGTATATCATGAGTTGTTAGGGTTTTCAGTTGAAAATTGCCTTTCCATTTTTTCAGCTGATGTTTAAGAAAGAAAGTATTCCTAATCTTGCTCATTTTGAGGTGTGAAAATAGATTTTGGCATCAGAGTATCATGACTTTAGAGTTGGGTTTCCTCAGTTTATAGGTATGTGACCTGAGGAAAGCACATCTGAGCTCTTAGTTTGCTGAGCTGTGATATGGGGCTATCACTATATGATACCTTCCTGGGAAAGGTGGAGGGAATGCATGTGAAGCTCACTGAAGTGGGGGAAGCACTTCTTGTTCCCTTTGGATGGAAAGGAATAACCTCACCCACCACTAGATGGAGGCCTGTTAACTCTGTACCCCTGCTGGTCAGTGAGTTCAGACTTCCCAAGACTCTCCAGGTGGTTTCTGCAGCTGTGAATTTTTCGCCCTCAGAGCAAATCCTGAGTTTAAACTCCTCAGCTTTCAGGTAGAAGCTCAGTACATTATGTACCACAAATACTAACTCCCTTATTTTCTCTATGAAGCCCTCCGTTACTGTCCAACTTTCATAAATCTCAAGACGTCTACATAACCTTAATGTGCTGCCTTATTTTCCCTTCATATACTTACGTTGTTGTTGTTATGTGTTTTTGAGTCACCTGCGACTCATAGCAACACTGTGTACAACAGCCATAAACCCTGCTCTACCCTGTGCCAATTTTATTGTCTCTGACACACCTACCCCCATTACCCTAGTCACTGAATCAATCCATCTCACCAAGGGTCTTCCTCTCCTGTGCTGTCCCTCTTCAAGGACTGGTTCCTCCTTTCAACATGTCCCAAGTATATCAGACGAAGCTTCAGAATCCTTGCCTCCAAGGAGCAGCCTGGTCACACCCTCTCTAGGATGAACCAGTTTGCTCTCTTAGCAGTTCATAGTATGTTTAGTACTCTTCTCCAACACCACAGCTCAAAGACATCAATTCTCTATCATCTCTAGTTATTGTCCAGCTCTCTTATGCATAGCAAGTAATTTCAAAGACCATGGCCTGTATTAGTTGCACTTTATTCTCCAGACTGACATCATTGCTCTTCAGTACTTTGGAGAGGTCTCTGACAGCAGACTTTCCTAACACAATATGTCTTTTAATTTACTGGCTGTTGGTGCCAAGAGTGTTGATTGTGGAGCCAAGATGCTGCCAGTCAGCCCAGTGATGAGAAATAAAGATTCTTGATGTTGAGCTTCAATTCATATTGAAGGCTGCAGTCCTTGACCTTTTGCAGCAAATGCTTCATATCCTCCTCAGTTTGAGCAAGCACAGTTGTATCATCTGCATAACGCAGATCATTCATGTGTCTTCCTCCAATTCAGATGCTACATTTCTCCTCATAGAGCCCAGCCTCCTGGATAATCTGTTATGCATATATATTGAAAAAGTATGGAGATAGGACACATCCCTTGTGTACACCCTTCCCAATTTTGAACCATGCAGTGTTCTTTTGCTCAGTTCTGATGACTGCCTCCTGGTCCAACTATAGGTTTCACATAAGCACAATCAAGTGTTCTGGGATACCCTTTCTTCTCAGAGTCAGCCACATTTTGTTGTGGTCTACACAGTCAAATGCCTTTGCATAGTCAGTGAAACACAGTGCCTTGAAAATGGCTGATTCATTATTTCAGCAATACAGTTATTTGTGTATTCATTTAATCTCCTATGAAATTGAGGGCTTCTTGAGGAAAACAAATACGCAAAAATTTGTTCTAATTTTGGTTCCTGCCCCAGCGAGGGTTAAGGAACTGTTGATAGATGAGCCTGTTTGGGTGAGCTTCCCGCCAGTGTGTTTACAATTGACATTCTTCAGATTTTTCTACCCATCACTCTTTAGAATCCCAGGACCTCTGAGATAGTGGTTGGTTATTGTTTTGTTTTTCGCATCTGATCCCTGAGCAGAAATCATTATTTCTTTGTCTCTGTCCTTACACTGCAAGAAACGAGAAATAGTTCTAAACGTTGAATTGCTATTAGCAAATTTTCTGCTTAATATTTTTGGTCACACTGCTCTAACCAGACTATCCCTGTCTAAATTCATTGCCACCTTCAGATCACCTTTAACTTTGATAAAACAAAACCACATTTCCTTTCATTTTCATGGTTCAAGAACTCTTTGGTAATATTTGCATTTTCTAAAACTGGCTCTTTTCGTTATTAGTAGGTAGGAAGTCTCCTCCCATGTGATTAACTGCCTCTGAAAACCCACCAGAGGATCAGTCTTCGTTGATTCCGACTCAAAGGTACACAACGACAACAACAACAGCAGATGTGAAGGGAGTTCTGATGGTGCATAGTCCATAGGGAGTTGTGCTGCTTACCCAAGGGTGATACCTCTCCACCAGCAGCATCCTTCTGTGTGGTTTACAGCCCCTGGAAACCCACTAGGGGCTGAGCTATGAGGTTCTGACTTGACAGCAGTGAGGCTTTTATGAATAGGCACTAAAAGAATTCTGGTGTTCTAATCCGTTGAGAGTTGCACTGCAAAGACTGTAGCACTCTGTCACTTCAAATCCACTAGCAGCTCTGTGGGAGAAAGTTGGGCAGTCTCCTCCCATGTGATTCATGGCTTCAGAAACACAGTGGAAGCTGCACACAGTGGAAGCTACAAGGTGATTGTGACTTGAGGGCAGTGAGAGTGAGTGTTGAGTGTGTGACCAAGATATAAAGTGGGAACTCTGTGGTTTTGGTTTGAAAGAATTCATTTAATGACTGATGATGCTCAGTATCTTTTGATATGTGTGTACTGTTAGAGAGATTTCTGCTCAAATCTTTATGTATAATCTTTATATGTTGTTGTTGTTATGTGCCGTCGAGTCATTTGCGACTCATAGCGACCCTATGTACAACAGCCCTAAACCCTGCTCTGTCCTGTGCCAATCTCACTGCCTCTGACACACCCATCCCGATTACCCCAGTCACTGAATCAATCCACCTCCTAGAGGGTCTTCCCCTCCTGCGCTGTCCCACTACCCTCCCAAGCATGATGTCCCTCTCCAAGGACCTGTTTCTCCTCACAACATGTCCAAAGTATGTCAGACGAAGTCCCAATATATAATTAAAAATTATTTATCTTCTTATTGTTAAGTAGTTCTTTATATTTTTGACACAAGTCTGCACTCAGACTTGTAAACATTTTTACATCATGAGTGTTGTCTTTTTTTTAAAATTTTCTTAGTAGTTATCCTCTGAAGCACAGTCTTTAATTTTGGTGATGGGTTTTTTGTTTCCTTTTTATTGTTTGTAAATTTGGTGACATACCTAAGAAACCATTCATTTTAATGGAATGAGCTAATCCTGATTCATTCTGATTTACTTCTGTGTTTTCGTCTAATAGTGTCAGATCGTTTCTCTTTGTTTTTGAACTAAACTTTTATTGTGCTTTAGGTGAAAGTTTCCATAGCAAGTTGGTTTTACAATCATAATTCATATACAGATTATTCTGTGGCATTGGGTACAATCTCTACAATGTATCAGCACTTCCCATTTCCTCTTTGAGTTTCTTCTTTCCATTGCCTTCGTTCCCCTTTCACTCCCTGCCTTCTCATCTTTGGCTTTGGGCAAATGATGACCTTTTGTTCGGTATAGTTAATTGTTCTAAGGATCACAGTCTTTATGGGTAGTTATTGTTTATTTTACTGTTACTTGAGAAGTGTCTCTAAGAATTTCTAGCCCTTAAAATTGTAAGATTAAATTCTAGATATAAGTCCCTTGTCTGAAATACTCGAGCACCACAACAAGATCAAGGAGAATAATCCAATTGAAAAATGGGCACAGGATATGAACAGACACTTCACCAAGGAAGACATTC
>NW_006399848.1:5089821-5107051 GCF_000299155.1 Elephantulus edwardii
GTTTTTTTTTTTTTACTTTTATTAAATTTTATTATTTATTTGTATGTGTGTGTGTGTGTGTACGGTCAAATCAGATATGACTGGTACAGGAGGAGACTGCCCCTCCTTCTCCAGCAAAGCATCTGGTGGATTTGAACTGCATACCTGTGGGATTGCAGTGCAGCAGGTATTGTTAATAGGAAATAAATACATATATGAAAATGTCCCTTTTTCAATATTTCTTCTTATTAAATAAATAAAGCAAAGTTTATTAAATAGATTCCAAATTATAACAAAAAAATCATTCAAAGTTTCAAGGGTTTAATACTCAAACTTTCTTTAAGATTTTAATGCCAATAACATGCCAGGAAAATTTATCTTCATCTAAGGCATTTGATAGAATGCACTGAGGGGAAATTTTTTTAAAATGGTACATGAATGAGGTACATGCTACTAAAAAAATACATACAGAGTAAATGATCACTGAAGGATTCAAAGTTAGGAAGCCTTTTTTTGTCTATATGATACTGTGGTAGTTACATAAAAAATATTGTAGAGCATGGAATGTGGACTGAATAAATTCTCCAAGAATCAATTAAAAATACCCAACTAATGGCAATCCTGACAGATTATATTGGTTAAAACTCATCTGAGCAGGTATCTCTATCTATCTATCTATCTATCTATCTATCTATCTATCTATCTATCTATCTATCCTTTTTTCCTCAATTTTCTGCTGTTTATAAAATTTGAATACATTATTTTCAAGAACATATTATTTCAATTTCCCTCATTTCCTCACCTAGCAAATTGTACAACCCCATGATTAATACCTACCGCCCTCCCCACCCCCACCCTGGCACTTCCTTATCTTTCTGCTTCCAACCTCTCCCACTCCTCTTGGATTCTTATACTCATTCTACAATAATGGTTTTATACAATATTTGTCCTTGTGCAACTGAGTTAGTTCACTCAGCATAATGCTCTTCAGTCCCTCCCAAGTTAGGTAATTATAAAATCATTTCTTCTGAGTGCTGCATAGTATTCTACTGTGTGAATGTACCATAATTTCTCAATCCATTTGTTTGTGATTGGAAATTTGGGCTATTTCTATGTTCTTGCAGTGGTGAATAATGCTATTATGAACATTGGTATAAAATCTTTGTTTGTGCTTCAGTTCTAATTTTCTCAGGATATATTCCAAGTAGTTGAATAGCTGGGTCATATGGAATTTCTATGTTAAGCTTTTTGAGGAAGCAACAAACTGCTTTCCAGAATGGTTGTACCATTTTGCAATTCCACCAACAATGTAGATGAGTTTCTTTCTAGCCACATCCTCTCCAACATTTATTACATGCTGCCCTGTTAAACCTTGCCACTGTTACTGGAATGAGATGATACCTCATTGTGGTTTTGATTAGCATCTCTATTATTGCCAGTGATTTGGAGCATTTCTTCTTCTGTCTCCTTCCCATTCGAATATCTTCCTCTGTGAAAATTCTTTCCAAGTCTTTGGCACATTTTGTAAGTGGGTTATCAGTCTTTTTCTTTTGGCAGCCCAGGAGTATTTTTTTTTTTGACCCAGGAGTATTTTGTAAAGTTTTGCTATAAGACTCGTGCCTTAGATGGCATTACCAAATGTTTGTTTCTAGTCTGTAGGTTTTCTTTTCACCCTGTTGTAAAAAGGTTTTGATGCATACATGGAATGACAGAGGTGATATCACAACAGAACCAGAGGAAATTAAATCGATAATATCAGAATACTATGAAAAGCTATACTCTGATAAATTTGAAAACCTAGAGAAAATGGATAAATTCCTCAAAACTCATCCCCTGCCCAAATTGACAAAGACATATATAGAACATTTGAACAGACCCATCAGAAGAGAAGAAGTTGAAAAGGTCACAAAAAGAATTCTCCTAAGAAAAGTCCTGGACCACATGGCTTCACAGCTGAATTCTACCAAACATTCAGAGAGGATTTAGCATCCATTCTACTTAAAATTATTTAAAAAAATTAAAAAAGAAGGAACACTTCCAGAGTCATTCCTTGAAGCAAGCACAACCCTAATACCAAAACCAGGCAAAGATATTATTAAGAAAGAAAACTACAAACCAATATCTCTCATTAATATAGGTGCAAAAATCCTTAACAAAGTCCTAACCAGTAGAATCCAAAAGAACATAAAAAAAGTAATTCACCATGACCAAGTGGATTCATAACAGGTGTTCAAGGATGGTTCAACATAAGAAAAACAGTTAACATAATTCACTATATTTACAAAGTAAATAACAAGAACCATATGATCTTAGCAACTGATGCGTTAAAGGCATTTAACAAAATCCAACACCCCTTCCTGATAAAAACACACAGCAAAATTGGAATAGAAGGGAATTACTTCAACATATTGAAAAGTATATATGCAAAACCAAGAGCCAATATCATTCTCAATGGAGAAAGACTAAACATTTTCTTTGCAAACAGGGATCAAACAAGGATGGTCACTGTCTCTACTTCTTTTCAATATTGTATTAGAAGTCCTTGTTAGGGCAATACAACAAAAGGAAATAAAAGGCATTCAGATCAGCAAAGAGACGGTTAAACTGTTGCTATATGCAGATGATATGATACTGTACACAGAAAATCCCAAAGACTCAACAAAAAAACTGTTAAAAGTTAATAGAACAGTTCAGTAGAGTGGCAGGATATAAGGTCAATATCCAAAAATCAATAGGATTCCACCACAGTAACAAAGAGAACTCAGAGAAGGAAATCAAGAAAGCAATGCCATTTACAATAGCCAATCACAAATTGAGATATTGGGGAGTGATCCTAACTAGCGATACAAATGACCTCTGCAAAGAATACTACAGAGCATGTCTGCAAGACACAATATAAGACCTAAGGAAAAAAAAAAGGAAAAATGTGCTCTTTTCATGGATAGGAAGACTCAATATTGTGAAAATGACAATCCTACCAAAAGCAATCCACATGTTCAGTGCAGTCCCAACTCAGATACCAAATTCGCTTTTTAAGGAAATGGAAAGGGAATTTATCAAATTTATTTGAAGAGGCAAGAGACCCTGAATAAGCAAAACACTTCTGAGGAGCAAAAATGAGATTGGAGACATAGCACTCCCTGACCTCAAAACCTACTACACAGCAGTAGTAACCAAAACAGCGTGGTACTGGTACAATGACAGGCACACAGAACAATGGAACAGAATTAAGAACCCAGAAATAGACCCACCTATCTCTGGTCAACTGGTAATTCGACAAGAAAATCAAAACTATCGAATGGGGAAATGATAACCTCTTCAACAAAGGGTGCTGGCAAAACAGAATTCCACCTGCAGAAAGCTGAAACAGGATCCACGTTTCACACCATAAACAAAAATCAACCAAAGTGGATCAGAGACCTAGGAGTAGAGCCTAAAACCGTAATGTTCGTTAAGCGACAGACTGGGACCAAGCTTAGAAGTGCTAGTCCAAGATATAAAGGGAATGCCAATTACATCCAGAAATGCATGATCTGAAGAGAATAAAATTGATGCATGGGACCTTCTAAAGACTAAATCCATGTGTGCATCAAAAACTTTTATTTAACTTTTGTATATGGTAGTACCCACACTTTTTTTAAAAAAAATTATTTTACTTTATTATTTGTGTGTGTGTGTACCGTCAAATTGGATCTGACTGGTACAGAAGGAGATTGCCCCTCCTTCTCCGGCAGAGCATCTGGTGGATTCGAACCACATATCTCTGGGATTGCAGTGCAGTTTCTTGCCACTAGGCCACCAGAGCTCTCCTAGTACCCACACTTTTAAAAGCATTGATAAAATAAGTGACACAAACAATAAATGACCAATGCAAGAATTGTTGTTGTGTGCCATCGAGTCTGAACTGATCCATAGCTGACCCTCCAGCAAGTTTTCAGAGGCAGTAAATTGCGTAGGAGGAGGAGCAGCTGGTGGATTCGAACTGTGTATCTTAAAGATTAGAGCTCACATTTTTACCATAGGCCACCTTGAAAGAATAGACAACTCTATGAAGTTGCAGCAAAGATAAGGGAGTAACTACTGGGAAAGACTAGGTGCTGAAGTATTAGGGAAGAAAAAGTCTTCTGTAAAAGATTTCCTGGTTGAAAAGTGAGCTGGCACTCAAGGGTCAGTGTAGGAAAGGAAGATGCTGGATGAGATGGATTGACACCGTAAACTATGGCAATGGGGTCAGGTGTGTCAGAGACAGCGAAGCGACCTTGGCTCAGGATAGGGCAAGGTTCAGAGCTGTTGTTCATAGGGTTTTTGTGAGCCATAGTCAACTTGAGGGCACATAACAACTAACAACAGTTATTTTCGTAACTAAGAAAACAGGTTTTTCTCCTGCAACTAGGAGACTTCTTTTCCATTACTTTAGAGATGGATGTGCTGCGTTTTAGTGGTGGTGGGTAGTATTAATCGTCAAGTGACGCAGAGTATGGTTATCTTTTCCTTCTCATAGCTGTGAAAAGGAGGTAGGAAAAAACTGTTGTTGTGTACCAACGAGTGGAGACTGATTCAGCTGACTCTCCAGAGGGTTGTCAAAGGCCGTAAAATCGCACAGGAGTTGATTGCCCATCTTTCTCCCATGGAGAAATAAGTATAGTTTATAAAAATAGGAGAAGTGTGAGAAGTGACATTCTAAAGGTTTTTGTGATAAAAGCCTATGTAGTATGACACTTTAAGTTGAAATAAAGTGTGTAGACTTGTGACCATTTAGCTCAGTTCACTAACTTGACAGAATTAACACAGTGGCCTAGATAGATTACAAAATATGTCCAAAATCACTTAGCATGGCTGGATTTATAACTCAGTTGCCTTATGATAGTGCAAACTTCCTGCTACTACATTCCTAATGAATTATTTCTAATTGAGGCTGGTACTTACAGGGTAAAAAAATTCTCACCCCTTTCGTAAGAATCAAAGCTGGGGGAGTTTCATGGGAAAACTTTTGAGGGCAAAAAGTAAAGCGTAAGGGAGGCTTTTAGTGGATTAGTCTTTTGTTTAGCAAACAGCCAGCTGGGTATTTTCATTTTCCTGAGCTTGGTACCCAGACTGCTGGCATGGCTGGATGGGTGCCATTTTTCATCCAGCCGTTGCTCCCTGCACCTACTAAATCAGGTGGGAAGTTGTCCTTATACAGATCATTAGCACATTCATTCCCAGCACTCAAGACCTACTGAGTTTGAATTCTAGCAAATACTTGAATGTACAGATTCTTTTTTCTTACCTTGTAAAACTAATTTGTTGTTGTTGTTGAAGTCAGGCTTTAAGGAACATGGAAGTTCATTCATAGTATTTTTCTCTTTTGCATGTATTTGGAAGTTTCTGTAGCAAAAGTGAAATAAAAATGGTCTGTTGAAAAATGGGATTCTCACGTTAAGAAGCCATGGAGAGCGATTTGAAAAGATCTTTGTGTTGAAATAAAGTTCAAATCTAATTTATTTCTTTTTGGTCTTTCTTACTGAGGCACCATCTTCTACTCTCTTCCCTTTCAGTAATAAGACGGTAATACAGTCTTATTGAAGCCTAGAAGGACGTGCTCAGCGCATGATCTGGAAATATTAATATGTAGCCAAATGAAAACCCACTGGCCGTCCCCTCCTTTAGGAAGCGCACGTCCGGGCTTTTGAGAGTGGTACTGCTGCATCTTTACATCAGGCATATAGATGGGAAGTTGGGTGACAGCTAAGATGACTTATCTTGAAGTTTCATTTGGATAGCAAGGCCTCCTTTTCTTATTTTGTATGGTATTTTTGCACAGATTTTAATAAACTGAATTGATATCTTCTTGTTATTCCTTATATCTGCCACTTACTACTTTTACAGAATAGTTAATAGTGCTGATTGCATTGACATGAATATATTGTTATGGAAACACTATCTGACATTTGCACATTTAACTATGTTATCTGCACTGAAACCAAGTTGCATAGTAAAATTGCCTATTGTCCATAATGAAGAAGACATAAAATTGCACAGAAATTGTAAATGACTTTTGTGAAAAGACTGCTTCTAAAGAGGGAAAGATCTTTCTTCTTTAAAAGATAAAGAATCCTTTGCTATATAACAGGAAGAATGATTAATTTCTACAGATTGAGACATACTGTGGGTGAGAAGAGAATTAAGATATAGACCAGCCTGATTTAATTTGCATCTGTAATAATAGTTTGAAATGGGAAGGTAAAAATATTCAAACTGTCAACTTAGACATTTTAGGGAGGATTCTTTTGTCAGAGATCTCAGACATATTATAAAATACGTAATTATGGTTTGTGAGAGGATCTTTTCCAAAACAGTCTTGGGGAGGCAGTTTTAAAAACAGTGAGTAGAAACCATAATGACACCCTTGCCCAGGAAACTCATATGTGGCTGTTTGACCAAGTCAGGTGCTTCTCACCGCTCCTTCCCTCTCTGTAAGAGGCACTTCTTAGTCCATTTTGAAACTGGAGACCAGCCAGCTCTGCGCATCTGGAATTTATTTTGACATCTGGTATGGGGAAAAAAAAGGAGAAAAAAGAAAAGAAAGGAGCCTGATGGCCTAGTGGTAAGGAGCTGTGCTGCGATCCCAAAGGCATGTGATTCGAATGCACCAGCTGCTTCATGGGAGGAGGCTGAACAGTCTCCACCTGTGCAGTTTACAGCATCTGAAAACCTTTTGGAGGCTCAGCCGTGGTCAGTTCTGACTTGACGGCACACAGCAACAAAAATGGTTTGGAAAATAAATAAAGAACCACTCCCAGTAGTCAATTTGAGCAGGGCTGGTTATTGCTTATAGTTCTCTCATTATGTGGTGTTTGACTGTGGTTAAAACAGAGGAGGGACACTCCATGGTCCACACTGGCTAGTGGTAAGATGGTTTATGGTTGAGTATGGTTTTGAGGATCAGAGAATCTAAAATCTTGCCTGCTTGACCTTCTTTTTTCATTCATTCATTAACTCTATTGTGTAGCTGCCGTGCATGGTATTATTTTTCATTTGTTTCTGTGTATATTTTTGCATGAAAACAACCTCTTTTTTTTTGTAAAAAAATAAAAAGAAAAATATTATAGTAATATAATATTCCAGGATTTATCATGACTGGTATGAGTGCTAACTCATTTGGAAATTTTTTAACAATCTATTTTAACCTATTTGAATATTTCCTTTTCAAGTTCAAAGAAAACACTTGGAAAAAGTTAGCATATAATTGTACTTTTTAGTTCACATTTAAATTTGGCAATTGCTAGCAAATCTCAGCAGTTCATTTGGGCATCCTAAAATATATAGAGGGGACATACTTTATAAAATAGCCAGCCAACTGTAATTCTGTTAAAGAACTTATATGCTTAACTTTCAAATGACACCTTCTTGAATTACCCTCAGAAATAGAACTGAGTCATTCCAGGACATATTTGTTCTCTTTTCAATAAATGCAAACAGGAATACAAATGGGTTGCTTTTGACACCAGCTATCCAGCCACTTGTCAGTGAGCTTATAGTCATGTGAGTCAACTATTTCAAAATCAAGAAAAACTGAAAAAGAGAACATGCCGTGGCAACAGTGATTTTGATTTTTACTTCATTACATGTGTTACCTTAACCTATGAAGCTGGAGAGAGGATGAGAGACACCCAAGCGTTGAGGACTCTCCTTCATAGGGTCCCTATGAGTCGCCTGCGACTCGACGGTACTTAACAACAACCACCACCTTAACAGTGGTTCCAGGTGATTAACAGTGAAAATATTGCTTTAAAAAGACCTCATGACACAGGAGTGAATAATTAACCTAGAGGAGGAGTAGACAAAAGGTATGATTCTATTGAGAACTTTTGGCAAAATTAACTGAAGCTGGCCTTTGTATAATCAATAAAGCATAAATACACACTATTCTTGTATTCTTTACTTTCAGCCAGGATCCATCAGACATTAACAATGATATCCCTGGTGTCCTGACTTCTTCTAAATCCTGGTTGAACTTCTGGCAGTTCCCTGTCTATGTACTGTTCTAGCCATTTTTTAATGATCTTCAGCAGTATTTTGCTTGCATGTGACATTAATGATACTGTTTAATAGTTTCCATGTTCATTTTGATCACCTTTCTTGGAAATGGGAACAAATATGGACATCTTCCAATTTGTTGTCCTGTCAGCTGTCCTCCAAATTTCCTGGCATAGACTGGTAAGCACATCCCAGGCTTCATTTGCTGTTGTGATTTTGTTTGTTTATTCTTTTTCTCTCCCCAAGGCTTCATCTGTTAACTGAAGGTAAGTCATTTGGTATTCCATCGATTCCTGGGGCCTAGCTTCTACTTCCTCCCTCATTACCATTGGTTCTTGTTCATATGGTTGTTCTTGAAATTTTTCAGTGTCAATCAATTACTTCTGGTATAGTGATTCTGTGTATCACTTTGCCTCACGTACTTTGGGCATGTTGTTATTCCTTGGAGAAGGATATGATGCTGAAAAGGGTGGAGGGTCGGCAAAGGAGAGGAAGACCCTCAACTAGGTGAACTGACATGGAGACTGCTGCAGTGGGCTCTTTTGTGTCAGGGAGTATGAGGATGGCGCAGGATAGAAAAGGATTCATATCTTTTGTTCATAGGGTCACTATGAGTCATGTTTGATTTGATGGCACCTAACAACAACAACTCAGCCTTGAGCTAGCAAACTTTATAGCTCATCAGAAAGGCAAACTGAAGCCCAGTCTAAGAGCAGCCTTGGAGCTGATTCATTCATTTATTTAGGAAATGTTTATTGGCCCCCTGCTATATGCTTAGCACTCTGTAGTTAGTGTTGGGGACTATCCCCACATTGACTCTGACTCCTGGTGAATGTCTTAGTAGTATAGTGCTGCTGTAACAGTAATGCCACAAGTGAATGACACTTCTTTGATAAACTCATTTCTCTCATACACTCTCGGACACTAGAAGTAAAAAGTCAAGGTACCAGCTTTTGGGGAATGCTTTCTCTGGAGGAAGGTCTTTCTGTCTTTGAGCTTCTATACCACCTAGAAGAGTGTTTAAGAGGAAAACAGTTTGAACCCAGCCTGAGGGCTGCAGATTAAAATCACCCACCTTTGGCTTGGTAGCGTAACTTTTTGTCCACTAGGTCCTTAGTGGGCCTTAATCTGCGGCCTCAGTGGGCCTTAACCTGCTGCCTTCAGGCCGGGTTCAAATTGTTTTCCTGTCAGACAGTCTTCTAGGCGGTATAGCACTGGTCTGTGCATTGCTGTACAGAGGTAACTCGTGGTTGCTGTGATGCTGAACACTGTGACAGTGATGTGACAAACGTGGTAATGGGCACCCATGGTGGACAGTGTTGGCTGGAGCTTCCCGACTAAAACAAGCCTGAAAGCAGGAGCGGCATCCACTTCCGAAATGGCTTGCCTCTGGAAACTCTATGTATGAACAGTGCTCAGGCCTTTCATTCATAGGGTTGCTATGAGTCGTCTATGACTCGACGGCACCAAACAACAATACGACGACATAGAGAGAGCTGCGTTGGCTTGTGGACAGAAAGAAAAGAAAAGATGGAGCCAGAAATAAAACTAACATAACTAGCCTGGCCATACAACCACACATTTATTCGATTGTATGTCAAGTTCTTTGGGTCTCAGAGTTGCTAACAACATGAAGAATAATGAAAATAACAGTGTATATAGGTACAGATTTTCATTCCAGAATTTACTCTGGCATAGAATATTTTGAAATTTCAGCATGTATTTTGGAATGTACTTCTAAATTTGTTACATCACTGTTGATTTTAGAAGCAAATAAGTAAAGACATCTCTGGAAATACTTGGCCCTATAAATACATGGACAAATACCGTCCAAGAGTCCTGTGCTACAAGTCGGTAGCTCCATGGTTTGTTATCTCATTTAAGCAGTCATAGCTGCAGCTTAAATGATGATTTCTGAAATATAATTTCCTGCCACTCACCTACTTGCCAGTTTCCCTCTTAAATTTATGAGTTCCTATAAAACTTGCTGTGAAACTCAAGATGCTTTTAATAGTTTCAGATGAATTTTATATATTTTTTCCAGACAAGGTGCCTTAAAATTCTGCTGCCAAAGTTCTAGTAGTCATTTTCACACTGTCTTTATTGTGTTGTTGGCTGTTGGCTATTTGCTTATTTAGAGAAAATAGAGTGCGGCTTGTAAAATGATGGTTTCAGTTCTGCTCCAGAAACATAATCTGGTGGCCATTTCAGTGTGGTTTCTTGTATGTTTTCATTAAAGGAGGAAACACCAAATCACTTTGTCTCTTTGAAGTGATGGGGGAAGCATACATAATGTTTTCCTGGAAGCCGCTCTTTCTCCTTGTGAATAGGAGGAAAGTCTACCAGCTGTGCCCTGATGCATGTAAAATCAAGCCTGTTTCATGTGCTGGTGCTTCAGATGACTTAATTTTTCCATTGTAGTGATGTTTGTGAATCTGTCTTTGTTCATAGGAGACGGTGGGGGCAAGTGTTATGAATACCGTGACTCTAAGTGATATACTACTACCCTGCCCCCGGGCATTTTGTTTCTTTAGGCTGACAGGGGAATCTTTAGGATGATGCCCAGTGGTGCCTTGTGTGTGCCTGGCAGGCCTCTTTGAAAGAATCAATAGTTGGGCCAAAAAGACTGTGACTTAAGTGCAAATATTTGTTTAATTTGAATTATTTGCTTCTGGTCTCTGGTTATTAGCTCATTATATGAGTGAAGTGGAGGAAAGCTGCAGCCAGTAATGGAGAAGAGTGTTCTGTTTTTTTAAAATTTTATTTTATACTTGTTTACATACGAAGTTCCTAAAGTTTATATACATTGTTTTTCACACCAGACCTTCCCCCTTTCCTTTACCAATCCTTCCTTCACCCCATCAAGTTGTGTGACCCTATATTTAGTTCCCCCTGCCCCCCACTTTGGATCCTCCTTCATGCTCTACAATAATGGTCCTGTACAATATTTGTCCTTATGAGACTGAGTTAGTTCACTGCTCTCCAGTACCTCCTATGTAAATTTAAAAAATCATTGCTCCTGGGAGCTATATAATATTCCATTGTGTGAATGTTCCATAATTTTTCAGTCCTTTTCATTGTGGTTGGACATTTGGACTGTTTCCATGTTCTTGCTATGGTGAATAACACTGCTATGAACATTGCTGTACAAGTCTCTGTGCCTCAGTTCTCATTTTCTCAGAGTATGTTCCAGGAAGTAGAATAGATAGATCAGATGGAGTTTCTATGTCCAGTTTTTTTTAGGAAACACCAGGTTGCCTTCCAGAGTGGTTGTTCCATTTTACAATCCTACCAACAGTGTGTAAGAGAAGAGCACTTTTGGAAGCATTAAGTACAGCAGCATTAAAGGATCCAGGGTATCAACTCAAGCAGTGACAAGTAGTTACCGGGATCTTCAGGACTAAGCAGAAGGACTAGGAGAAGAGGACAGAGTGGGAGAGGTTTGCCTGGTCCCCTAGACCAGTGCTTGGTGTGAAGGCAAGTACTGATTCCTTAGCACTTTCAAATTCTTATCAATTAGTGATGTGTGAGTAAACCGAACACAAAACTTTAGAGGAGAAGAATAAATTCAGGTCACTTAAAGCCTGACCCAAGCCATGGTCTATTTCTGCAACCTCCTATGTGTGTGAAAACAGAACAGTGTTATTTGTCAATATTGAAATTCAGATGCATCAAATCATCTGTCATCCTTTTCCTGGACCACCAGAAGTCTGAAGAAATCAGTCTGAAAGTGAACACAAGCAGAATGATCCTTAGAAGCAAGAATAGTGAGACTTTGCCTCCCTTTGTTTGGACAAGTCATCAGGAAACCCCAGTTGCTAGCAAAGGGCGTCATAGTTGGTAAAGCAGAAGGCCCGTAAAAGTGACAGACACACTCAGTGAGCTGGCCTGACAAATAGGCAGAACTGTTGACTCAAGCAAACCAGCAGTTAGGAAGGTGGCACAGGGGACAGGACTGCGCTGCCTCTGACAGTAACTAACTGCTACAGGGTGGGCCTCAATTGCATGTGGATGTCTTGAGGGCAGTGTGCACGTGTGCTTATTTGTTATCACCTCTGCTTATTGAAGGGGATGATTAATTTTCCTTAACATACCAATTTTTTAAAGGCATACGCCCTTCCCAATTTTGAACCATGCATAGCACCTGGTTATTCAGATGTTTGAAAAGCCCACAGTGTAGAATGACCCTTTTCTTCTATTTATAAGCACAGGATTTAGAGAGGAAGGGCCACACAATGTATAGAACAGGGTCACCTTTGTATAAATTCAGAAGTCATCATTGGCTCATTGCACATCAATTCATTCATTCACTTATGAGATAAGAACTTGTCTCAGGTGCCTTGGATACGAACTACAACATCATCTGTACCCTTAACAGGAGCTCACAGACTCTATTAGAGGGAAAGAAATACCACTTACCTGATATAATACCAAAGAAAATGTATTAGGAAGGTTGTGAAGAGAGTGGGCAACCATGAGTTTCTTCTTGTTGTGTGCTGTCGAATCAGATCTGACTGGCACTGGAGGAGATTGCCCTTCCTTCTCCAGTGGAGCGTCTGGTGGATTTGAACGCCTTTGGGATTACAGCACAGCTTCTTGTCACTAGGCCACCTGAGCTCCCTTAAGAGTGGGCAACAATTCTTCAAAACCAAAACAGACAACATACTTGTTTAGAAATAATGTTGTCTGTTCAATTGAAAATGTCTTAAATGATTGCAACTTGAGTTAACAAAATAATCTTGAGTTGGATATTCAAGCACATTTTAAAGCTTGTTTCTTATAATTACTTCCCCCTGATAATTTATTGAAAGCATTTCCATTTGTATGTCATTAACCTGTTTTAATAAGCCATTAGTAATATTATATCTTTTCTCTTTAACAGCCAGTGAAATTATCTCTTAACTGAATAAATGAATATTTTGTCATTATTTATCATATTTTCATTTTAGGATCTCTAAATATACTACACCTCAAAGCAGTTTACTTTAAAAGGGAATTACAGAATGGGGCGGGGGAAGAAACCCAACCACAAGAGGTATAATTTTTTTCTTAACTTTATGAAACTCTGCATTCTGTGAATATGCAAGGGATTCTGCCTACTAGCCCCAGCAGTTTTACTAAAGCAGAGAAGTTAGTTTTCTTTTTCACAAAGCAGTGCATTTTTGCTGGTTAACGTGCAGCGATGGTGTTTGATGTGCTTTATAAATCATTGGGTTCCCTCCTTTTAAAGAATTAATGACTTCCCCTCTGCTCTACCACCCCTATGCTCTCTTGCTTATAGATTCATAGTCACCTCAGGCTATTGAAGAGACCGTGTCAGAGTTCTGAAGATGGATGTCTCTAACTCTGAAATGTACTGTGGTTCTCAGACACTGTTGTCTTCATTACATTTCTCCAGGTGCTTTAAATGTGATGAAAATGATTCTGTGCAATCAACTTTGAGGGAGTTATGGTGGTATATTACTTATGTATTTTATATATAATGTTGCTGATGCTGTGTACTGTCAAGTTGGATCCTCCAACTGACCCTCCAGCAGGTTTTCAGAGGCAGTATAATCACACGGAAAGAGATTGCCCATGCTTCTCCAGTAGAGTTGCTAGTAGATCTAAACCATGAGCCTTTGAGTTGGCAGCATTGCTCTTGACCGGTAGGCCACCAGAGTCCTATAGCTATCAATCATCTATATATCTGTCTATCTATTATCTATGTATCTATCTATCTTATTATTAAGTGACATCACATATGACTCATAGCAACCCTGTAAACAACAGATCTGAAAGCTGTCTATCCTGTGCTATTCTCACCATCTCCAACACCTGTTGTTTAACCCACTGCTACACTCATTGTGTCAATCTATCTCCTCTCCTTTGCTGACCCTCTGTCTTTCCAAACATGATGTCCCTCTCCAAGGAATAGCCTCTCCTAAGAGCTAGACAATAATGAAAAATGGAAGCAGAAGAATTGTTGCCATTGAACTATGATATTGAAGAATAATACTGAGTATTCCATGGGCTGCAAAAAGAACAAACAGGAGAAGGCACAGCCAAGTGCTCCTTGGACACAAAGATGAAGCTTCATCTCACATACTTTGGGTATGTTGCTAGGAAAGGTTATTCCTTGGAGAGGACATCATGCTTTGAAAGGTGGAGGGACAATGAAGGAGAGCAAAACCCTCAACCAGGTGGCTTGACACAGTGACTGCAGCAGTGGGCTTAAGTGTTTCAAAGATTGTGAAGATGGCACAGTATAGGACAGAATTAAGATCGGTTGCTCATAGGGTCGATATGAGTTGTACTCGACTTGACGGCACCACCCAGCAAAAAGAAGCAGCAACATGCCGAAATATGTAAGACAAAGTTTCACCATTCTTGCTTCTAAAGAATGTTCTGGCTGCACTTTTATTTCTCTTTTGGGAATACCCTTTGAACATACATGTTGTTTTGTTGTTAAATGCTATCGAGTTGTGGACGACTCATAGCGACCCTCTGAATGAAAAACCTGAACACTTTCATAGTTTCCCCAAGTTCATAGAGTTTCCAGAGACAAGTTATTATAGAAGTGGATGCCACTCCTGTTTCCAAGCTGGTTTTAATCGGGGAGTTCCATCAAACACTGTCCATGGGTAACCATTATCATATTTGACACATCAGTGTCACAGTGTTTAGCATCACAGCAACTATGAGTTACCTTTGTACAACAAATGGACAGACCAGTGCTAAACCACTTAGAAGAATATGAACAATACATACATACACAAATAAAAGAAAAATTTAAAAAATATATATTGGATAAAATGATATTTGGTAATATATATGATTATATATTGAAATCTGTGCAATCAAGAATGAAAGGATCATTGCTTTGATGTTACATCATTATGTGTTTTTATATATGCATGTACATAAGTATTTTAAAGGTGAAAATAAATATGCATACAGAGAAATAATAGATACTTGTGTGTGCTTTATATATGTATGTGTATAAATATGGCCCATATGGCAGTTTAAGATCTAAATGAGATAATGATACATGCATTATTCAGCTGGTGGTGCTAGTCAGTTGCTGACCTTCCTCATGGGTTTTTAGAGGCAGTAAATTGCAAGGGAGAGATTTCCCATCTTTCTCCCTGGGAGCAGATGGTGGATTTAAACCACTTACTTTTGGGTTGGCAGTGCAACTCTTTACCATTAAGCTGCCAGTGCTCACTGTATTATGAAGATAGGAGTCTGGTATAGCATCCAAATGTCTTCATTTTGAAAAGTATTTTACAGCTGATGACATTTAGAAGGACATGACTTTATATCTGCTGTGGAATTATGGCAATCTTTCTAAAGTGAACATGATTTTATTTTTGCATCATCAGTTATTTTCTGATCTCTAATTAAAGCAATTTAGTTTTTAAAGAGTGAATAGATAATGAACACTGCATTAGATTAGATGAGGGAAGAACTGTCCAAAGGGAATATATGCTTAGACATTATATGTATGACAACAGTCTGGAACAAGCAGTACGTAACAGGGTGGGCTGGGGGAGGGGAGAGGTCAGGGGGGAAGAAAATGTGCAACAGTGAAAAAAAACCCAAACCATTTTTGATTGGAAAAAAAAAACAAACCACCAAAAAAGCTATTCCATTTTTATTGAGGTCATATTATACCCTCAGATTCAGTATGGTTAAGTGTCTGCATATATTTTAAAAAATGTGGTGGAAAAAACCCAATTCTTCAATTATTAGAGCTAAAATACAACATGAATGAGAAATTCAGAATCATAGGGCAGAGAAAGCTAAGTGAGACCATGGGGTCAAACAGAACACATTGTTATTTGCTTTACTCCCAAAGACACTGTTGTAGATGTTGGAAATTTGTGGGGAAATGAATCCAGTTTCTTCTGTAAGCACTTCATAACTTAAGACAGCACATTAAGTTGAGTGTCTTGCAGCCATCACAGATCAGATGTGCATAAGACATAATTCAGGTCGTCTGCTGGAATGTTTGGGCATTCCCCCCCCCCCCCCCGCCGTGAGTCTTTGAAGGTGAAGTTAGCTCAGGTTACCCCAAAGCCTTGGCATATTTTTTACCAGCATATGTTTTTAATGAAGGCATGATTGCAATTGCAAATTAGAAAACAATATAACCCATTTAAATAAAATTCTGTGGTATGAAATTATGTGGAGCAATTCAGTTTGGCCATACCTGGGTATACTCTAGAAACGATCAGTATATTTCCCAATAATCCTGTTGAAAAATGGAATTGTTTCTTTTATAGAGTCATGACAGATTTTCGCACTGTGAGAAATATGTATGTTGGAAAGCATGGATACTTTGATATATTTTACAGAAGAGGGTCAAGATCAATGTTTTAACATATGGTGCAAAGATCTCCTGCCTTGCCCTGTGCTTTTATGACACTCCCTTTTGATTTCTACATTTCTATTTTTCTTTCTTTTTCAAAGAAATACTTCATTTAATCCTTGACTACCAGGGGCACTCATTTCCAATTTTTGTGTATTATCTGACACCAGACATTCTAGCTCATTGCAGTTATTGGCTTGTAAGACTGCAGCCTTCAATATAGATTGAGGCTCAGTGTCAAGAAGACAAAGACTCTCACCACTGGACCAAAAGGCAGCATCAGGATGGATGGTGAGGAGATTGAGATTGTTCACTGCTTTAGTTTGCTTGGCTCCATAGTCAACACTCTAGGCACCAGTAGCCAAGAAATTAAAAGACGTATTGCGAAGGGAAAGTCTGCTGTTAGGGACCTTTCCAAAGTATTGAAGAGCAATGGTGTCTCTCTGGAGACTAAGGTGCATCTGATGCAGACCATGGTCTTTGCAATCACTTTTTATGCATCAGAGAGTTGGACAATGACTAGGGAGGATAGAAGGAGAGTTGATGCCTTTGACCTGTGGTACTGGAGAAGAAAGAGTATCGAGGGTGCCCTGGACTGCTAGGAAAACAAACAAATTCATCCTAGAGAGGGTTAAACCAGGCTGCTCCTTGCAGGCAAGGATTCTGAGGCTTCATCTAACATATTTTGGACATGTTGTAAGGAGGGACCGGTCCTTGGAGAAAGACATCATCATGCTTTGTCGAGTGGAGGGACAGCGCAGGAAGGAAAGGCCCTCTTGGAGGTTGGTGACTGGGTTAATCGGGATGGGTGTGTCAGAGGCAGTGCGATTGGCCCAGGACAGAGCAGAGTTTAGGGCTGTTGTACATAGGGTCGCTATG
>NW_006399848.1:5107151-5112531 GCF_000299155.1 Elephantulus edwardii
GTGTCAGAGACAGTGCGATTGGCCCAGGACAGAGCAGAGTTTAGGGCTGTTGTACATAGGGTCGCTATGAGTCGCAAGTGACTCGATGGCACATAACAACAACAACAAGACTAGAAATAAGATATTAAGTTGAGACTAGTTGTAAAACTGATCGAATGTTGCCATAATCCCCGTCCACTTTTGGCAAATGAAGTCCTTAGAACACTTGTTTGGTACAAGTATTTCCATTACAGACTTGGTAGAGGTCACTGTGTTTGTATACGTAGCAAACACTTTGTTAACCGACCTCCCTTTAATACAGTTATAGGATTAACAGGTGTCCCTTTGAGAATCAACTCCCTGGCAATACTATGCACCTGGAGTGCCTTTGATGGATCAGCTCCTTGTGAGGATGGCCAGGCACTGAGGATTTTTCAGTACTTATATTCTTAATGATGTTATGTAACAATGGTACGATAAAATAGAAATAGGCAAGGATCGTTGTTTCTAGGAAAAGGGACTTAAACATATTGAAAAATTTAATGTAGGCATGTTGCTAAACTTCTTTTCTATTGAATAAAATGAAGGAGAGAGATTTTTAAGTGATGTAACACATTTAGAAGTCTCCAGCCCAAATATCTGTACAGCCTCTCATTTTTGTTTTTTATGAAAATTAAAACTGGAATATATACATAATGCTTTATGGTTATTGTTAGTGTGGAAGGAAAAAAAAACCACCAGAAAAAAAACCCTTAAAGGCCATCTTCAAAAGAAACATCCTTTATTCTACTTCAAAAGATGCCTTAGTGCTCATATGTAAGTTAACTACCATGTTTGATGTCTAGGTTTATAATTTCTATGAATCTTCATTTTAAATAATACATTTTTTTTTTGCTCTTTGGTTAGTAGTAGCCATTGCATTAATATAATTATTATTTTACATTTTTTGTTTCTTATATTTGTACACTGAGGTTGTATTTGAGTCTTACTAATTTGGTATTTTTAGTGGGTCTGATGTTGTTACTTGGTGCTGTTGAGTTGAATATGACTCATAGTGACCCTGTGAACAGTTTGGATCTGAACTCCGTCCTATCCTGCACCATCTTCTCACTTTCTGACACAGTACAGCCCATTGCAGCAGTCACTGTATTAATCTACCTGGATGAGGGTCTTCATCTACTTCACCAATCCTCCACTCTTCCAAGCATCATGTCCTTCTTTAAGGAATTTCCCCTTCTAGCAGTAGGCTGAAGTATATGAGGTGAAGCCTCATCCATCACCTTTGCCTCTAAAGAGCACTCTGGCTGCACCCTCTCCAAGAAATATCTGTTTATTCTTTTGGTCATCCATGAATTTTAAGTGCTCTTCTCTAATATCACAACTTCTTCTGTTATCCTTACTTGTGATTCAGCTCTCGGATGCATAGTAAGTGATCAGAAAGACCATGTTCTGAATCAGAAAGGCTGGAAACTTCTGTAGAAGCCCTAATCCACAGCAAGAACAGACGTACAATCATAACGAAAAACCTGCAGCCAGGAGAGAACAAAATAGATGAATGGGACCTTCTAAAAATCAAATCCTTCTCCAACAGGGTAAAAAGGAAACCCAAACTAAAAAAATCCCTTCTCCAACAGGGTAAAAAGGAAACCCAAAGACTGGAAAAAAATATCTGACAATGATATATCTGATGAGGGACTCATATCTAAATTTTATAGAATACTCTAGTACCTCAGCAAGAAAAAGGTATACAACCCAATTGCAAAATGGGCACAGGATATGAATAGGCACTTCACCAAAGATGACATTCAGATGGCGAATAAACACATGATGCAGCGTTCAGAATCTTATCAGATAGATGCAAATCAAAACAACTATGAGATATCATCTCACCCCAGCAACAATTCAAAGCAAAGTTCAGCAGGGCAGTAGACAACAAATGCTGGTGAGATTTTGGATAGATTGGAACTCTTACTCACTGCTGTTGGGAATGTAAAATGGTACAACCACTATGGAAGGTAGTCTGGTACTTTCTCAAAATGTTGGAAAGAGAAATACCATTTGACCCAGCAATTTCACTATTGGTAATATACCCTAAAGAAACCAGAGCCACGACTCAAACAGATGTGTGCATACCACACATGTGTTTATTGCTGCATTATTGACAATAGCAAAAAGATAGAAGCCACTCAAGTGCCCATCCACAAATGAATGGATAGAAAAACTGTGGTATAGTCACACGATGGAATAGTATGCAACACTGAGAAACAATGGACTTGCAAAACATTATACAATATGGGTGACCCGGAAGGACATTATGCTGAGTAAAATATCTCTGCCACAAAAGGACAAATACCGCATAACTATTATTAAGCAGGACTGACATGGGGAGTTGGGGGGGGGACTAGGAAAAGAGTAGATAGATAAAGAACACTGGATCAAAACAGATGAGGAAAGAGCTATTTAAAAGGAATATATAATTGGGCATTCTATGTATGACAGCAGTCCAGAATAAAAGGTGCATTGTAAAGTGGGCTGGGGAAGGGTAAATGGAGGGGTAGGAAGAAAATTGTGCAATAATGAATGAATATTTTAAAAAATTAATTGAAGGAGGGAGAAGAGTGGGAGGAAAATGTACAACAATGAACAAGTGAATGAAAATTCATTTTCTGTAACATTTTGTTAAAATAAAAATTAAAAGAATAAAAGAAAGTGGTTGCATCCAATGTATTAACTTTAAGAAATAGAATAGGTAAAAGATTGTGATGTAAATCACTTGCTAAAACCTTTCACCTTTAAAATAAAGTAATAGTTATAGCTGTGTTCCAGAGTGTGTGAAGAAAGGATATCATAAGGGAATTAGTGCATCATTCTCAATGAGTATTAGTTGCCATCATGATGGTGCTGTTATAAGCTATTCTACTGAATTTTCTTGTTTTGTTTGATTTAGCTTCTTTATTTCGTTTTCTTCTTTAGTTTCCAAATATTCAGATGTTTAACTTCTATACTTTTTCTAGTTTTGCAAAGCAATTTACTTTAGGGGAAAAACATCTGTCCTGACTATTGCCATTTTCAGCAACTTTTTACTTACTGTTCATATTAGGGGTGACCTAATACGAATGGATTTGGAGAATTAACTGGTGAAAAGGGAGTTATCTAATTCTTCTCCTCTGGCGGCCTAGAGGAAAGGAGCTATATTTCCAACACAGAAGCACATGGTTTGAATCCACTGGCTGATGCTCCCTGTTTGAAAGATGAGCTGTCTTCTCCCAGGCAGTTTACTGCCTCTGAAAACCTGCTGAAGCCTCAGCTATGAGTTGATTCCAACTTGACAGCACATCACAATACTCTTTCTTACTTATTTCATTGAGCTGCTTCTGAAAGGCATAGTCTGTAGTCTGGAATGGCTAGTATATAAGATTTTAAAATGTTGAATATGTTAATTGATTTGCCATGTGACGATCTAATAAAGCATTTTCTTAATTAGAAACTGAAATCTAGTATTGTTGTATTAAAAATAAAGCACTCAGGAAAGCATGCTGGCAAATACTGTAAAATAAGTGAATTAGCCAAAATGTGGTGTTCACAAAATGAAATATGAATGTTTCTGTTATTAATTAAATAGGGAAGAATAAAAGACAAGTCCGTGTTTTAACTAGTGGTTACTGACACTGAGATAGATATTTGGGGGAAGGGGACAATGGAATGTTGTTTTACCTTCAGTTAAATTTTTCCATACGTTAAACATTCTAATGTGCCTAAAGTGAACTTTAAGTAAGTACTGTGGTTTCATTATGTTGTGTAAACAAGAGAAGATGAAAAGCACTGTAACCAAATACCAGATTGTTGGTGAACAAACGAAAGACGAAGGAGGTAAAAAGACTTTAAAAATCTATTCATTATAAGTTCTATTAATGTGTGAATGCATGGCCTAATCATGGTTGCTATCTCCCCCCCTTCACCAGCAGTAAAACCAGCAACTGTGATTTACGTAATTTGGAAATTTTAACTTGCAACTAGATCAAATTGTCCAAAGTAGAATAGCAGGATGGTGTATTAAAAAAGTGCTTTAGTGTTTCCTAAGACATAATGTACTGTTAAGCCTCATCTGAACACAAGAAGAGTAATGATTTAATGGAGTCTGTTGTTAGGTTCCCTCAAATTGACTCTGACTCATAGCCGGGGAACCCTGCTGCACCCTGCACCATTCATTCCCACCATCTCTTTTGTGCTTAAGTCCATCATTGCAGTGACTGTGTCAGTCCCTTCCACAGAGGGTCTTCCTCTCCTTTGCTTTCCCTGTATTGTTCCACACATGCTGACCTTTTCTAAGTACTAGCCTCTCTTCATAACATGCCCAAAGGATATGAGAAGAAGAAGCCTCAGCATTCTTGCTCTAAGAAGTACCTATGATGGCACTTCAAGGACAGACTTGTTTGTTTTGCAGACTGTGATGTATTCAACATTCTTTACCAATACCACAACTCAAAGGCATTGATACATTTCTCATCTTTCTTATTTGTTGTCTGACTTGCACGTGAATATGAGCTAATTGTACTGTGGCTTGGGTCAGGCATGCCTTAGTCTTTAAACTCATGTCCTTGTTTGTAGCACTTTAAAGAAAGCTTGACAGCACATGCACCCAGTACATCTTCTGACCTCTTGACTTCCATGGAAGTTGCTTGTAGATCCCAGTCAACTGAAATTAGTGACAACTTTCATCTTTTGTCCATTTATGATTGTTTGTTGGTCCAGTTGTGAGGATTTTTGGGTTGGGTTTTTTTTTTTTGTTTTGTTTTCTCACTATTGAGAGGAATAGTGAAATGTGCTCTTTTTTTCCACTTAAAATGTTTTATCTTCTGGTGTGTGAGCTGTTTCTTGAAAAGGATGTTATGTATCTGTATCTTCAACATTAATCAACTCGTGTTCAGAATTTAGTTGGGTTGGCCTGGAAGTCATTTTGGGTATAAAGAATTCCTGGACTTCGGGAATTGTGACTACTTGAAATGATTTATGAAGAACAAAAAGCTCTCTTTAGAAGGAGGTATTTAAATTCATTTCTGAAGGATGAATAGATATTTGATGTGGCAGAAAGTAGAATCGAACACTTTGAAGTAAAGTGAAAGATAGCAACAGTCATACAAAAAAGTAGAAATAATTATGAGAGCAAGAACTTTTCTAGATGCATGTTAAGGACTAATAAAAAAGAAACATCTCATTGCTCTGTCGTCAGAACTGACTCATAGCTGACTTTCCAACAGTGTGTTTTGTTTTTTGTTTTTGGTTTCTTTTTTCCAGTAATGCATTTTTTTAAATTTATTTTTTTAATAATTTTAATGAACATTTACAGAGAATTTGGATTTCCATTCATTCATTGCTGCACTTCTCTCCCCACCCAGCCCTC
>NW_006399848.1:5112631-5133790 GCF_000299155.1 Elephantulus edwardii
GCCCCAAGTACATTCCACTATGCAACCTTAGTTGTGGACTCTTGTGATAACCATAATACCCTATCATACATCGCTTTTAAATTATTCAGTCCCTCATCTGTTTCAGTGCAGTAGACACAATTTATCCAGTTTTTCTCAGTCTTAATCCCTCCTTGATAGCAGTCCCATTTTACAGCAGTGGCACCAGGCTGTAAAATGCGTGTAAGGAGATTGGCAGTCCTTTTCTTGGACCCTCTGGTGAATTCAAACTTTCAGAGAGGTGTACCATTTTGGTGATCTGCACAGCTCCTCCCTGTACTCTTGGCACCAGAGTAGTAGTTGTTGTTAGGTGCCCCTTCAAGTCAGCTATGATGTGTAGAGACCCCATGAATGACAGACCCTGTGCTATCTGTCTCTGCCATACTAGAACCCATAGTTATCATCACTCTGCTAATCCATCTCATTCAGGGTCTTTCACTCCTAGGAAAAGAATGTGTTAGGTTTTTCAAGGGTCTTGATAACTAGCCATAAGAGTTTTTGATTTGTTATTTTGGGTAACAGTCCTCTAAATGAAGGATTTAGACAGTTAATTAAAGCATGACATTTCCCCTTTAAATTTCTCCCAAAGGAATTTGAAGAATAAAGTCATCATTAATCACAAAGAAAGTGTGTGTAGTAAAAGTAATGTCTGAGATATACTGAAAAAGAAAACTGTAGTGTTAGCCTCCGCTGGTAACAGAAAACAAATAAGGATAGTTGTTGCTTAAGCAGTGCCTAAGAACTTCAGTCACTAGGTTTGACAGGTGAGAAATGTGATTTAGAATTATAATTTCTATTTTCTTAATGTCACTTGGATCAATACCAACAATATTAGAATGGTATAGAGCAAAAAGTTCAGGTTGTCAGCACTGTATTAGGAGGAGAGTTTGAGAAATTCAGGCTGATTGCGGTAATCATGCAGCAGACAGGATACACATGTCCAACACATTCCTATGACCCTTTCCAGCTTCTAAAAGGACATGAATGGAATTACAGCTTCAAAAATTTCCTGTGAATAGCCAATATCTGTTTTTGACAACTGGGAACAGTCATAGATTTCTAATGGCAGTCAGCAGTGACACCTAAAAACTAAATAAGGAGTGGAAGTAAAAATGGAAAAGCAAGTTGTCTCATATTTTTAGAAAACTAAAACTAACAAAAGGAACAATTAAGTTTAAAAAATTTATCATATTTACCCTTTTGTACATGCTACTAATCCTTAAATTATTTGATTAAAATTTGTTTAATGATGTTCTTTTAAAAAAAATACCCAGTTTTGTTGCTTATAGAACACAGAAATGAAGTAACAATTGTGCACATTAAAGCGCCAGGTCAATAATTCATGAGCAGTGACAGTAACAGCTGTTAAGCAAAAAAAATCTGCTGCTAACAGATTGTTGTAAAAGTAAACCAGAAAACAAGCTCTGTGAAATATTACAAATAAGAATGATACATTGAAAGTATGTAATGTAATAAAAACTGTCATAGTGACTCAGTGGGAGACGGTTCTAACACAGGGACTTAACTTTAATCTTCCACAGTAGAGTCAATGTGTATTGACTTCAGAGCAATTTCTAATATCATTCAGATGCAGAAACCGTGTTTACAATGTGATGATATTACTCTACAACCCTGATAGCTTTAATGAATTTTCTTAATCTTTCCCTTTCCCATTTGTATTCCTTGTTTTCCTTTTCCTTAACCTTTCTTTCCGTACATAGTTGACATGATTTCGAACTCTTGCTAACACTGTTTGGGGTTGCATTGTGCTGGTGTGCAAGATAGTTTAGTACCTGGCCATCCCTATGCGCCTAACTTCTGGAACTTAATTTCTCTCATCTATATTTTTTCATCTTCGGTGTCCTCCAGTTTTCAGATAAGTGAACAGAAAGTTACAGTGAAGTGTCAGCATAAGACTGGAGCTGTTTATGTAATTACCTATTGAATTGATGATGGTCAAGGAGAAGCAAATACTGCTTCGTGTGATTGAAGTGGTAAAGGGAGACTGGTGGAGTTTTCAGTTACTTTCAGATCAGAAATCATAGAAGATGATGGTTGATGTCACCTTATAGTTTATAGTTTTACTCTTTGACTTAAACACTACTTTTACTCCATCAGTTTTCATCAGGGTCATTTCCTGGTTGGTTTTTTTTAAAAGTCATCTATGAATAAAGAATTACTTTAAGTTGTTCAGAAAGAAATGGCAGAGATTAGAGGTCAAGGGTTAGAAAAGTTACAGTGAAGCTGTGCTCTCTGAATACTTGGCCTCCTTTAGGGGAGGAAGAGTGGACTCACGGGTTGATTAGAACCTATCAGGAGGTGCCTCAGACACCTGAAAGTTGGCTTCTTGAAAGTTCTATAGAATATAATTTACTCTGACACACATGGGTTCTCCAGTAGCTAGAATCCATGCCATAGTTACTACCCACACTGAAGGAAGAAGAAAAAAAAAAGTATTATTTTTTTTATTCACTTTGTGTTTCTTATAGAAAGAAGAAAAAAGAAAGTATTAATTTTTTTTCATTCACTTTTTGTATTTCTTATGATCATTCCGATACATGTGTCTTATAAAAGTAACCACCATTGATGGAGGCCCACTAGTACTCCATCTTTCCAGATCCCCACTGGATCTTTCCTAATTCTTTAACCCCCTTCCTTCACCCACAAAACTCGATAACCATGTGATTTGCCCCCCCCCCCACACCCTCAGCCTCTGTGACCCCTTCCCTTCCCTCTTCTGGATATCCATACACGTCTTACTCCTTATCCTTCTGTTGTTATTGTAGTATTGGAGTTAGCGTAAATGATTCTGTTTTAGTTTAGAAGTCAATTATTTCTTTTAAACGCCTTATTTCTTTTAAGTAGATTATTTAGGGTAATATACCTGCTGCTTGGTTGAATGCAGAGAAGAGAAACATTCTGTGAAACCACAAGTCTGGGGATTTCCTGCATTTGTAGGGAGCTGCCTGTTACTAGGAAAGGTGTTAACCTCTCAGGATGCTATCTGCTTTTGTAAGCTACTTTTGCTTTAGAGTAGGGTCAGTATGTTCTAGAACAAAACCTAACTGTACCCTAGTTGTTTGTGGTTTTCTCTTTATAAGGCTTGGTTATGAAATCATTTGGGGTTGAGGGTCCTTTGGAGCATGAACTCGCCCTCGGCTAATAAAGGACTCATAATTTGGTACTCAGTGTATGGCACTTCACAGATCCTGGGCTGGGGATAACAGTTACGATAATGATTTCAAGTAGCATTAAGATATTTTTACAATTCTGGTCTTAGGTGGATTCTGGATCTAAACAACCAGGAAGTAATTGAATTGTACCTTTGCTAAGAGTTCTAACAAGGGGCTTTTGTCAATGCCGCTGTTAGTTCATCCATAAAATGGGAATGACAGTAGTTATCTATGCACCTCAAAGGATTGCTGTGCACATGGAATAGTTACATATAAAGTACATGGGGCTCAGTAGTATGGTGATGAGCTTGTTTCGCTTTGTCTACATACTTTTAATTTAGAAAATGTTGCTTAAATGAATTAAAATATCACAACTTAATGTATTTCTTTCAGAAATACTAAGGACTGCATTTATAACAGTATTCAACTTAGCTGTGTGGTTTCTCTCACATTGAGCCAGATGGCGTTCTCTAGCTGTAGAATAAGGAGTCTTTTAGCTGTGTGTCACTTTATGAGCAGTGACACACAATGCTTTAGAGCGAGGTAAATGCAGAATTTAAAATGATACATGGCAAAATTTGTAACACTTTCCACACAGCTATTTACAATCAAAGGATTTTTGCCTCAGGATATTCTAAGAGCACCAAAATCATGCACAAGCACAAGAAATATACATGGCTCTTTTGGACAGAGACTACATGAAAATTAATAGCAATTAAAAAGTCAAAGCAAGAAAAAGGGGGAAAACCCCAAAACAATCTTGTGAGTTTAATTATAAATGTAACAACTATTTCTTGGGTATTCACTTAGATTTAATTCTCCAGTATACCGTAAACTGTGATTTTTCTAATCTCTTATCAGTCCTTTTAAGAATCATTTTATTTCCTTTTTAAAACCTAACTTCTCCTTAAAAAAAACCAAACAAACTCCCAAACTCATGAAAACTCCAACAGTGGGCTAGGGTATGGTGGAGACCAAGAGATTTGAGGACTGTGCTTGGGCAGCTGCTGAGACCGTCAGCTCTTCTGCCTCCTGCCTCAGGACGGCCGAGTACTGGGCATTCCCCTGACTAGTCAAAGACGACACTGGGCGACAGGAATCACTCTAAGGCATTAAATAGCTTTTAATCTTCTGAAAATGAAGATCATGTGTTGAAAATGTATTCTCCCCCAAGGAGTATTTTTTTAAGGGAATGACACATATTGCTGTTATGTGATAAAATGGCACCCTTTATATCACCTTTAGGAGAACTTTTGCTATACATTTTTATTTTTCCTCATTTTATACTCTCTTGAGGTAATGACATGTTTTAAAAAGCTTTACAAGTTAGCCTTCTATTTTTACAATAATGTTCTTATGTAATATTTGTCCTTATGAAACTGAGTTAGTTCACTTAGCATAAAACTTTCTAGTCTTTCCTAAGTTATGTAGTATAATTTGAAATCATTGCTCCTGAGTGCTGCATAGTATTCCATTGTGTGAATGTACCACAATTTTGCAGTCATTTCTGTTGTGGTTGGATATTAGTGTTGTTTCCATGTTCTTGTGATGGTGAATAATGCTGCTATGAACTTTGGTGTACAACTCTCCATTTGTGTCTCAATTCTAATTTCCTCAAGGTATATTTCTAGTAGTGGAATAGCTGGGTTATACGGAATTTCTGTGTTTAGCTCTTTGAGGAAATGTCAAACTGCCTTCTGCAGTGGTTGTACCATTTTACAGTCTCACCAACAGTGTATGAGAGTTCCTACCTCTCTACATCCTCTTCAACATTTATTACTTATTGCCCTGCTAAACTTTGTCCCTGCTACTGGAGTGAGATGATATCTCATTGATGTTTTTGATTTGCATATCTCATTGCCAGTGATTTTGAACATGTTTTCATTTGCCTGTTGGTCATCCAAATGTCTTTTTTAGTGAAAAATCTTTATGCACCCCAAGGAGGGGAAGGGATCAGAGCAGAGGGGTGAAGATAGGGAGGGGCAAAACCACAGGGTTGCACATTTTCAGTGGTGGGGTTGGGCGTGATGGAGACAAGAAGGATCTGGGTGAAAAGACAGGGTAATGATGGACAACAGATCTTGGTGATTAATGTTATAAAACATAGTACATGAGAATGATTGTATGAAACACAATAGGAATGAAAAGTAATGTGAAACACAATGTATACAAACTTATAAACCAGTTTAAAAAAAGTCTTTTCATACACATAAATCCCAACCATTAGATGAAAACCCTGGTACTCTGAAGTCAATTGAAATACCAGCTTCTCTGTTGTGGTTTGTTGTTTTTTTTTTTTTTACAAAAAAAGCTTTACACATATTCAGTCATGTAATTTCTGGCTGCTGCAAAGCTTACAGTCCAGTAAGTTGTCCAGTGTTTGGGAAGTGCTTTTGCTTTGACTTTATTGCCTCGTGCTGATCTTTTTTTTAACAAACATGAGTACAGAACTTTAAAGGATTATATCATATGAAATAGGTGATTGTGAACAAGCAGCACCTTCTTGCTTTTCAGGCATCTCTGTGTACTTCCTCTAATCTGTACAGACAGTAGCATTAACATTTTTATTATTTTTGTCTTTTTTGTTTCTCTGGTACTGTCAGGGTATATCACACTTATTATTTAAATCAGTAGTACAGATTTTCATTATAAATAACCATGTAATCAATATTCCACCCCCTCCTCCCCCCCCCGTCTAAGATGGGGGTAGGGGTGGGGGGGTGGAATACTCTGGTGTCCAACTTTTGTGTTTCAAATTTAGTTGATAATGAATACTTTCCTTTTTACTATTCTTTTTTCCAGATCTGTACTGCTTCCCACCACCCCCAAATGTACTGATATAGTACAATAATATAATTAAATGCATTTGGAGAGATCTGTTTTATAAATTCACCCTCCCCAGTTCTGTTGACGTGGTTTATTCATTACGTCTGAAGAATCTCTTACCTAAGACTTCTTTGAATACTCTGTCATATTGGATTGTCTGAATTATGATTCTGTGCCTTGTGTAAATTTTCTTAAATCTGTCATTCCTCACATACTTTCCTAAGGAGAAGAATGTAGAAAAATAAAGTATTTGTTTCTTACATGACTGATCATTGTTGCTGTCCCATCTTTCTACCATGGGGCAACTGGTGAATTTGAACCATGTGCCTTTGACTTGGTAGTGCAACTCCTTACCACTAGGCCATCAAAGCTCCTTTCCTTTACCACTGTTGTTAGGTGCCATTGAGTTGAGTATGACTCACAGCAGCCATATGAACAACAGATCTAAACCCTGTCCTCTCCTGTGCCAGCCTCATCTTCTTTGACACACTTGAGTGCAACGCTGCAGCTACTCAGTCAATTCCATCTTGTTGAGAGTCATCCTCTCTTTTGCTAACATTCCAAGCATGATGTCTCCCATCAAAGAATAGCCCCTCAGCAACATGCCCGAAGTAAGTGAGACAAAGCTTTGTCATCCTTGCCTACAAGGAACATTTTGTCTACACTTTCTTCAAGACATACGTATTTGTTCTTGTGTCAGTTAATGGGATATTCAGTACTCTTCTTAAACAGTACAACTTAAAATCATCAATTTTTCTTCTGCAATCTTCATTCATTGTCCAGCTTCCAGAGGCATAGCAAGTGAAAAGTTCGTGGTCTGAATCAGGTGCTCCTTCATTGTTCCTGAGTATTTTTGACAATTCCCTGACAGTGAACTTGATCTGATGCACTACATCTTCTGATCTGACTGCTGATACCTCACGTGTTAATTGTAGATTTAAGTAAGATGAAATTGTTGACAACTTCAGTGTATCTCCATCTATCATAATATTGCCTATTGGACTTGTGGTGAGAATTTTTGCTTTCTTCATGTTATGATGCAATCCATATTGAAGGTTATAATCTTTGATATTCTGCAGCAAGTGTTGCAAGTCCTCCTTTCAGCAATCAAGGTTGTGCCATCTGTATAATTCAGGTTGTTGAGGAGTCTTTCTTCAATATTGATACTATATTCTTCTTAGACTCCAACTTGGAACCAGTATGGAGAAAGATGAACATCTTTTCCGATTTGAACCATACAGTATTCCCTTGCTTATTTCAAACAACAGTTTCTTGAACTTTTTAAGTTCTGTATAAGCATAATTAAGTATCCTGAGATTTCTGTTCTTCCCAATGTTAACCATAATTTGTTACAATCCACACAGTCAAGTGCCATTGCATAGTCAATAAAACACAAATATTCCTTTTTTAAAAATCTTATTATTTTTTTGTGTGTACCATCAAATCAGATCTGACTGGTACAGGAGGAGATTGTTCCTCCTTCTCCAGCAGAGCATCTGGTGGATTTGAACTGTGCACCTCTTGGATTACAGTGCAGCTTCTTGCCACTAGGCCACCAGAGCTTGCCTACATATTCTTTTTTGTATTCCTTGCTTTCAGCCATAATCCATCTGACATCAGCAGTGATATCCCTGGTGCCACAGCTGCTTCTAAACCCAGCTTGACTTTCTGGCATTTCTCTCTCAATGTACTGTTCTGGCCATTTTTGCATGATCTTCAGCAATATTTTGCTTGCATGAGGTATTAGTGATGTTGTCCAATGATTTCCATAGTTGTTGAATCACTTTTATTGAAAATGGGAACAAATAGGATCTCTTCTAGTCAGTTAGCCAAGAAACTGACTTCAGATTTCCTGGCTTAAACTGGTCAGCACATCCAGTCACTGTCAGCTTAAACATGCCAATTAGTATTGCATAGATTCCTGGGGCCTTACTATTTTTGCCAATGCTTTTAG
Organism: Elephantulus edwardii; assembly: GCF_000299155.1. Lineage (NCBI taxonomy): Eukaryota > Metazoa > Chordata > Mammalia > Macroscelidea > Macroscelididae > Elephantulus > Elephantulus edwardii. Next base: position 5,120,603 of record NW_006399848.1, read on the forward strand.
TGCAGCTTAGACATCTTCCTTTGTTACCGTTGGCTCATGTTTATATGGCACTTCTTGAAATTTTTCGGTGTCAACCAGTTCTTTTTGGTACAATTACTATGTGCATTCCTTTCAACTTCTTTTGATGCTCCCTGGATCATTCAAGATTTTCTCCATAACATGTCTGAGTATTACAATTTGAGGCTTGAATTTGTTTTTCAGTTTCTTCAACTTCAGAAATGCTGAAGGAGTTATTTTCTTTTAATTTGGCTCTTGCTGTTTGCACAGCAATACTTTGTCTTTTCAAATTGTCCTTTGAAATCTCTTGTTTATCTCTTTACCTTCTGGGTTTCTCCCCCTTTTTGACTTCTTGACACTCTCGTACAACTAGGCCACCAAAATCTGACAGATTTTCGTATTGTAAAGCTAGTATTTTCCTTTCATAGTGAAATAATTTTTGTATGTTGCTTTTATATGACTTAAATTTTTCTCAACTATGTGAGGCTCTTTGATATCCAATGTTTTTTACAAATGTGAGCCCTGACATATTGATTAACAGTTCTTTCCATATGATGATTTGTCTTTGTAGGACTGAGTTCACTTAACATAATACTCTCCAGTCCTTCCCAAGTGAGGTAGTGATTTACAAAATCATTACTGCTGCATGCTGTGTGATATTCCATCGTTGTAGACGTAGATAACTAGTAAAACGTGTATGGGGATCTAAGGTGCGGTTGGGGGAGCAGAGGGGTAGGGATGGACAAGGTGATAATCATGGGTTTGCATGGTACGATGAGTAGTATTGGGTTGGGTTGGGGAAGAGGGGGGATCTGGTGTGAGGGGCAATGTACACAAACCTTGTAGGTAAACCATTGCAAAATTAAAAAAAATCTCAAACTAAACAACAACCCGCCAGCTCGCTCTCTTTGTTAAGGCTTGGTATTAAGTTGCTTTGTCAGGGGACTAAAAAAATGGCAGTGTATAATGACTTTTTCTTTTAAAAAAAGTCATTTTTTTTGGACCAGATGAAACTCTTCCAGTCTCTTGGATGGGGAAATTGATGCCTGTGTATGGAGTATCACAGGAGTTGATCTGAGGGTTTGCTGTTCAGTTTACACATTTTCATGCAGTTCCTTTTTGTAGGTCCCAATTCTCAGTCTACTTTCCCTTGATGATAAGTCTAATTCTCCATCTCTAAAGGTCAGTTTCTCCAGAGAATTACTGGGCTAGGTTCGAGTGGGGACCCTGGAGATTTCAGTTCCTCTGTAGGGAGACTTCGTCTATCTCTCTGTGTTGAGTTCTCAGCCTCTCTCTGCCCTTGGTTTACTCAGCATGTTTGAGTTTTTTGGGTCAGTTCGCTCACATCTCCTTGGCATCCTCTTTACAGACATCTAACCAGCAGCTGTCTGTGTTCTGTAAATCCAGCCATTACTCTTCCGACATGGTTTGAAGTGTCTTTACTTTTCTCTTTGCCCTTTTTATTCAATTGCTGGCATGCGCTTTGAAGGGAAGAGGAGATAAAAGGTCTGAGAGGTTTAGCTGCCATGTTTAACCAGGTGTTCTACTCAGCTCCTTAGATTTTTGTTTTATCTTGCTATACTGTGAGTATTTTACAATCTCTCCTAAAATCATTTCTGGAACATGTTTGGGTATAAGATGTTTTAAAAGCTCTTTTTAAAGGATAATGATATATGTATGGATGAAACTACAGCATACATTGGAACTATGTTATGGGAACATAGTGAATAGAATTGAATGTGATTAAAAACAGTCTTTGCAAGTTTAGGTCTCTGAAATAGGTACTTATACCCCTTTTATCTTGATTGTTATTAAAAAGAAAGTGAAGGAAGAAAAGAAAAGCCCAAAGGATAATAAAGGCACATTTTATTTTCCATTACTACCTTTCTTTTATGATTTTATGCTTGCTTTAGTGATTTTAGCTTCTTGAAAAATAGCCACATAATTCTTGCTGACCATGTTAGTTTTTGATAAATTCTATTACTAAAATGAAATTTTAAACTATAAATAACCATGCTTACTTTATTGTTTCTAATCTTGATCTGTACATGTTTTTACTGTCTTATATAAAACTGTTCCATAATATTTTCAATGAGTGAAATATTAGAAAAGCTTAATCTTTAACAGTCATGTGAACAGATTGAGATGTTGTTGTTAAGTGCTGTTGAGTCACAGACGACTCATAGCGACCTTATGAATGAAAGACCTGAATGCTTGTATAACATTCATCGTTTCTCCAAGTTCATAGGGTTTCCAGAGGCAAGCTTTTCGGAAGTGAATGTCAATCCTGCTTCCAACCTTGTTTTAATCGGGGAGCTCCACCAAACACTGTCCCCCATGAGTAACCATTATCACATTTGACACTTCAGTGTGGCAGTGTTTAGCATCATAGCAACTACAGTTAAAGTGAAAATGTTCAGCAATCATTTTTTATTTGTATATTTGTATTTAAATAGGACAACTCTAAGATTATATATGTATTTATTTATAGTCTTCTCAAGAATGCTCCAGGTCCCCCTCGTCGTGGTTTTCTGTACACTGTTTAGACCAGTGGTTCATATGTTTGCTGAGTCGTCGTCGACCCCATGGCATATAACATAGAGATATAGATATTTGGCATGTTTTTCTTTCTTCTATATTATATTCCACATTGTTGTTGTTGTTGTTATGTGCCATCGAGTCGCCTGCGACTCATAGCGACCCTATGTACAACTGCCCTAAACTCCGCTCTGTCCTGTGCCATTCGCACCATCTCTGGCACTCCCATCCCAATTATCCCAGTCACTGAATCAATCCACCTCATAGAGGGCCTTCCTCTCCTGCGCTGTCGCTCCACCCTCCCAAGCATGATGTCCTTCTCTAAGGACCGGTCTCTCCGCACAACATGTCCAAAGTAAGCTAGACGGAGCCTCAGAATCCTTGCCTCCAAGGAGCCACCCGGTTTAACCCTCTCCAGGACAAATCTGTTTGTTTTCCTAGCAGTCCATGGTATTCTCAATACTCTTCTCCAGCACCACAGCTCAAAGGCATCAATTCTCCTTCTATCCTCCTTGGTCATTGTCCAACTCATTAGTAGGGAATAATTCATTTATATAGAAAACACAGTGTTCAAACTGGAGTATATTTCTTAGATGGATATATCTGTGCCATTTTGTTTGAAGTCTCATTAACTTTTGAGTACATCAGAATTTTTTTTTCCATTTTACTACTTAACGGCACTGGAAAAACCTCAGAATTTAGCCAGAATTATTTTTATTTTAGTAATAAATAATGTAGTGTACACGACAGGTGGTAGAGTCATATGAATCATGGTGGTCTGGCTCTAGAGTTCATGATCTCAACCATTAAGACTTAAAATAGCAACTTACACTAGAATTATTACTCAGTTTCTGCACAATGATGTTATAGCTCCTCCAGCCTTTATCAGAACTAAAATAAGCATGAAAAGCTTTGTGGAGTAAGTTGAAGCTTCTTAATAAATTAGGAATCTCTGACAGCAAGAATATTGACTGCCTTGGTGCTGGTACAATAAAAATGGCAAATTAAAAACTTCAACAAATCCTACCCTTTCATGTTCAGGTATCTCTTCTCTGAAAGTAAGGATATGGAGCAGGACATTTTCTAGATTGCATCTGTGACTAAGAAGCCAAGACCCTTTCCTCATAGTTAGTCATTTTGGAAATCTTTGAACTAGAGACCAATATTTTGGATACTGTCTTGGGCAATTGCAATGAGCTGTTTGTTTAGTTTTTTAAATAGCTACGAACCACACCAAAGTCTACCTCCTTGATTGCTGCTGAGTTGTAACCTATTCGTAGCTGACCCTCCTGTGGATTTTCAGAGACTGTATATCACACAGGAGGAGATAGCCCATCTCTCTCTTGAGAAACTGTTGGTAGATTGTAGCTGGCTCTTTGGATTAGTAGAACAACTTCTTATCTACTGGGTCACCAGAATGCCGTACACCAAGTTTGTTGTTGTTTATGTACCATTGAGTTGACCCTCCCATGAGTTTTCAGAGACAGTAAATTGCTGAGGAAGAGATTTCTCATTATTCTCCCACAGTGCATCTAGTAGATTTGAACCATGTGCCTTAGGATTGGCCACATAACTCCTTGTCGCTATTACAAGTGTCTCAAGGATGCCTATTATTTGCAAGCTCTGGTGGCCTAGTGGCAAGAAGCTGCACTGCAATCCCAGAGGTGCACGGTTCAAATCCACCAGATGCTCTGCTGGAGAAGGAGGGACAATCTCCTGTGCCAGTCAGATCTGATTTGATGGTACATAATAAAATTTTTTTTAAAAGAATGCCTATTATTGCCAAAGTCCTTTAGCCTAGGAGTATACCATCTTCTTTTTTAGTTCTTTATAAATCTGTAACTATCCACTGTAAGCCTGGGAAAGAATGGAATGGTGGACAGTTTTCAAGAATAAATGGAATAAATCTGCATTCCTTCAATTTTGAATGTGTGTATTTTCTCTTTGTGAACATTTGTTTTTCATGCTTGATGCATAGGTTTCCCCCTCATTGGTAGACTGGTGATTAAACTCAGAATTTCTCAGATCTTGTATTGTTTTGTGGAAAGATGAGAAAGCCTTCTAGATCGTGAAGGAATGCTGAGTATTTTATGATTCCTACTGTATTTTTTATTATTGTGATTTTAATGAAAGTTACAGAAAGGTTGAGTATTCATTCATTCATTCATTCATGCACATTTTCCTCCCTCCGGCTCCCGTCACATCACGATTCATTTTGTAATGCATTTCTTAGTCCAGATTGTTAATTATCAAACATATGATGCCTGATATTACATTCCTTTTACCTCATCTGTTCCAGTGCAGTGGTCATTATCTATCCATTTTTGTTCCTGTTCTCACTCCCACTCCATCCCCAGCAGCCTTTTTTGATAACAGCTTTGAAATAGTGTGCCTACTCCTAGAGGACTAAATGGAACATAAATTGTGCTGCAATCCCAAAGACACAAGTAAAATCCACCAGCTGTCCTGCAGAACACAGATGGGCAGTCTCCTCCAGTGTCATCTACTGCCTCTGAAACCCGCTGGAGGGTCAGCTAAGGGTCAGTTCTGACTTGATGGCACACAACAACAATAGAGGACAATCTCATTACAAGAGTAACTACAGCTTCAAATCTGTGGATTTCAAGTGGAAAGCCAACATGATACCCACCATGTGCTAGATGCGGGAGGAACTAAGATAACTGTGCCATCAAGATCTTTATGGGAGGCTGCTGACTGAACAGTTGGTAGTTTGACTACACCAGCCACTCTGGGAGATGAGGCAGTCTGTTTCAGTTACATTTATTAAGTCTTGGCAACCTGATGGGTGATTGCCATGATGAGTGAATAATTTAATGGCAGCAGGCTTGGTTTTAGTATAAAACAGTGCTCTTGTTAGAGGTTATTAAGTCTCTTCAGGCTCAGAGCTACTTTGTGCAAGAGAGCAAGCACTTTGTTGTGCTCCATTTTCACAATTGTTGCTTTTTATAAGCCCATTGAACAATCACTGTGTCAGTCCATCAATCCAATTCTTTGAGGGTCTTCTCTTTTTTACCAACCCTCTATTTTACCATACGTGATGTTCTTCTCCAGGGTCTGGACCCTCCTGGTAACATGTCCAGTGTTCCTTTATGAGGATCTTTTTAGCTGAATATCATCCAAGATGGTATTCATTCATTCTTCTGGCATATTCAGTATATCATCTTACTGGAATACTCAACTTTCTTTACTGGCGTTGTAATTCAAGTTGACCGCTTCTTCATTCTTCCTTGTCAGTGTGCAGCATTTGCATAAATCTCCTCTTTCCCTCCCTCATTGCTGTTGAGCTGGAACCAAGTCACAGCTGATGTTCCTTTGGGTTTCCAAGGCTGTTAAGTTGCACAAGAGGATATTGCTCGTCTTTCTCCAGAGAAGTTGCTGGTGGATTTGAACTTGCGAGGCATGGTCTTAGCATTAGTTGTCCAGCTCCCCGTGGACTAGTCCACCAGAGTTTATTTGGTGTTTGAAAATCATAACATTGGTCAGACACATCTTGGTTCTCAAAGCAGAATCTTTGATTTTTAACACCTTTTAAGAGACTTTTTGCAGCAGATATGCACAATACAAATGCATTGTTTGGTATTTTGATTGTTGCTTCCATGGTAAAGAAAATGTTTGGGTAATGATGATTTCCAGTTATTCCTGCCAGAATCCTGAGAGGCTTGGAATAATAGGAAGCATTTAAATTTGCAGCTTTTGACATCATGAGGTTCACACTTGAATCCTGGCTGTACAATTTACCAGGTGACTTTGGACATGTTACTTAACCTCTCCAAGTGTCAGTTTTCTACTGTGCAAAAGTGAGGATATGATAGTATCCACTTCCTAAAATTGTCAACAGTACTAAATGAGCCTGTACAGCTAAGTGTTTAGTACCATGACTGACAAAATGAACAACTTAGTTCTTGTTAGTCAAAGTTTTAGTAGATACAGTTGACATTGCCACTAGAGCCTCTCCCTTTCTCCTTCACACTTTTGTCCTGTTAGTGTCATTTCATTATTTCTCATATTTCTTCTGTGCTTTTGTCATCTTTGATCTTTACTATTGATACCACAGTAGCACCCTATCTGGCCCCATTGACCCCTTATATACAGGCATACTTCAGAAATACTGGGAGTTTGGTCCCCAAACAACTCATGACAGTGAATACCACAGGAGGATGTTGTTGTTGTTGTTATGTGCCGTCGAGTTGTTTGTGACTCATAGTGACCCTATGTACAACAGCCCTAAACTGTGCTCTATCCTGTGCCAATCTCATTGCCTCTGACACACCCATCCTGATTACCCCAGTCACTGAATCAATCCACCTCATAGAGGGTCTTCCCCTCCTACGCTGTATGATGTCCCTCTCTAAAGACCTGTCTCTCCTTACAACATGTCCAAAGTATGTCACGCGGAGGGTGAATCATAGGAAATTTTTTTGTTTGTTTCTTAGTGCATATGGTAGTCTGTAAAGTGTGCAGTATTGTTAGGAAAAGGGAGCTCTGGTGACCTAGTGGTAAGAAGCTGCACTGCAATCCTGAAGGAGTACGGTTTGAAACTCTCAGCTGCTCTGTGCGAGAATGATGGACGATCTCCTCCTGTGTGACTGAACTGTCTCCGAAACCCGCTGGAGAGTCAGCTGTGGGTCAGTTTTGACTGGATGGTACACAGCAGCAACAACAATAACAACAATATTTGGAAAATGTCTGAAATATTGCAGGAATTGCCAAAATGTTACAAACTCTAAGTAAGCATATGCTTTTGAAAAAAAAAAAATGTCATCAGTAGGCTGCTCTATTGTCAGTATTGCTACAGCCTCCAATTTTCAAGAAAAGGAAACATAAGCGAGGTGTAATAAAGCGCTGCACAATAAATTCAGGTCTGGCTGTGCTTCTAAAGGAGCCATGGTGGTGTAGTGATTCAAGGGCTCGACGACTAATGAAAAGATTGACAGTTTGAACCTGCCAGCTGCTCCGTAGAAGAAAGATGTGCAAGCCATTTTTTAAAAATATTTGTATCCTTGGGAACTCTGTCAAGCCATTAAGCTCTGTCTTGTAATATCTCTGTGAGTCAGAATCAATGACTTTAAAAAAAACCCCACACACCCCCAAAACCCCTCTACCTCTACAATCCATATTTAGCATTTCTGATGGTTGATCTTTCTAAAACTCAGATGTGACCATGCTCTTCTCTGCTAAAGACCCTTTATTGCTTCTCATCCTCATTTTCTCTGAATGAGGCTTGAAGCATGTATCCTCCTTAATGTTCCTTCTTGCAGTTGTGGAATGAGAGCCACACCTTAGGTTTAAGCCCAGATTATTTGCCTCTTTTGGGCTACTTTTCACAGACTTGGGAGCAGGAACTAGGGACTAGTTAGGTCTCCTTGTTACATGCTAGATCATGGAATTAGCCCATTATTCCTACATTGGTCAGTTTTATGAAGGAGAGACAACAGTCTTTAGACAGTACCCTATTCACCCTTACCTCTGTAATTCTGTAATAGTTTATCAAGTAAATATATGTATGTGCAAAACCCCATGAATGTAGGCGAATTAGAATGAAGTACTCTTTCTGAATTTCAGTTGATGTCTTTTCTTCCTAAATATTTTCTAAATTTACTGTGGGATGGAAATGTTATTGCCATGTGATAGCAAATAATCTGTATATTTGTTATTTTTATATATAGTTTGACTCCATGAACTATTTATCTTTATTGACAATAGTAACATGTTGGGAAGAAGAATTGACTGCTATCAGAATTGACTGGTTAGTAATGTGTGAGTCTCTGTTGGGTGGTAATACCATTTGGATATTTCTTGTATCTTCTTTGTTTAAACTGTGTGACTCTATTAAAGCTATGGATCTGAACCATGCTCATGATAAAGCTGTATCTAGATCAAAGAGTCGTCATCTGAATGGAGCAAGGGAACACTGTGTGGTTTAGAATCAGAAAGGGTGTGCATCAGGGTTATGTCTTCTCTCTAAACCTATGCAGTATGTATGCTGAGCAAATAATTCATGAAGCTGGACTCTGAAGAGGAATGTAGCATCAGGATCAGCAACCTGTGTTATGCAGATGACACAACTTAGTTTCCTTCGAGTAAAGAGGAAATGAAATACTTGCTGCAGAATATCAAGAACAACCTTTGATAACGATTACATCTCAACATCAAGATAACAAAGGTCTTCACTAATGGACCAAGGGTCAGCATCCTGATAGGTGAAGAAAGGGTTTAAGCTGTCAGTAATTTAACTTTGCTTGGATCAGCAGTAAAATTGGTACCAGCAGTCAGGAAATTAAAAGACGTATTGCAGTGGGCAAGTCTGTTGTCAGGGACTTCTCCAAAATACTAACAAACACTGATGTCAATTTGAAGACTTAAGGTGCACCTGATTCAGACCATGGGCTTCTCAGTCACCTGCTACACATCACAGAGCTGGACAGTGAATAAGGATGAAAGAAGAATTGATGCCTTGGAGTTACAGTGCTAGAGAAGAGTACTGAAAATCCCATGTACTTCCCAAAAACCAGATTTATGTCTTAGAGAAAGTGCAGCCAGAATGCTTCTTGGAAGGGAAAATAGTGAAGCTTTGTTTCTCATACTTTGGACATGTAGCTCAGTTGAGGGTATTTGGAAAGAGTGAACAAAAGATACAATGAGATGGATTGACAGTGTCTGCAGCAATGGGCTCAAGTGTATCAGAGATGATGAGGACGACACAGTAGAGGACAGGGTTCAGATCTGATGGTCAGGGATCACTGTGAGTTGTACCAGATTTGATAGCACCTAATAACAACAACAACAACAACAACAACAGAATTCTAGGTTTTATATTGTGGTAGATAGAAACATAGGTTTCAATTTGTACTTTATAATGTTGGCTTGCACTTTTCATTATATTTTTGCATAGAGGTCACTGCATTGTTATGATGACAAAGAGTAACTGCTTTAAATTCAGGACATTTCCTCTATCAAGTTAAAAAAAAAGTTCTACCCAGAGAAGCATATTGCCAGCAGGATCATGCGGCTTGCAGGGAGTACTAGCAAAGGTGTATAAAAATGTGAAACTCATGAACAAAAGAATAACTCCTTTAGCTTGTGTGAACAGCTTCAGTTCTTTTTCATACTGTTACAGGAAGTATTTCAGAAATTCTCTATATTCGTGTTACCCTTCATTTAAAAATGACTGTTCTTCCCGAAAGTATTAAAAATTTTATTACTTCTGTGGAATATAAATATTAAGGATGATTGTCTTAGTTACCTAGTGTTGCTGTAGCAGAAATACCACACACGAGTGGGTGCCTTTAATAAACACGCTTGTTTTCTCACAGTTTAGGAAGCTGGAGGTCCTCATTTCGAATGCTAAATCTAGAAGAAGGGTTGTTCTCTCTATATGTTCTGGAGGAAGGTCTTTGTCTCTTCATTTACTGTTTGCTGGTTCCCTGGCAATTTCCAAATGTCTTGGCATCTATTTTATCTGATCTTTTCTTTGTTTAGTCATTTAATCTTCTTTATATCTCAAAATTTTGAGACTGACTCAGAATGCACTCTATACTAATCTTCCATCGTTAACATAACAAGGAAAACTCATTCCAAATGAGATTATAAACCATAGGCATGTTGTCATTGCTTTCCAGTTGGAACCAACTCATAGCTAACCCTCCAGCAGATTTTCAGAGGCACAGGAATAACAATAACATGCTTTTTTTAAATTAAATTTTATTAATTTTAATGAACATTTACAGAGATTTTGGGTTTCCATTCATTCATTGTTGCACTATTTTCTCTACTGTCCCCCCTAGTTCATTCCTCTTCCCCCCGCTTTGAAAGTGTTTTAATTGTCCCATTGCCACAGTGCTTGTCAAAGCCAGTTCTGATTAATCTCCTTTGTCAGTGTGTCCTTTGCCATTCCCTATCACTCCTCCCTGAGAGAGACTTCACCCTGATTCATAAGGAAAAGGGGATGGCGTATTCTCTTACCTACTTCCTGCTGAAAAGGGACGCTGTAGGTTTCAGGGTGAAGATCTTCTCTCACTACCCTACAGGGCCCCTTTGGCAATAGGAAACACATAGACTATTGTGGAGATTGATTTTGGAATTTAGATGCACTGTTATCAATTGTGCTTAGCCGTACATGTCCATATCCTTGAAGATGTATCATGGAAGTGTTGCAGCCTAGAAGACACAAATTTAACTAACAAGTTAAAAGTACATGAGTCAAAAAATGAAAAAGCAATAATATCCCAAGTAGAGGTCCCAATAGTGGCACAAATCAAGTTACAGAGGGAAGGTAGTTCTTAAAATAAAAGGCCTATTGACTATCACTTTGTCTTTTATAGTATAAAGGTTAGGAATCACAAGGTGTAGAGGCTCAACTATGTCATTTATTGTTCTTAAGTCCTGGACCAAATCTACCACTGGATTGTTTTATAGCTCGGAATTCCACATGCAAGGCAAAGGTGAAGTAAAGAACTGCTTTTGAGGTTTTCCGTCAATTCCAACAACTAAGAAATAGTGAGAAGAGTTGGGACCTCAGAAGGCTTTTAGGACCAAATAGTAGGCTCTTGTGTCCAGGAGAAAACGAGTATACTTACCAGTAATGTTAATGCTCACCCACAGCTCTTCTGGGAGGATCTCAATCGTTGAAGCGTCCTCCTTTGTTTCCAGCTGGGAGCTGGGGCCTGTCAGTCCTGTCAGCCACGAGGACCTGATGTGGGCCACCCTTGGCCAAGTGTTCTTCAGATCCACACTTAAAGCAAGTGAGTGGGAGCTTCCTCTCTCCTCCCTTGCCTATCTGTGGCTCTTGTCTGTGACACTGTCTGCAGAAGTGGCCCAGCTTTTCACAGTGGAAGCAATTCTGACCTCCTTTATTACCTTTGGGTGGCACTGTATATGAGTAAGACTTCCTTTTCCTGACACAGGCCCTAAACTGGCAGCAGTAGCTGCCCCAATACTTTTGGCCATTCTCTGGTCTTTTTTCTTCCCTCTAGATCCCAGTTGTTAAAAGAGGGAAAAATTTAAACAAATATATAACAAATAATTTTGAACATTATAATCTAAGCTTAAGGCTAGAGATATTAACAATATGATCATTTCCAATCGAGAGATACATGTTCCAGTGCAGTTCCTATTTTCCATAAATGGTTTTGGTGAGAAGAATATTGTAAATATGGATACAGTTCCACCATTCCTCCTCCATGCCACAATATTATGAACAACATGCTTTTATAACAACATGTCCGAAGTATGAGAGACAAAGCTTCACCATGTTTACCTCCAAGGAGCATTGGCTGCCCTTTCTCCAGGACATATGTTTGTTCTTTTGGCAGTCCATGGTATAGTCAGCTTTCTTCTTCAGTACCACAGCTCAAAGGCATCAGTTCTTCTCTGTCATCCTTATTCATCATCCAGCTCTCAGATGTGTCACAAAAGATTGAAAAAACCATGGCCTGTATCAGGCACACTTTAGCCTTCAGACTGACATCATTGCTCCTTAGTATTTAGGAGATATCCCTGAAAGCAGACTAGCTCAACACAATACAGCTCCTGATCTCGGAATTACTGGTACTGATATTGATTATTGATCCAAGAAAGATGATATAGTGGATGTTAAATGACATATACCTGTAACTAGATGCCAGGTTTTTACTAATTAAAATAGCAGTAATTGAATGTTATTATTGAGTGTTTCACCAACCAGTATAATATTAACATTTAATATAATAGGGAAGTTAATTGATTCACTGTGCAGATGCAGGAGTCAGTGTGCATTAATTAAAGACTGTCATGTAAGTGTTGTTGAGTTTAAGAGCCAATTGATTAAAAGTTGAAAATGTTCAAATTGGAACATGCTGAGAAAATGTTTCACGAGAAAAATGATCAGCTAAATATTTGTGAACAAAATGGGATGAATACCTTTTTATGGATGAATTATAAAGGTTAATAATTTAAGGTTTATATACATGCATGTCTTACCTCACTGCAGATCTGAGCAGCTAATTTGCTGCTTCTACTAAGGACAAGATTTCATGGGTTCTGTAATCTTGTGTGAACAGAATAATTTTTGCAAATAACATTCTGATTGTTGTTTCCATGCTAACAGCATTTCAGGGACTAAATATACCTAGCAGATAATGCTCAGAACCCAGGCTGATGCGCAAGACACTTTGTGCATGTCTCTTGTTTGCTTTCAGTCTTATTCATAACTTCATTTCTCGCCTACTCTGCCTCCAGCTTTCCATATCTTTTCTGTTCGAGTACCTATATTTTCCTAAAAATTATATTTCATACCTTGGTTTCTGGCTAAAAATCAAGGCATTTATTTGACTATGTCGATCATAACAAACTATGACTAACATGGAGAAGAATGGAAATGCTAAGAAATTTAGTTTGTTTGTATGAAACCTATATGTAGACCAAGAAGCTGTTGTCTAAACAGAGCAAGGGAACATGCTGATTTTATTTCCATCTAGTTATCCTCTAGCTGACATTATGGTCCTATATTGAGTGTACCATGGACTGCTAAGAAAACAAACACATTCAGCCAGGAGAGGATTAAACCAGGCTGCTCCCTGGAGGCAAGGATTCTGAGGCTTTGTCTGACATACTTTGGACATGTTGTAAGGAGGGCTCGGTCCTTGGAGAGGGACA
>NW_006399848.1:5136348-5177829 GCF_000299155.1 Elephantulus edwardii
AGTGCAGGAGAGGAAGACCCTCTATGAGGTGGATTGATTCAATGACTGGGTTATTGGGGGTGGAGACAATTGTGTCAGAGACAATAAAATTGGCACAGGATATAGTAGGGTTTAGTGCCGTTGTACATAGGGTCCCTGTGAGTCACAGGCAACTTGATGGCACATAACAACAAACAACAACAATTCAACAAAGATTTACTGGGAGCCTGTTCTTGCTCAAGTCTGTTCTTAGTCCTGGGGATTTAAGAATTAATGAGGTAGAAAAATTTCCTATTACTGTGGATCTCTTTTATTCTAGTTGAGGTGACAGATAGGTAATAAACACATATAAATATAATAAACAGATATGCATATGTTATATGTATAAGGAATATAAAGTACAATAAGAACAAGGAAGAGAGACAGATGGAGTGGGAGTATTGATATAAATGGCCAGATAAGGCATTTCTGAGCTGGTATTTGAATATTCAGATCAGTGGGTGTATCTGTGGGATATGCCTTTAAGTGTACAGAATCTAATACTCTTTTGAAACAGAAAGGAGATCCTGGTAGCTGGAGTTCAGTGAGCATTGGGCAGTGAGCAATGGGACTGTTCCTGATGAGACTGTCAGAGAAGTAGCCTCTTATTTGCATGGTTAGTTTATACTAAGTTGGAGGTGATTAGAAGTTTTTAACAGGATAGTGACATAATTTTTCTCTTTTTAGTTGTAATTTTAATGAAAGTTTTCAGAAAGGATGGGTTTCATTTATTCATTGATAAACATTTTCTTCCTTCTCCTTCCCTGGACATTGATGGTTTAAAAAATACTTAGAAAGACCAGTTAGGAGAATATTCTAATCATGCTGGTAAGATATGGTGGTACCTTGGATATAGTGGAAGCCCAAGCAGTGGTTGTGTTTGGAGTATGTTCTGAAAGTAGAGTCAAGGAACTTGCTTTTGGATTGGATGTTGCATATCAGAAAGAATAATCAATGATTGTCAAATTTTTGACATGTAAAATCGAGTTAATTGTAAAAGGATGTGCTGAGGTGATTTTAGACTTGGAAAGTTTAAGGTGACCAATAGTTGCTTGAAAGGACTCATATGAGCAGTGTGAATCTGGGGCTGAAAGAAAGGTGTTGTTGTTGTTGTTAAGTGTCATCGAGTCACAGGCGACTCATAGAGACCCTATGAAGGAGAATCCGCTTGGGTGCTTTTCATCCTCTCTCCAGGTTCATAGGGTTTCCGGAGGCAAGCTGTTATGGAAATGGATGCCACTCCTTCTTCCAAGAGAGAAAAGTAGATTCTGAAAGCATAAATTTGGAACTTTTGGTGTGTTAATGGCATTTACACCACAGAGTTCAACTCAGGAAACAAGGGAGACAGAGATGAGCAGTTTAACGTTCCAGTCCTAGGGTCCTTTACCCTTTTCATATTGAGAAAAGGAGTTGTCCAGCAAAAGAGACCAAGAAAGCTGAGTTGTGAGGTAGGAGTTAAAATAGGAGTATGCAGTGTCTTGAGTTTAAGTGAAGAAAGTTGTAAGAAGGGAGAGAAAGGATGATGCTGAGCGGTCCAGGAATCTAGGAATTGTCTACTGCAGTTGACATTGCTGAGTCAATTGCTTCTTCTAATAAAATGAAGAGGAAGAAACCCTTAATAAAATAAAAGACCGAATGGGAGGTGAGGAAGTAGAAACAGTTGGGATCAACAACTGTTTTGAGGCATTTTAATTAAAGGATAGCAGAGAAACGGAGCTGTATTTAGGAAAAACTGAAGGTTCACGAAAAACTTAAGATAGATGATAACTTCGGAAATTGAGGTTGGTAATGTTTTTATTTTGCTCTGATTCACATTCAGCACCCTGATATCAGCAGTCAAGAAATCAAAAGATGAGTTGCGTTGGGAAAATGTTAAAGATCTCTCCAGAGTGCTAAAGAGCAGTAATATCACTCTAAAGATTAAGGTGTGTCTGATCCAGGCCATGGCCTTCTCACTTGCTTGCTATGCATCTGAGATGTGGACAGTGTGACCATGCATGACAGAAGAAGAATCAATGCTTTTGTTTAAAAAATTATATTGTTTTACTTACAAGTTCATATACATTGTTTTCCACACTGAATCTTTCCCGTTTCCTTAACCCACCCCTCTGTCCACCCATAAAATTGTGTGACCCTATGCTTACTCCCTCTACTCCTGCCCATCCTCACCCTTCTGATCCCATCCTCCCCCACTTAGATCCTCATACACACTTTACTGGCTATCTATTTCTACAATAATGGTCTGATACAGTATTTGTCCACATGGGACTGAGTTAGTTAGCCGAGAATAATGTTCTGCAGTCTTAATCAGTGTTTTTAAGTTTGCTGGAGAGGAGTATTGAATATCCCCTGGACAGTCAAAATAACAAACAGGTCTGCCCTGGAGAGGGTGAAATCCCATTGCTCTTTGGAGGCAAAGATTTTGAAATTCTTTGTCATATACTTTGGACATACTGTCAGTGGTGCCAAGTCCTTAGAAAAGGACATCATGTTTGGAAGGGTGGATGGTCACCACAAAAGAAGATGATACTGGATGAGATGGATTGACACTGTGACTGTGGCACTGGAGTCAGTATGTAAAGTGAGGTTGGCTCAGGATAGGGCAGGGTTCTGAGCTTTTGTTCATAGGGTCATTATGAGTCATAGTCGACTAGATGACACATAGCAACAGTCCTCGTCACCCATTTTTTGTTACTGCTGCTGTTAAGCAAAGAGAAGATGTACCTTATTTGAAGAAATCCTTAGCTTTAATATTTACAGTCCCTAGAAACATGAGATTGTCATTGATTGTGAGAGAGCTTATGCTCTATGGTGCAGGAATTCTTTTTATGAAGTATCAGGTTTCTGAGCATTTACAGTAAGCTTTTTTCCTTTAACTTTTTGAATGTTATTTGATGTGTTTGATCTAATAGAAAGTGGAACTGCCCTGCATGAGATTTTGTATAAACCCACATGCAATTTGAGAAATAAAAATTTTAAAGAAGACTTTTATATCTGAAACAAAAATTGGTGAAAGTCATCATATTCCATTTCTAATATTTAAGTGGAGCTATAATAATCAATCATTTTTCCAAGTAATTATTACCTCCTGAAAAGAAGGGCTACCTGGGCATGCCAATTATTGAAGAAAAAAAAAATAAAAAGTAAAGACAGTGAGCCAATACAGCTTTTTGTTGCTTGTAATAGATAAGCTTAGTTGCAGTTAAAATGAATCGCCTGCACAATTAAATGTTTGCAATACTCAGTATTTCCAGTGTTTGTGGAGTATATCTTGACCTGAAGCCTATGATGGTGGAATTTCCCTCTGTGCTTCCAACACTCCTGTTTGTTATTGTTGTTGTGATGTACCTTTGAGCTGGAACTGACCCTGATGTGACCCTCCAGGAGGTTTGCAGAGGTAGTAAATAGCATTAGAGGAGATTGTCCACCTTTCTGCCACAGGGTAACTGGTGGATTGGAATTGTGTAACTTGAGGTTGGCAGCTCAGCTTCTTACCACTAGGCCACCAGAGCTCCTTTCTAACATTCATTACATTTATTAGTGTTTCTATTTTCATGGTAGTTACAACCTAATGTCAATGATAATAGAAACAGTAAAGAACTACCTTACTCTTAACATGTTCTTACTATTTATATACAGTTTCTGAGTGGCATGGTGTGTGCTATTAGTTTGGAGAGTTGAGATCACTTGTAAATGAGAAGAGCTGAATGGTGCAGCCTGCCTTCTTGTGATTGAGATTTGACACGTGTGGATACATGAGGTTTCTGCAAAGATAGCACCGTGGATCAGTCACCACATTTTAATAAGAAAGCTGTTATTTGTGTATGTTTTGAAAGCTGATGCCTCACAATTTTATTCTTTATTTGATCAGGTAGAACATCTTGTTTAGTGCAATCTCAGAAGATAGAGTCCTGCTTCTTGATTGGCAGCAATTATCTTAACTCAGTCCCATTTTTTTTTTAAATTGTTTTTGGAAATTTATTTCCTTGTCAATTTCTAAGTGTTTGTATGAAAAAAGAAAGAGCTGGTTGTTAACTAGCAAAACTGACTCGTGAGTAGGGGTTTTTTTTGGGGGGGGGGTTTGTTTTTTGAAAACTTAGCTTCTTTTGAAAGGTATAGAAAAGAGTGCGGCTTCTATGGAGGTGGCAGGGTCTGACCTCCATTAACTCCACAAGGGGAAAGAGTCCCCGTCTACAATATTAATAGCCCAGAGCTGATTCTTGAGTGGCTAGGCATATTCTCAAGCTCCCACGCCTTCTTCTATCTATACTAACGCCAACTGTGCCTCTTTGATCTCTTGTTGTTCTTCTACTGGGTCCTGTAATCCGCTGCAATAGCTATACAGAACTCATAATAATGGGGCTTATTATGGTAGTAAAAGATTACAGTTCAGTTTGAAAGTAGTCAGTATACTTTCAGCCAACGTAGCTTCTCAGCTGAGCTTGCAGGCCCTCTAACCTTCAGCCTTGGGACTGGGGGTTAGTGCTTGCTACATAGTTCATTTAGCACTTCTCTTTATGTTATCTCCCTCTCTCCTACCCCCTCCCCCTTCAGTAAGCCTGTGTGACAGCCTTTGGCTCTGGCTTCATGGTCCAAGAGTTCTAGTACAGCTCTGTGTCATGTAAATCTGCTTCTTCACCGCCTCTGCTTCTTCAGCTGTTGCTGTTCCTCTTGTCTAGGTCCCCTCCAAATGCACTCTATTTCTTGACTTTTCTGTTTTGAGAGTAGCAAGATTTTCACTTTCTCCCTTGGAGCCTGCTCAATTTAAGCCTGATGGGATAGCATACTGCTTAGTCCCTTTATTAGTCTGCACGCCTGCCTTATAAGCATGTTCCTACCTCAAAGGTTAGATCTTTTCAATCACTTGCTGTGCATCTGAGAGCTGGACTATGAATAAGGATGACTAAAGAAGAATTGAGGCCTTTGAATTGTGGTGTGGTGAAGAGAACGGAATATGCCATGGACTGCTGAAAGAATGAACAGATATGCCTTGGAGAGGGTGCAGCCAGAGTTCTCCTTGGAAGTAAGAATGGAAAAGCTTCATCTCTCATACTCTGCACATGGTAATAGGAGAGGAGCTGTTCCTTGGAAAGGGAAATCATGCTTGGAAAGGTGGAAGGTGAGCAAAAGAGAGGAAGACTCCAATGAGATGGATTCACATGGTGACTGCAGCAGTGGGCTCAAGTGTATCAGAGATGATGAGGATGGCACAGGATAGGATACGGGCAGACATACTGATCGTGGGGTTAATGTAAGTCATATTCAGCTCAACAAGACCCAACAACAACAACAACAACAATCTCAAGGGGAGTGCTGGTGATGTATTAGTAAGGAGTTTTGCTGATAACCTGAAGGCCTGGGTTCAAAACCACTAGTTTCTTCTCGGGAGAAAGAAGGACAGTCTCCTCCTGTGCAGTTTGCTGACTCTGAAAACCTGCTGGAGTTCCAGATCAGTGCTACTTAACAACATAGTAACAACCTCAAGGTTACTGACCCATGGAATGCCCAAAGGACAAACATATTTTAGGAAGGATGTGCACAGAGTGCTCCTTGGAGGCAAGGTGTCTCTGCTTGGAAAAGTCAGTGAAGGAAGAGAAGACCTTCAACCAGATGGAGTGGCACAGAGACTGGAACTGTGGGCTAAGTGTGTCAAAGATGATGAGGATGGCTCAGGATAGGGCACGGTTCAGATCCGTTGTTCATCGGGTTGCTATGAGTCATAGTCAAGGTACTTAACAAAAAACACTCCCCCTCCAAAGTTGCTGTATACCTTATTCACATCATTGGCACTGTCTTACCCAGTCATAGGGTCAAAGTCAAAGCCAACAGCTCAGTTCAACTCACTATATTGCTGTAGAATCGAAACTGATTCATTGCTGACCCTCCAGTGACTTTACTGAGATTATGAATCGCATGGGAGGAGATTACCCATCTTTCTTTCCCAGCTGGGAAAGCCATTTTGAGCAGTTGATTGATGGGAGTACACCAGTGCCCCAAGTGATGTGAGGGAAGAATACATAGATGTCTGATTGTCTTATTGGTAAAGGTAAAGTTCTCCTCTTTTCTTGCAGCTTTTTAGTTTGCATTTTTCCGTGTCCTGGTAGGGTTAAAAATCTCTTCTCAGCTTTCTCATGTGAACAGTAAACCCTATTTTTGAAGTTTTACTGTGATGTGTAATTCTGGGCTTTCCGTTCTGGCTGGGCTCATTAACCCCAACTCTGGAATTAACAGTGGGGATTTAGAACTCCCCATCTTGCATCACTGTCAGTGCTCTGCTTCTTTTGATAAGGGACAGGCACTCTGCTTCATTGATAAGGATTGCAGTGATCCATTGTTTCAGAACTGGTTAGCTAGGCCTACTTCCTAATCTTTTTTAGTTTGGAAGCTTCTGTGACCTGAGAGTATTTGAAATGGCCATGACATAACTACTAGCATCACAGAAGTGCACAAGTCACCAGGGAATGACAAACAAACAGATGAGTGGGTGCTAAAACTCAGAGTTCTCTCAGTAACTCCCTCCACCTTTAACCAGACAGTGTACCACTTTTTTTTTTAAATTTTTTTTTATGAGAAGCTTTGAGTCAGAGGCAGTTTGATAACTCCTGACAACAACAACAACAAAACCAGTAACCTTTTGCTAACGGGAAATGCCAAGAAGTATCATGGAGTTGTGGTTGTTAAAAGAGTGCTAAAAGTGTTTGAATTTAGTAAAACAGCACAAAGGCAACTTGCAGTGAATGGCAATAGAAATACATAGGCACACAAGAAGAATCAATAGGAACTGAGGGAAAGAAGGAATAACTGGATAAATCAGAAAGTGATAGCTCATGGCTGAAGTGGAAGGAAGTGCCCAGGCTGAGCTGAAGCAGGGGGTCCAAGAACCATACAAAAAATATGCAGAAACACAAGCCCTAGAATAAAGGGATATCTGTTAAAAACTCAGTGCTTGGTCACTACTAGACATACATTTTGCTTAGCTCTGAGCAGTGAAAGTCACTGTTTTACTGAGCACTCTTTCAATCCATCTCTCCACATTTTACCCTTACCACTACCTTCTGTAAGCTCTTCTGTTATATGCTGTCCCATAGCTGACCCTACAGCAGGTTTTCAGAGACTGTATGTTACATGGGAGGAGATTGCCCACAAGGTATAAAAGAGCTCTGGTGTTTTAAGTAATAAAGACTTGTGCTATTAACCCAAAGACACGCAGTTCGAATCCACCAGCTGCTCTTCAGTAGAAAAGATGGACAATCTCCTCCTGTGTCATCTAATGCCTCTGAAAACCTGCTCTGGAGGGTCAGTCATGAGTCAGTTCTGATGCGACATAACAACAAGGTTTAGACAAGCTAGATTTCTTGCACAATTCCTCTATGAGTAACCCAGAATTATCTAGTTTTTGAATTTCATTCTCCAGCTTGTTCTGTTCTTTAATATTTAAGTTAATGGTTCATTGTACTTATCTATAAGGTTTCATCTGTGTTCAGACCTGTCCTGTTCACTGAGAGTTCTGAGTTGTAAAGAACTCTGGTGTCTGTGAAGGGAAAGGATCTGAGCCACGGTGGAATCGTGCCACGCTGTGGTTTCCCATCCGCAGCCCTTCTGGCAGTGTGTATCTGATACTGGAGCTGGTGCTGTAATTTCTGTACTCCCACAGAAGGAGCCGATTGTGATGGGCTCAGTCAGGATGTTACTCTGCATTTTACATGAACAGAATATTTTTTTAATCTCTGGAAAAACTTTTTTCAGGGAATCAGAGTCTAGCTGCTTCAGGTAATAAATGAAAATACTAGGTTAGTTGATTTGAACTTTGTGGTGTTTGATAAAGCACAGCCACCACCTGTAACCGATGATTCAACTTCTGCAACCCAAAAGGGACAGGCTAGAACTGCCTGGAAGTCTTGCTGAGGTTGTAATCAAAATTATAGGGTGCCACATCACGGCGAGTTCAAACCACCAACCTTTGTTGGTTAGCGGTCGAAAGGTTGAACCACCACAGAGCTCCCAGTAAAAGCCTGTGTTTTCTAAATTAGAATCAATATTGAGAAAGGAAATAAAAATAGAGGTGATCTTCCAGTTCCCTGTGATTACTGGAGGTAAAGATTCCACCAACTAATATATCTCCCAGACATTTTTCTTAAGGAAATAGAAAAGTGTCTAAGTGTCTGTGTCTAGGACAACTAGGAAAAAGAACATCTTTGAACCGCATGGGCAGACAGTGTGTTTGGAGACCCTAGAGTTCATCCAAACAATCTTCCACTAGAGATGAGAAAAGAACGATTGTTCCTGAGAGTCTGAGCCACAGAAGTTGTGCAGCTCTTACCGGCAGGGCACCTATGATACTACAAAGTTCCTTTGTTATGTTACCAAATTGTATCCAGGTAGATAACAATTCTCATACTAAGAATGGGCATTGCTAGTCTTTTGACATATAGTCCTCCCCTTCTTTTAAACACTTTCCGCCCCACTATTGAACTTTCTGTGGTTTTGATATTCAGATACTGAGTGCCCAAAGCGAAAATCTACCATTTTTTGCTTGGTGGGCCATTCTGAGGCCTCACTCACTCATCACTTGTACGGTATTTTCTTTTACCCTTCTTACAGCAATTATTCTTTGTATTCTGTTTATCTGTACATGCATCTGTGAGACCAGCCATTGTGTCTCCTTTCTCCTTGCGCTCCTGCAGTGCTTAATACAAAGTTCAGTATGTGTTTGGTAAATGGATGAAACGCTAAGGAAAAAAAATCCTGTAATCATAAAACATGGAAAATGTAGTTTACTCTATAATGTCTTCTAGCACTTTCTTTATATAGTCCACAAGTCCCTAGTGTGCTTTTGTGGCTTTTTCCAAAATTCCCTCAGTTTGACTTCTTTAATTTTTAATAACCTCTTTCCTTCATGGCCAGAGGGCCTTAAAGCCCAGGGTTGTTTTAACAAACGATTTCACTTTCATAATTTCTGTCACATTTCTTATCTACTTGTGGGTGATATTTATCAACAGTTTATAGCAGTATCTGCAATGCTAGTCTATTTCTTTCTCTTTAGATACTTTGCTTACAATTTGATTATGTGCCACCATAGCAAGTGAGGTACTTGGTTAAACTAATTAATCCACATAGTCGGGCTTCCTGCAGTTACAGATAACTGATTAATAGCTAATCTTCCATGACTTATGGTGGTGACACCATTTACTTTATAAATTATTAGCAGTAATATGTAAATTTCTATCATATGTGGTACTCAATTTCGTTGAGATTTATAGAAGTATTAGTATGAAAATGAATATGTTGCTGTGTGCTTTTGAATCAATTCTGATGCATAGCAAATCTATAGAACAGAATTGGATTCCTCATAGGATTTCTTTGGCAGAAGCCTTTACAGGAGCAAATCTCCAGGTTATTTTCCATGACTGGTGGATGTATATATCTATAGCTTTAGAAACCCTAGCAACAGTTCTACTACATTCTATATGTATGGAATAGACTCAATAGCAATGATGTTTTCTTTTTGAATTTTCCTGTTATGACATAGGACAAGAGCAACATTGAGTGTCCTTTCCCTGAATTTAAAGCAGCCCACTGTGAGATACTTAGCTTCAGCTCTGTTATTAGTGCTTCACAGAAGCCATCTTCCTTTTTGTACATGTCAAAATGAGCAACACATGTTTTGTATTCCTCATGTCAGAAAGATACTAAAATTGAAACAAAATACCAAACAGGTTACTTTCCAATTGATTGCAACTTGTAGCAATACTGTAGGACCCAATGGAACTGCCCCATAGGGATTCCAAGGCTGTATGTAAATCATCATGGGAGCAGACTGTCACATCCTTCTTCATTGAGTGAATGATTGCTTTGAATGCTGACCCTCTGATAAGCAGTTGAGCTGAGCTCTTAAGCATTGAAAGGATAATGTGACAAAATAGAAGGAAGGGCTGGACACTATTCTTTGGACAGCCAGGTAGCTAAGCAGTGCTATGGACTCCAAGGGATGAAGCCAGGAATTCAGTGACATCAGTGCTGTATGCCTCTTGTCTTCATCTCTTGTTACCTGATGGCTTTAGAATCTTGATCCAGCTGTGCAGTCTGACTGGAGAAACTACCATTGGCCACTTCTAAGCTCATGCTTTCCCAGATTTGCTACAGCAGGAGTGGAGGGATGGAACAGAGATCCAATTCTGTTTGAAAATGTTCAATGGAATAATTTGCCTAAACTGGAGCCCTCCCTAAACCTCCACAAGTTGCAGCCCTCATTAGACTGCAGTGGATGGAGTATGGGAAGAAGCTACCCTCTCAAGTAGACAGAAAAAATGTGCTAATCATTCAGAGCAACATACTAATCTGCTATAGTAACACTTAGAAAAACAACCCACAAGAAATGGCAGAGGGATTCAGTTCATGTTTGAGTGCTGTTGTTCACCTTCATGTGCTGGATATGAAAGGATATAGGAGAAAGTGAAAACATTTCAGAGTTGTTGCTTTCTCTGCATTTATGCATTTTTTTGGGGGGTGGGGGAACATGATTCTCTGTTAAACCAGATTGGACTAGTTTTATGGTCATAGACTGTTCCTCTTAGACATGTACCTGATTTTGTTTCCTTTCTGTTCTTTCAGTGTGTGATATACATGTGTTTTTAGAATGATCGGAATTGTACTACTATTAGCTTAAAAAAGTTAAAGCATTCTCCACGAGAAGCCACTTATATAAAAGCACATATATTCTAATTTTAGATAGGAGTTTTATCATTGTTTGTTATGAGTGTTTATTATTGAATGAATGTACACCATTGTTACTCTTTTTCCTCATGGCCCTAGTTTGTAGAGTTTTAAATTTTTTAGATGTATAAATTGAAACAAAGGTCATATGCATTATTTTCCACACGGAATCTTTACCATTTCCTTTATCAATCTCTCTATCTACCCATCAAATTGTGCAACCATATGATTATTCCCCTGCCCATCCTCACCCCTCACCACCTCTCCCCCCTCCTTGGATCCTCATACACATTTTACTAGTTCTGTTTCTATTTCTACAATAATGGTCTTCCACAGTATTTGTCCTTGTGGGACTGAGTTAGTTCATTTAGCATAATGCTCTCCAATCCCTCCAAAGTTAGGTAATGATTTTAAAAAATCATTGCTCCTGTGTAGTTATTGTGCTAATGTACCATAATTTCTCAATCCACTTGATTGTGGTTGGACATTTGGGCTGTTTTCATGTTCTTGAGAGAGTGAATAATGCTGTGAACAATGGTGTACAAATCTCTGTGCCACAGTTCTAATTTTCTTGGGGTATATTCTAAGCAGTGGAATAACTGGGTCATAAGGAATTTCTGCGTTCAGCTTTCTGAGGAAATGCCAAACTGCCTTCCAGAGTGGCTGTACCATTTTACAGTTTCACCAACACTGCATGAGTTCCTATCTTGCCACATCTACTCCAACATTTATTGTTTCTTGTCCTGTTAAACTTTGCCATTGCTACTGGGTTGAGATAGTATCCCATTGTCATTTTGCTTTACGTCTCTCTTATTGCCAGTGATTTTGAGCCTTTTTTTTGTGTGACTGTTGGACATTTGTGTTTATTCCTCTATGAAAAGTCTATAAAATGAAAATTTTATTTAAAAAAGTAAAACAAAGGGAGCTAATGAAATTTTTTTTTTAAAATTAACATTAGTGGTAAAGTTTTTCTAGATTGAAAAATGTCATATATAATTAAAATTATTTCTGTCTCTCTATTTGGCAGGCTGCTTTATAAGAGTTTTTTTCCTTTTGGTCCTTTTGTGATTTCTCATATATGTGAAATTTTAGAAACCTGGGATACGATTTGGAGAAGTAATAAAGCTGACTTATAACCCTTTACTAGAAACATTTTTTCTTTTCTTTTCATGGTTAACTCAGAAACTTGGAAAAGTTTTTTAAAGAGAAGCGTAAGTCCTTAGGAAGCTTTTTGATAGTCCTAGGTTTGCCGTCTGTCCTCCCTGGCATCTGACATCAGGAAGAGAGAAAACCCTTACATCTCTTCTCAGTGCCTTTTGCCTTTTTTCATGCTCCTACCAGAGGATTTTGTGTCTGCCACTGAAGTCTTATAATTTAATTCACTTTTCTAAAATCATCTTAGTGCTATGCATTTGGAGCGCTATGATACCATTCTTTTGTGAGCCTGGCTATAATAAAATCATTTATATCTGGGTCTTCTGTCTCATTTTACATACAAATCCAGTTGTGTTTTTGATAGAGCATGAAGAGAAACTGTATTAAGCCTTGTGAATTACTACCGATTTTGTATCTGACTCAACATGTAGGGTTTGGGATTGTTGTTGGGTTTTTTCCCCCCTTTTAAATACAAATAAATGGTAGTTTCACAAGTAAATATATGGAGTTGTGATACAGTAAATCATCTATATCAACTAGTGAAATTAATCTAGAACTTTCTCTTACTCCCTGTATCAAGTCAATTCTAAGTTTCAGAAGCTGAACATTGTAATGGGAAGAGACTGCCCATCTTTCTGCTTTGTGGAAGCTGGTGGATTTGAATTTCTGATCGTTTGGTTGGTAGCTTGATATTTATACACTGCACCATCAGAGCTCCCCACCCTTCTGACCCCTCCAGACCTAGAAGACACTCCAACTACAGTTAAAGAAAAGCCCCAAATTGTTACAATTTTGATTTTATATTGGTTTACTTACAAAGTTCATATACATTATGTTTCACACTATCTTTCATTCAAATTGTGTTTCATACAATCATTCCCATTCATTATGTTTTATACAATTAATCTTCATTGAACTATGTCCACCAAGACCCTGTCTTTCAGATCCCTGCTGGATTTTTCTCATTCCCTTTAGTCACCCTTCCCTCCACCTACCAAATTGTGTGACCCTATAGATTTCCCCCCATCTGTCTTCACCCCTCTGCTCACCCTCCCCCTTCTTACATGTTTTATAGTTAACGTTCTGTTTCCACAATAATAGTCCTATGCAGTATTTGTCCTTATTAGACTGAGTTTGTTCACTCAGCATAATGCTCTCCAGTCTCTCCCAAATTATGTGATAATTTTCAAAACTGTTGCTTCTGAGGGCTGTATAATATTCCATCATGTGAATGTACCACAATCTTTTTGTGTGTGTGTATTAGGATTTTTTCTTTTTAAAATTTATTATTAATGTCAGTGAAAACTTACAGAGACTTTGGATTTTCATTCATTCATTGTTGCACTTTTCTCTCCTCCCAGCCCTTCCCCCCAGTACAATACCCTCTTGAAAAAGTAAAAGAAAAATTCTTTCATTATTTTACAATCCCTCTCCCCAGGTCCACTCCACTGTGCAGCCTTCGCTCTAGACTCGTCATGACAAAAATACAGAATCACATATCCCTTTTAAAGAGTTTTCTCCCTCATCTGTTTCAATGCAGTATACATTATTAAACCTGTCTTTCTCAGTCTCCCCCCAACCCGAAGTCAGTCGTGTTTTGCAACAGTTGCCCCATGCAGTATTTGTCCTTTTTTGACTGAGATACTTCACTCAGTATAATATCCTCCAGAGTCACCCATTTTGAATAATATTGCATGAATTCCTTGTTTTTCAATGCAGTATAGTATTCTGTTGTGTGAATATACCCCAGTTTCTCTATCCATTAGTTTGTTGATGGGCACTTAGGTTGTTTCCAACTCCTTGCTATTGTGAATAAAGCCGCAATAAACATGGGTGTGCATAGTACCACAATCTTTTAATCTATTTGATTGTAGTTGGACATTTGGAATGTTTCCATGTTCTTGCAATGGTGAATTAACACTGCTATGAACGTTGGTGTACAAATCTTGTGCCTCAGTTCTTATTTTCTTGGAGTACATTCCAAGTAGTGGAACAGCTGGATCATATGGAATTTCTATGTTTGGCTTTTTGAGGAAATGCCAAACTGCCTTCCAGAGTAGTTGTACCATTTTACAATCCTGTCAACAATATATGAGAATTCCTTTTTCTTTGCATTCACTCCAATATTTATTCCTTGCTGTTCTGTTAAACTTTGCCACTGCTTCTTGGGTGAGATGATATGATATCTCATTGTGGTTTGTATTTCCCTTCTGGCCAGTGATTTTGAGCATTTCTTCATGTGTCTATTGACCACGAAAATGTCTTCCTCTCTGAAAAGTCTCCATGTCTTAGCCCATTTTGTAATTGTGTTATCAGTCTTTTTTTTTTTTTTTTTTTTTTTTGTGGAAGCCTTGAAGGATTCTGTAAACTTTTGTTATAAGACCCTTGTCTGAGATGGTATTGCCAAATGGTTTTCCCCAGATGTAGGTTTTCTTTTCATCCTGTTGGAAAAAGTTTTTGATGTGCAGAGTTTTAATCTTTAGAAGGTCCCATTCATCAATTTTATCCTCTCCTGGTTGTATTTCTAGCTGTATTTGTCAGTCTTTTTTTTTTTTTTTAATACCGTGGTTTAGGCCTTCTAAGCTTGGTCCCACTTTGTCTCTAATGTTCTTTATGGGTTTGGGCTTGACTCCTAGATCTCTGTTCCATCTTGAGTTGATTTTGTATATCGTGAGAGGTATGGATCCTGCTTCAGCTTTCCACACAGTGTCAAGTTTTGCCAGCACTGCTTGTTGAAGACGTTGCCATATCCCCCTTTGATATGTTTGTTTCCTTGTCAAATATCACTTGACCACAGATATATAGGTTAATTTCTGGATTCCTGATTCGGTTTCATTTGTCTGTGTGCCTGTCATTACCAGTTCTGTTCTGTTGTGGTTATTACAGCTGTGTAATTGGTTTTGAGAACTATGCTTCCCATTTCATTCTTGTTTTTTAGAAGTGCTTTGCTTATGTGAGCTCTCTTTCTTCTCCAAATAAACATGCCAATTGCCTTTTCAATTGTTTTGAGAAAGGAGTTTGGTATCTGTATTGGGATTGTGTTAAATATGTAAATGTTGCTTTAGGTAGGATTGTCATTTTCACTATATTGAGTCTATGCATGGATAGGGAACAATTTTGCGTTTATTTAGGTCTTTAATTGTTTGTCACAGAAGTAGTTTGTAGTTTTCTTTGTAAAGGTCTTTTGTGTCTCTAGTGAGATGTATTCCTAAGTATTTCATTTTATGGTTGCCTACTGTAAATTATATTGCTTTCTTATTTTCTTCCCTGTGTTTTCTTTGTTACCGTAGAGAAATAACACTGACTTTGTATGTTGGTCTTGTATCCTGCCACTATTAAATTGGTTCACTTGTTCAAATAGTTGTTTTTTTTAATTGTTGTTGTTGTGGTGGTTTTCTGTGCACACTATCATATCATCAGCATATAATGATGCTTTCACTATCTCTTTGATGATCTGGATGCCTCTCATTTCCTTTTCTTATAGTATTGCCCTAGCAGGTGCTTCCAGTACAGTATTGAATAGGAGTGGTGACAGGGGGCATATTTTCTGTTCCCTTTTTGCAAGGAGAATGCTTTTAGTCTTTTTCCATTGAGAATATTGACTCTTGGTTTCATGTATATGCTTTTGACTATGTTGAGAAAATTCCCT
Organism: Elephantulus edwardii; assembly: GCF_000299155.1. Classification (NCBI taxonomy): domain Eukaryota; kingdom Metazoa; phylum Chordata; class Mammalia; order Macroscelidea; family Macroscelididae; genus Elephantulus; species Elephantulus edwardii. The sequence continues at coordinate 5,151,884 of NW_006399848.1, forward strand.
TTTATTAATTTCTGCTTTTCTGAGTGTTTTAATCAGGAAGGTGTGTTGGATTTTGCCAAAGGCCCTTTACGCACCAGTTGCTAGGAAAATGTGGTTCTTCTTATTTTTTTATAACTTTTGCTTTGTTAATATGATGAATTACATTGATTTTTTTGAATGTTGAGCCATCCTTGCATACCTGTTATGAATCCCACTTGGTAATGATGAATTAATTATTTTTTGTGTGTGTTTGTGGTATACTCTTAGATTCTATTGGCTAGGAAGAAAATGCCAAATTTTTTGAGAACCACATATTCTTTCAAATTCATAAAACTCTCAAAGTTTTATAATACTAAGAGAAAAAAATGAAAAATTTCAGGAAATACCATGAATGACATATAGCTCTAATGACTTGTTAGTCAGGAGTTGTGGTACCAACGCGGAAAAATGACCAGCTGCTCCACAGGAGAAAGATGGTTATCTGTGTGATTTACAGCCTCTGAAAACCCACTTGAGGGTCAGGTATGAGTTGGTTTTGACTTGATGGTATTGTTGTTGTTGTTAGATGCCATCGAGTCAAATACAACCCACAGTGACTCTATGACCAACATATATAAACCTTGTTTTAGCGAGTCCTGGTGACCTAGTGGACAAGTAGTTGCACTGCCTACCTAGATGCAGACAGTTTGAAACTACTAGCTGTACTGAGGGAGAAAGATGGGTAATTTTCCATATTGCCAGAGGTGCTATATAGACTCTCAAAACTCACCAGAGAATCAGCTATAACTAATGACTTGGTTCTGCCTTGAAGCCAAAGAATTAAGAGTTGACTGTTTGAACACTCACGTTTATTGCTGCTTTGTTCACAATAGCACAGAGTTGGAAACAACCCAAGTGCCCATCAACAAATGAATGGATAGAGAAACTGGGGTATATTCACACAATGAAATACTACAACTGCATTGAAAAACAAGGAACTCATAGAATATTATACAAAGTTGATGACGCTGGAGGACATTATGCTGAGTGAAATATCTCAGTCACAAAAGGACAAATACTGCATAGTGCCACTGTTGAAAAACGGGACTGACATTGGGGTTGGGGAGAATTTAAGACAAGAGGGAATAAATAATGTATACTGCATTGAAACAGATGAAGGAGAGAACTGTTTAAAAGGGATATATGATTTGGTATTTTTGTCATGACAGAAGACCAGAACAAAGGCTGCAGAGTGGAGTGGACTTGGGGGGAGGGATTGTATAACAATGAAAGAATTTTTCTTTTACGTTTCAAAAAGAAGAGCAAACTGGGAGGGGGGAAGGGTTGGGAGGGGAGAAAAGTGCAACAATGAATGAATGGAAATCCAAAGTTTCTGTAAACTTTCATTAAAATTAATAATAGGGAAAAAAAGAAGAAAAAAAAGAGTTGACTCTCAATCTCTGGTGGCAGATTGCATAAGGAGTTGCACTGCTAACCAAAAGAATTGACTCTCAAATATCCAATTCTTTTAGAAACTGTTTTTAACTCAAAGTTAAACTCAAGTATATAATTCTTTTAGAAATGCAACATTTTGAAAAAGTATGTTAAAGTGATAACATTTCTTCATATTTTGCTGATATGTGTAATCAAGTTGCCTCTGATTCTTAGTGACCCTGTCTTCACACATATGAGTATCAATCATGCATCAAAAACCTTAAAGTCAAACTCATTCCTGTCAATTCAGAATTAACTTATAGCTGATCCTCCAGTAGCTTTTTAGAGGCTGTAGAATTGCATGGGAGAAGCAGCAAGGCTGGAGGAAGGCTGCAGCAAGACCCTGGTTAAACAACAACAAAAAATTACATGGGAGAAAATTGCTCATCTTTCTCCTTCAGAGCCACTTGTGGATTGGATTTGGTTTTGTGTTAGCAGAGCAACTTCCCATGCACCACACCACCCTAACTTTTTATATTTCGGATAATGTAAAGCATCAATAATAGGGAAGATATAAGTCATAAAACTTTTAGGACTTAAAAATTAGGATTTATGTTTAGTAAAAGAGCCTGTATGACAGCTGTATTTCAGTGTAGTAATTTACATTTAAAAAGTTTGTATTATATGGAATTATAATCTTTGTAAGTGAGCATCTTCTTGGAAATTCTTACCTTTACTCTTTTCAAAAGAAAATTATTTTTAAATTTTCACCTTTAGACTAATGATTTAATAAAAATAATAAAGTTGTTGAGATTATTATGTTCAGTTTCTTATGCACAAAGTAGCCTTTATTTCTACCCATGTACTAATTTTCCAAAAGTTTTATGTGTCTGTGTAAAGGTTTCTAAGCTAAGATTTTATTCCATCATTCTTTCTCTAGATATTTCCTTTTTTCTTTGACTCTACCTGTTTGTAAGATCCTGCTTACAGGAAGGTCAGCCACCTGGCATCTTCTCATGCCTAAGATAGCTCCAGGTAGCTTGACATGAAACAAGTGTTTCTGAATCAGTTATAAGTATTGCAAAGCCTTAGAGGCAATGCCTACATATTTTTCCCAAGGCTCAGAAGATTGGCTCGAACCAGTCATTTAATACATTTTCCTAATAAGCCTAATAATCAAATTGCTTAATTAGAGAAATTCTGAAGAAGTTTCTGGTATGCCTCTGAAGTGGTGATGCTAAAAGGAGGAGGCACATTTTGATACCAGAGGAAGAATAATAAAAAAGAAGCAGAGAAACAAGAGATTGGGGTTGTTGACACTGGGAGCTAATGGTTCTTAGTACACACTGGCAGGTCCTATTGTTGTTAAGTACTGTTGAGTGGGAACCAACTTATTGCTGACCCTTTAGCTGGATATCAGAGGCAGTAAACTGCATAGAAAGAGTTTGCTCATCCTTCTCCTCTAGAACAACTGGTGTATTAGAACCATGTGCCTTTGGGCTGACAGTGCAACTCCTTACCATTTATGCCATCAGAGCTCCCTAAGGTTGACTTCCATAAAGTTTATAATTGATCTCACCCTCAATTAAAGATTGGATTGTTTTCTTAAAATCATTTTAATGTATGAAGGCAAAGTGCATAACATGTTTTAGAATTTTTTAAAAAAATTTGTCTCTAAGCATAATGACACATCAAGTTGCTTTTGACTATTTGTAAAACTAATCAAAGAGATGTCTGATTATAGCACTTTTTGCATTTTTGCACTGAGATGCATTTTTTTTCCAAAAGGTTTTTTGTCCTTTTTCTGTAGCTCTACCTTCCAGCCAATATAATTTACCTCTGCCTTTTTGGAAAAAAAATGCATTTCAGTGCAAAAAGGCAAGAAGTTCTATAAGCAGACATCTATTTGATTAGTTTTACATTGTGTACACCAGAAAACCAAGCCTGAAGCTTTTGAGGCAATTCTGACTCATAGCAGCCCTCTGCTCAGTTTCCAAGGCTGTAGGTCTTAATGGGAGCACACTGCCTCATTTTCTCTTGGGAAACCAGCTGGTAGATTGAAATCACCAACTCTTCAGCTAACTGCATTTGCTAACTCTTATCTCTTTCCACATATTCCTTAAGTTCTCGTCTGTGTTCACCTTATACCACTTCTCAGAAGTTATTTAAACTATTATCACTAGCAACAAATCCTGTTGTTGTTGTTAAGTGCCTTCAAGTCATAGGCAACCCATAATGACCCTATGAACAAAATAAGTGAACACTTCTGTAACCTTTATTGTTTCTTCAAGTTCATAGAGTTTCCGGAGGCAAGTTTCCGGAGGCAAGTTTCCAGAGGCAAGTTATTTTGGAAGTAGATGCCACTCCTGCTTCCAGGCATGTTTTAATTGGGGAGCTCCACCAAACACTGTCCACCATTGGTAACCATTATCACATTTGACACATCACTGTCACAGTGTTTAGCATCACAGCAACCACAAGTTAACTCTCTAAAGCAGATGGTCACTGTTTCAAAAGTAATTGGCAGACACCGAAGAATTTAATGAAATAACATATGAACAAGAGCCTATGGTGATGAAGGATGAAGTTCAAGCTGCTTTGAAGGAAATAGCAAAAAATAAGGCCCCAGGAATAGATGGCACACCAACTGACATATTTCAGTTAACAGATGCTACCCTGGATGTGCTCACCAAGTTGGGCCAAGAAATCTGGAGAACAATCACTTGGCCAACTGACTGGAAGAGATCTATATTTGTTCCCATTCCAAAGAAGGGTGACCCAGCAGAGTGTGGAAACTATAGAACAATCTCATTGATTTCACATGCAAGCAAGATTCTACAGAAGATTATGCAAAAACGACTGGAACAGCACATCAGCAGAGAGCTGCCAGAAGTCCAGGCTGGGTTTAGAAGGGGTCGTGGTACTAGGTATATTGTAGCTGATGTTAGATGGATCTTAGCTGAAAGCAGGGAATACCAGAAGAATGTATACCTGTGCTTATTGATTATGTAAAGGCATTTGACTGTGTGGATCATAACAAACTGTGGCTGACTCTGAGAAGAGAGGGAATCCCAGAACATTTAATTGTGCTAATGCGAAACATTTAATCGTGCTAATGCGAAACCTATACTTGGACCAAGAGGCAGTGGTCAGAACAGAGCAGGGAAATACTGCATAGTTCAAAATTGGGAAGGGCATACGCCAGGGATGTGTCCTATCTCCATAACTTTCAACCTGTATGCAGAACAGATTATCTGAGAGGCTGGGATCTATGAGGAGAAGTGTGGCATTAGGATTGGTGGAAGACCTATTAACAATCTGCGTTATGCAGATGACACAACCCTGCTTGCTGAAACTGAGGCGGACCTGAAACACTTGCTGCAGAGAGTCAAGGACTGCAGCCTTCAGTATGATTCAGACTCAATGTCAAGGAGGCAAAGATTCTCACCACTTGACCAATTGGCAGCATCAGGATGGATGTTGAAGAGATTGAGATTGTTAACAACTTTAGTCTGCTTGGCTCCACGGTCAACACTCTTGGTACCAGCAGCCAAGAAATCAAAAAACGTATCGCGATGGGAAGGTCTGCTGAGAAGGGACCTCTCTAAAGTACTCAAGAGCAACGGTGTCTCTCTGGAGACTAAGGTGCACCTGATACAGGCCATGGTCTTTGCAATCACTTGTTATGCATCAGAGAGTTGGACAATGACTAGGGAGATCAGAAGGAGAATTGATGCCTTTGAGCTGTGGTGCTGGAGAAGAGTATTGAGGGTACCATGGACTGCTAGGAAAACAAACAGATTCATCCTAGAGAGGGTTAAATCAGGCTACTCCTTGGAGGCAAGGATTCTGGGGCTTGTCTCACATACTTTGGACATGTTGAAGGAGGGACAGGTCCTTGGAGAGGGACACCATGCTTGGGAGGGTGGAGGGACGGTGCAAAAGGGAAGACCCTCTATGAGGCAGATTGAGTCAATGACTGGGGTAATGGAGATGGGTGTGTCAGAGGCAGTGAGATTGGTACAGTATAGAGCAGGGTTTTGGGCTGTTGTACATAATAGGGTCGCTTTGAGTAACAAGTGACTCAATGGCACATAAGAACAACAACAACAACAGCAAATGGACAGACTAGGGCTATACCACTTAGAAGAATAGAAGAATGTTTGACCAAAACCAATTAAAACCAGGCCTGAGGGCCAGTGTTTATTTATTCAACAAATACTGAGTGCTGTTGTTGGAGTGTGGAAATGGCTATTAGCAAATAAATAGAAGCCCTTGTTGGTTAGTAAAACAAATAAACAAAGGAAATGAGATTTGGGGAACCCACAGTGAAATATAATAGGGTTGAGTGGTAAGGAAGGTGAGGGATGGGGATGTGGGGAGGTAGGGGAAAGGGGAGTGGGATGAGGAGGAAGAAGCAATAACAGAAAATAGATGCCAGGGAAGGACTGTGAGGAGATGAGACTTGAACTGTACTAAAGCTAATTGAATGCTTCAGAGATACCGGAAACTTAGTATGTTAAAAATGATAATTTCTCCTTCTCCCCAAACTCTTCCTGTAGCCCTCCTTTTGATTTATTGCCTTATGTTTAACCTCACTCACTTGCTTACTTGTTGCCATCAAGTTGGAATTAACTCTTAGGTGACCCTCCAGTGGCCTTCATAGACTGTAAGTCATATGGGTGGAGGTTGCCCATCTTTTTCCTGCAGAGCCACAAGTGGATTCAAATCACCAGAGAGGTGCAGTCCAGAGCTCCTAAGAATTTAGTGTTGAGATTGAATTTTCCTTCCTTTCACTAGACTTCAAGTCGTGTCATTTAACAAGTTAAGTCAGACTGACTTGTTAAATAGCAGCTTTTCAATTCCTTTGTACTCCCACTTTCATTGCCTTAGTTCAAAGTGACATCATTGCTTGTCTGTAAAATAGGCATAGTTTCCCAAGCATCTTGCCACTTTAATCAGTTTTCCACATCATTTTTGTTCGTAGATACACTATGTTGTTCTGACTAGTTTTGACCGTATGTAAAGCAGAACAGAGCACTACCGAGGCCTGCACCATCTTCACGCTCCCTGCTATCATTATTTGAGCCCATTGTTGAAGCCATTGTGCCACTTAACCTTGGTGAGAGACGTCTTATCCCCCCCCTTTTTTAAATTGAGATTTCAGTGAATCTTTATAGAAAACTTGGATTTCCATTCATTAATTATTGCTCATTTTCCTTCCTTCCCACCCTGCCCCCCCAGTTCACTTTTCTCTTTGAAAAAAATTCTTTCATTGTTATACAGTTCCCCACCCCCCTCCACTATACTATGCAGCTCTTACTCTGGACTGTTGTCATGCACATAATACCTAATCATATATTCCTTTTACACAGTTTTTCCCTTATCTGTTTCAATGCAGATTCTTCTTTTTATGATGAACCTCTATTTATCCCAAGCTTTATGTCTTTCTACACCACTACCCTACTTTAAAATGGAAAACCCACTTCTATTTTGTGTCCTGTGGTGCCTTCCTATAGGATTAAATGACAGCTTCTAGCAGGGTAGACTTTTTGACTTCTTGCAGTGGCTGATGAGATTCTTTTTACCTTCTGTCTTCACAGTTAACATCACTCTGTATATAAGATTGTTTCCTCTACTAACTTCCAGTTTCAGGCCTCTGAGCCTTTCTTCTTGTCATATTGTTCCTCAGAGGCTATTCTAATTTTGGGCAGTGCATGATTCCAGCTTTATGGTCCCTTTTTATGAGCCTTTGCTGAGCTTTCCCAAGAAAGACAGTATATTGTGGCCAAATGGTCCAGAGTTTGAATCTACTAGCCACTTCAGTTGGTTGGTTTTCAAGTCTTCTAATATTTTCCAAATGACTACCATATTACATACTGTGAGGGAATTAAAAAGATGATTCAGGTGATAACAGCCTGTCTCTCAAGGACATTAAAATGGAGAGCACATCTACAACACAAGAGAGTTGTATGAGGAGGCAACTGATTAATTCATAAATGATTCAAACTGTAGGTTCTGTCAGTTCTGAAGAAGGACAGTCTTCGTGGGCTGGAAGGATGAGCAGTCACAAACAAAACGTCAGATTTTTTCAAGATTTGTTGTAGTGGATTCTGTCCTGCCGAAATGTGTTCATATAATTCGAGGTTTCAAGATAGTAAGGAGATAACTCACTTGGCTTTGGTGACATTGAGAATACCTAATATTTGTGTTTGAAGGAACTTTCTGTGCAACTTTGAATGAGCTTTTGTGTTGTGAAGGAAAATAAAATTGAGCATTTTCACAGTGTCATTAAAAATGGAGACGTTAGTTTGCAAGTTGGTGGTTGGGGAAACGTAGAAGTGATTCATAGGGGAGACTGAGAAAGATGGGATAAATAATGTATACTGCATTGAAATGGAAGAGGGAGAGGACTGTTTAAAAGGGATACATGATTAAATATTATTATTATGACAGGAATCCAGAATGAAGGTTGCAGAGTCGAGTGTACTTGGGGAGGAGGGATTGAATAACAGTGAAATAATTTTTTCTTTTACTTTTTAAAAAGAAAAGCTAATAGGGGAGAGGGTTGGGCAGGGAGAAAAGTGCAACAATGAATGAGTGGAAATCCAGAGTCTCTGTAAACTTTAACGAAAATAAATTTAAAATAAAATAAAGAGTACGGGAATATTTCCTACTCAGTACTGACATTCTGGTTCCTTCCTCTTCTAAAGAAACAAATATTTAGGAGGTCAGATTTTAAACCTGCCCCCCTTTTTTATTTATTGATAAGTATGTTTCTCAATAGTTGTCTTGTTTCTTAATTTCTGCCTTTTTGGAATAATTTAGTCTTCTGAGGGCAGAGAGATCTTTTTAAAACAAGTCAGAATTGTAAATCACCTACTTACCTGTAGGGGTCGCTAGGAGAGTATCAGTTTGGCATTCTTTCTCTGCCACCCAGCACCATGTGGCATGACTTGGCACAATTTGCCCAAAGGATTGTGAGCTTTGGTTGTGGTATTTTCTTTTCAAAGGTGCCCTGAGTGCGAAGGATCCTGTGTGCTCGTAACCATGTAAAGGATCTCTGCTTCTATAAGTGCTGCACCTGTGCATTTTTTCCCTTACATTTTGCTGCATGATGATTTTAGATTTCCAATTATGCCTCGTTTGCAAATGATAAATAGATGCTCATGGACAGAGTAAACCATTTTAATGTCTTTGACAGCATGACTGATAGTAGCCTAAACTTGGTCTCTAGAAGGACCTCAGATTAGTGCTTAAATGGGGTTGTCACTGCCGACACTTAACTGGTTTCCTCTAGTGCTTTTAAAAAAATTGAATTGAGCATGATGAGGTACATCGTCTTGATTAAATGTTTTCCCTCCTCTGTAATCACCATTAGCTGTTGGGCTCCCATTCTGTGTTCTTTTGAAGTGGCCCTGCATTGCAAATCAATATCTTTCCGAAGAGACAGTGTGTTGTGAATTGCCTGGGCAGCACATACACGGTTACTTTGGCTGCAATGCTGCTGCAGAGCCTGGGTACTCTGCCTTCCTGGGAACTCCACAGGCAAGTCCATCATGTTTGGAGGAAAAAAAAATAGATTTTTGTAAGGGGGGGAAGAATCAAACTGTGAAGCTCTTTCTCACAAGCGCTAGCATGTCCTTTGTGTTCTTCTGAGCCATTTTTGGTCGTATTCCTCTGAGATTAGCTTCTCTTGGGGGATTTCTGGAGGTTTTCTTTTCTTTTTTTTTTGCTTGTGCTTCCCCCTTTCTTGGTTGTAGTACAGCCGTACCATTTCAGCTTGCTAGTGCAGAAAGATGTGAATTCAGTTGCTGTATGAGCCTGGCCTGGTGCAAACACATTGCAAGAGACATGTTTAAAGAGTTCCAGGTGAATCGAGCCTGAGAGGGACAACAGCAAAACGGTAAGACGGAGCATGCTTGAAATTATAGCAGGGGTTTTAATTTGGAGCATCTCGGCAAGTCTGGATCCTGACTCACTCATTTACAACTTGAAAAAGGATTCATTTTATGCATGTCATTTTACTCTCCCGTTTCTATTTAACTGCCAAAAGCAAAACAGATTGATAAAGGGGCATTTGAATTAGGGATCTGATGGGAGGTTACCCCAGGGAGAGTCTCCTGAGGCTCCCAAGGCTATTGCCTGTAGTTTGTAAACACCAGTAGCAGTAATATGATGAGGAAAAGGTTTAATGACTGTGCTTCTTTGCTGTAGCTGAGTCTTATTTGTTCTGAAATGAGTCTTATTTATTATAGCTTAAAGAGATCTTATAGATTGTTTTGCCTGGTTAAGCTTGGTTGAATGCCCTTTGAGTCAAGCAAGTGAAGGACAGAGACCACTTTTTTCATGTGGGTAAACTGATGTCTGTGAAGCCAGCTGGTTTGGATCTCTGAAATATTAAGGTTTTGGGGGCTTCTTCAGTGCTCATTCCACCCCCTTTACCTTCTGGAGCACAGAAATGCACCTGCTTTAAGTGTATGCTGCCTAGCAGAGGTCAGTGTGCTGCTATTTTGTATCATTACACCTGTAGGGGTTATGCTTTCATGCATGGGAGTGGTAATCCTTCATGCAGCTTACTAGAAGTGCTGGCTCTAGTACTGGATACTTAACATTTTGGATGCTAATGGAGAACCCCTGTGTGCTTGAAGGACTGGGGCAGCAGACTGATTAATTGCAAGTGAGGCTTGTGAAAAAGATAAAAACCTAGAGATAGAAACAATAAGTCTTTACTTCAACAGAGGTTGCATTTCTGTCCTCTGTGTTAATTGGCACATAGGACTGGTGAGGTTTGAAGTTGAAGAACATGTTTAGTGTTGTTCTGTGAGACCAGTACCCAGTCTGCTTGTTAAATGGATGCTGATTGTTGACCATGTCAGCATTTGCTCTTTTTATTTTTTAAATGAATATTCTTTACATAAATCAGTAATTTGTGTAAAATTTGTGATTAGTGAAATCCTCGGTGAGTTGAGGGAGCATGCTGGCCACAAGCTGGTCCTATATCATTTTCCTGACATGTGAAATGACACCTGAGTACCTCATAGGCTACTTTAGAGAGAAATTGATAACATGTTAATACTAGGGTTTTTCCATAGTTAAAAGGTTTTTTGGTTTTGTTTTTTTTAAAGTCGGAGCTATAAATGTGCTCTAATATACACTCAACTATTTATTTTTAAATGTTGGACTCTGATTTTGGGGAATGACTATTCTGATTTTTTTTCCCTCCAGAGAGAGTTCAAATTTTGTTTTATTTTGACCATTTAATATTCTGTTGACAATAAAGATAGCCAGTAACCTATTCTTTTTCAGACTCCGTTACTCTTTTTAAAAACAAACTTTTAAATTTTCTATTTACATAATTTTCTGTTTCTTTCTTTTTTTTTGAGAGTGGTCTTTTTTTCTTTAGAGAGTGATGTGTTCTAGCTATTTATAGTTCTACCTTCATTTTGCATAAGCTGTAAGGTCTCTTTATTTCATCTTGTAACAGAAGAAATCAAAAGTTTGCATGAAACAACTAATTTATGCATAAATGAATAGTAGAGTAGCAATATGACTTTGAGTTTTAATCATGCAATTTTGTTTCATTTTACAAATATATATTAAAATCAGTTCTACTATGTGTATATGTGTAAGGAGGTCTGTTGGCCTAGTGGTAAGAAGGTGTGCTACAGTCTCAAAGGTATGCAGTTTGAATACACCAGATGCTCCATGGGAGAAAGATGGATGACCTCTCTTGTGATTTACTGCCTCTGAAAACCATATGGTCAGCTATGAACAGGGTCTGACTTTATGGCACACAACAACATACTATGTGTAAGACACTCTAAAACATGCTGTTAAGAAAGTATAGGCATAATCATTATATCTCTTGCTTGAAGGGATTTAGAAATAGTAATGTTGGGATTTTACCCCACACTGTATTCTATTATACTTTCCCATAGTCAGGAAGTTTGCCCCCACCCCCCAGGTATTGTATTTCCTACTTAAGAGAATCCTTTCTTTGTTTTCTAGTAGACATTTACTTATTGAGTAAACTCTTTTGGAGGGTCTTGTGCAAGAGTAACCAGAAATCCAGACATGAAATACAGACTTGGTCCCTGCCCTCACGGAACTTAAAGTCTATTCCTTTAGAAAATATTCCAGGGAGGAATTTAGGGACACATTTCACTCTCCCACTCGTTGTGATCATGAAACAAATATTATGTACTTTGATTTTTATATGGGGAAAACAGCAGGTTTCTTCCATCCTTTTTATTATATCATGTTAGTAAATAAAATTACTACTTGGACACCATAATAAAGAATTCAGAGATAAAAGAAGAGCCTGGGGGGAAGGAATAAGGCATAGAAATGCACTGAGTGAAAGGTAGTTGGATTATTTTATGTAGAACCTATTCTGGTAATTGGGTGAATGAGATTTTTATTGGTTAAGCACATTTACTCTTTGCTGAGAGAGAGAGAGCGAGCGAGTGCAACAGTTGAAGTACTCAGTGGGAAGTTCAACTGTGGCTTTTGTCGCTAATAACATTTGAATTTCATGCTCTTTGTTTTCAGTCTCTTACTTGACCTGATAATTTTGAGATGCTCTTACAGAATCAGAGACTCTTAGAACTGGTAGCTTATTGAATAAATTGTGTTACATGTTTGCTCATAAGCATAGCATTTTAGCCAGGGAGCTCTGGTGTTGAAGTCTGTTAGGAGCTGTGCTGCCAAACAAAACCCACACCTGTCTAATAGTTCGAATCCAACAGCTGATAGAAGGGAGAGAGATGGGCAGCATCCTCCCATGCAAGTTATACCCTTAGAAACCCAGTGGAGGATCAGCTGTTAGTTAGTTCTTACTCCGTAGCTATGAGGGGTAGGCTGGGATGGGGGAAGATGACATTTAGCTTAAGGGAGAGTGAGACTCATCCAGTTTCCTGGTGTTCTTTCTTCCCAGCCCCACCCTCAGGGCTCTCTTATTTCATCAGTGATACTCTCAGTGACCCCAGAGCTGGATAGAGAGGAGTCTGATCAAGTAAAAGCCTGATACTATATGTCTCAGACTGGATTCTTTAGAGGAGCAAACCCAGTAAAGTAAGAATGTATGTGTAGAGAAGCTTTTGTTTCAAGAAAACAACTCACTTTGTTTTTGGAGGTTGGAAAATCCCAATCAGTAGGTCATGTGTCAGGCTGGAGGCTTCTTCTCCTCTTTCATGTGATTGTCACGTAAATTCAAAGAGCTCATTTGCCTTCAAGTCTGGACCAAACTCATAACTGACCTTCCATTGGATATCTGCGGCTATAAGTCACACAGGAGGTAATTGGCTATCATTCTTCCTTGGCAGCAGGTGGATTCATACTACCAGAGATGTTTGGGAGTGGAACTCTGGGGACTAGATCTCTAGAGCTCTCAAATTTCAAAATCACCCATCAGCCTTCTGGTTTAGGCTACAAGACCCAGAGGCCAGAGGATGACAAGTCAGATGCAGGGTTGGGTATGGGTGGGGGAGAATACGAACGTGTGAGAGCATGAACATACATTCCATATCAGAACATCCATGTATATCGGACACAAGCTACACTTCCAAGGAAACTTCCATAATTTATATCACAGAATGGAGGAAAAATGACACAATACTGAGAATCATGACTTAGCTAAATTAACCATCACACTATATTAAGCAGTTTTCCATTGGATTGGTTAAGCGTAGATTTCTCAATACAACTTTGATTTATACAGATTTCTTCCACCCAGCAGTGCACCCGAAGATGCTGAGATTGTGACAGTAGTGCAGGACAGGGCAAGGGTCACATCTGTTGGTTGTAGGGTTGCTGTGAATTGTAGTTCAACTCACCAAAGCCTAAAAACAACAATAATAATAGCAACATCTCCTCTTAACTTGAGATAGGTTTTCTAACAGAGAATCTTTTTCAGAAAGTGAATTAAAGACTCTGGCACAAGGGAGTGCTGGTAGCCTAGTGGCAAGAAGCTGCTCTGAAATCCCTAAGGCACATGGTTTGAATCTGTCAGATGCTCCGCTGAAGAAGGAGGGGCAGTATCCTCCTGTGCCAGTTAAATCCTATTTGATACACAACAAGGAAAAAAACCCATACCCAACAACTCTAGAGTTGACCATTTTCTGGTCATTGAGCTAATGGTTCTTACACTGGGTCAGACAGCAGTTTATATCCACATTTAACATGTTGTCTAGGCCACAGTACATAGAGTGAGAAGATTGTGGTACTTGATGCATCTTGTCTTGCTGATTGTCTTGATCTTCTGTGATAAGTCTTACCCTGCTTCCATCCCTACTACTTTTCTGTTCCAGTCTGACCATTCATCTGTGCCTGATTCTGAATCAAATGCATGTTAAATTTGGTTTATGGGGGCAGGAAGAGGGGAGGATGGTCCAGGAAACTCTAACCCCAAAGTGATAATAGGTTAAGTTTTAAAAGTGCTTTGCTTTTGCATCTTTTGAAGAAGGTGTAGAAAGAAGCATTGCACGTCAGGTCTGCCTTTTGCTTGTTTTTCCTGGGGTAGATATATACATCACACAGGGCAGGTAAAAGGAAGAAAGCTTGGTGGTCGGGAGTTCAGGTTTTGGAGTCCAATCCTTGGAATCAAATTCTAGTTCTTCTGGCTTTCTGCCTGCATGAGTTTGGGTAGGTGGCTTGACTAAGAAGCACTTAAATGTAATCCTCTTTATAATGGGTATAATACTACCACTTACCTCATGGGAGTGTTTAGATGTTATGTGTGAACACACTTACAAAGCATTTTTATAACAATTGTTACATAATAAGACTTCAATAAGGAGTAATTCTCATCTTGCAAGAATTGTAATCTTTATCTCTTCTGTTAAATTTCATTATATCTTGACTGAGATCCCCTCTTCTGATTGGGTTGATTATCGAACTTATATGTTGATTCTTTAGTATTACTGGATTTGAATGGTTAGGAGGAGGATGTGGTCAAATGCTCTCTTGTTTATCATCTGGCAGGCTTTAGAAAGGTGTGTGTTCTGTAGACTTATTTTCCTGTGCAATTGTCACATGCTTGCCTCAGTGGCTTATTCCTCAGCTGAATGAGATCTTGCTAAAAATACAGAAGTTGACAGTGAAATGCTTCTGGCAGCACTGGGGTTTGTTTTCAGGTGTCAGACAAGCAGCAGGATATGTGCATCCTACTGCTGTGCTCTATTCACCTTGGCTATCAAAAAGAGGATTCATTGTGGACTTCTCTCAGTGCGGGGAAGGTTTACAAAACCACCCTTCATGAGATCAGCAAGAACGTATTATTAATGGATTGCTGTCACATTTATTATTGCAGAAAATCTAGCTCTTTACAGTAGATGGACCAATTGTTAAAGCTGCACTGAAAGATACTTTTATTTTCTCTCCAAAGGCTCATTGTTCCCCACATTTCTCTTCATAAGCTCTGTGTGGTTAGTGACCCATATATGATTCTCATGTAAGAGCTTCAAAAGTCAGTCCTGTATTGAGTGATGGCCTATATTTTTCAGATTTTTTTTTTGGTGAAGTTTGCATCTGGATTTATTTTATCAGAGGAAAATAATTAAGTTTTAAACTTCATACCATCTCTCTTGACATGAATCACTATCACCTAAGCATTAATAAAGCATTTAAATATTACTTAAAAGGTGATTATTACAGGTGGGAAGATGTAAGTTGTTTTTGTTTCTAAAACCATCTGTTTCAGAATAGGAAGGTAGTACACAATTTTATATCTCCTTCAGGGAAGGAATTTGAAAATATTTATAATCATTATTTTTAAATGCTGTTCATATGGTTACCAGGGGAAAAAGAATTCAAATCCTAATGGATCAGTCACTACCTCCAGTGGTGTCTCCCTTTCAGTTTCCTTTTTAATGTTATTGCACCTCTGTATGCTTTATCTCACATGAGGGACAGAATAGCAAGCTACAGATGTTTGAAAGGCAGAAACATGAAGGGAAAGCTGAGCCTGGTAAAGTACAAACACAGTAGGGTGTTACAGTCAGGCCCAGAAGACAAACAAAGCCACATTCAGAGACACCTGAGACCATTGTTTGCCTAGCCTCTGAGATAAATAGTAGTCTCTTTAGTCCTTAGGATGCTTGAAAAGCACATGTGTACAGCCAGAAATACCTTGCATTGTGTTACTGACTGTAGACATCCTTGAATCTGAGGTAGCCTTACCTATTCATTGGTTCTTGGTTATCCATGCTCCTTAAATGACTGTTGCTGTTGTATGTCTTTGAGTTGGTCTTACCTCACTGTAGGTACTATTAAAGAACTTGAGGTGGCATAGTAAATTGAGTGCTGCACTGCTGACTGGAAGGTCAGGAGTTCGAATCTACCAGAGAAGATGAGGCTGTCACTCTCTTAAGATTTACAGGCTGGGACACAGATGGAGGGTTTCCAGGAGTCGGAATCTGCTTGAGGACAGGAGCTGGGTAGCTATTATTACTCATTTCCCCTTGCTAGATTATCTGTTACGTAGATGAGGTCCTCTAAAAACATACGCAGGTTCTGAGGACTCCAAATGGAATGGAAGTTTTTAAAAAGCTGTATTTAAACTGCATACTTCACTGGAAGGTGGGGGCAGGGATGGAGGATGGGATTCCTATTTGCAGCAATGGACTTTTTTTCCTTTTCTAGAATAAGAACTTTAAGGGAATAGTGCCTTGATGAAGAAACTAATAAGCCATGCAGTATTAAACACTTTATGCAGCTTAATTCTTCTTGTTGAGAATGGGTGTTCCATTTCCCCACTGTAGCTTTGAGAATTTGGTAGGTTGGAATAGCCTTTTTGCTTTGTGGAATCTCTGTATAAGGGCACTCCCTTACTCTGTGTGTGTATTCACATTTCTGGTGTCCTATTTCTGAACCTCTAGCTATGAGGAGAGTGAAGGGGAGGTGAAAAACATATATGCCAGTTCTAAGTTTTCCCTCTCCAGTACTGTCTACTCATTTGATCAAGTGTTATAAATGCTACTACACCCTTGGCTTTTTTTTACCAGATGGAATTTTAACCAGCATACAATTATGCATGTCAAGTGAGAGTCATGAAATTAGCATATCTTCTTACTTCTCTCCTTGACCTTTTGGGGATATTTAGAAAGTTTTTGTATGAGAAGCCACTGAAAGATGTCTCACCTGAACTTCCACAGAGTCACCCTGTCCTTCTGAACAGGACTAGGACTTCAGGCCCTTTACTCAGTCTGGGGTTGGGGTATGTTCAGTTAAGCTTTGGAAGAAAATGCTTTTCTTTCCCCCAGTAGTACCAGTTTTGGTAAACATGGTACTCTTCACAAATGTAATTCCTTTTTTAAAGTCAGTTTCTAGAACCTGAAGCCACTCCATTATAAATTTTCTTTCAAACTCACCAGCAAAACTGGTAAATAAAGAGCAAAGCAAGGTTGTAGGTTCAAGTCTTTTTGGCATAAGTTTGTATAGATGTTGGGAGCAATAGTAAAAGAATAGTTTTGGACTGGAAACAAGCAAATTCATGTACATTTCTATTGAGAACAATACTAAATGTACTGTTATAATCCATGGATATTCTTTTTTCCTATTCTGTACTCTTCTCTAATCCCAATACTTAAAAAATTGTGAATATGTATAAATTATTGAGAAATTTTACACCAACACTAAGAGTTATGCCTAAGAATTATCTGAAATTATCATGAGCTTTTGTGTAGTCTGAGCAGAAAATGATACTCAAGGAATACTGATCTGGCTATCATTCATATTACACTCATGACAGAACACATTTTTCCATGAAGCACAAGCACTTTAACAATCTCAGTTCCTTATTTTACCATGATAGTAGAGTCTATCATTTGCAGTTTAGAGCAGGGTGTCTCAAACTTGAATGCACACCAGTTACCAGGGAGTCTTGTTAAAATATAGATTCTGAATCATCAGACCTACAAAGGGGCTGAGATATCAGTCTTGTGGACCACGAGCAGCAACTTGGAAAGTATGCCACAAACGAAATTCTTATCTCCAGGGAGAACATTCAGAAGTCTACCTTATCCACAGTTAATAATGTATATAATGGTTCTATTCTTTCTGCTGCTGCTATTAGCTATTGTTAGCCGTATGCATGATGACCCCATGCAAAACAGAACAGTCATTGTCTTTTTGTGATTGACTTATGCCATTCAGCATAATTTTTTTTAGATTCATCCATGTTGTGCAGTTCAAGTACTTGGCCATATTTTTAGTGATGCATAATACTACATTGTGTGCATATATTCCATAACTTTTTAATCTATTAATCTGTTAATGGCACTTGGGAGGTTTATGGCTCTTTGCAATTCTACATAATGTTGTGTTAAACAGGGAGGCATGCATGTTAATGTGTATCATGGCTATTATTTCTTTGGGTTCTGTACCTGCTGGATCAAATGTTATTTTTATTTCCAACCCTTAAAAGAAGCATCAAATTGCTTTCCATAGTGATTGCACCATTTACATTCCCACCAGCAGTATATGAGAGTCCAACTGCTGCACACCATCTCCACCATTTGTTCTCTGAGGTCATGTTTAACTTAAGTGTGGTATAAGACTACCCAGGAAATTAGAAGACGTATTGCCATGGGAAAGTCTGCTGTGAGGGACCTCTCCAAGGTACTGAAGAGCAATGGTGTCTCTCTGGAGACTAAGGTGTGTCTGATACAGGCCTTGGTCTTCGCAATCACTTGTTATGCATCAGTGAGTTGGACAGTGACTAAGGAGGATAGAAGAAGAATTGATGCCTTTGAGCTGTGGTTCTGGAGAAGAGTATTGAATGTACCCTGGACTGCTAGGAAAACAAACAGATTCATCCTGGAAAGGGTCAAACTGGGCTGCTCCTTGGAGGCAAGGATTCTAAGGCTCCATCTAACATACTTTGGACATGTTGCAAGGAGGGACAGGTCCTTGGAGAGGGACATCATGCTTGGTAGTGTGGAGGGACAGTTTAGAAGGGGAAGGCCCCCTATGAGGTGGATTGATTCAGTGGTTGGGGTAATCAGGATGGATGTGTCGGAGACGGTGCAATTGGCACAGGACAGAGCAGAGTTTAGGGCTGTTGTACATAGGGTTGCTATGAGTCGCAAGCAACTTGATGGCACATAACAACAACAAATAAGACTACTATCACATAAAAGTTTAGGGGGGCTTTATACACAGAATGATATATGGAGGAATAAGATCTATGGGAAGGGAGGTAGAAGGGAGTAAAAATTAATAAAATAATTAGTTGAGTGAAAAGAAAGACATGCATAATGGGGGAGTTGGTTAGCTATTGTAGTGAATGAATTAAACATGGCAATTAATGTTGCAAGGCAAATATCTACAAATGATTGCACGAAAACCCAATATGATTTGGAAACAAACCCTCACGCAGATAAAGAAATTAATTAAAAAATACCAAACAGGGAAAAGAAAACAAAAACGTAGAAAAACCGCAGTGGAACAACATGCTGCTTGGTTCTGCACCATCCCTGGGGTGAGTAGTAGTATTGGGATCTGCAGGTTGTCACAGGTTAACATTTGGAGATGTGTTGTTCCACCTTTCTTCCTAGTCTGTCTTATGCTGGAAGCAATGCTGTTGCCAGAACCTGTTCCCTGATAAGTCACATGGTGGCAGCCCATGAGGTGTACTCACAGGAACTGAACTTGGATTTCCTCGTTTGAAGATGACCATCTGCAATGAAACGTTACCGTCCTCAATCACAATATATTGCTTCTTCCCTCTGCCCACACCAGTGGATTCTGGCTCATATAGTGAGCTGCTGTAGGATAGAGTGGATCTCGCCCACAGGATTTTCTAGGTTGTAATCTTTATATAGAGGGGTTCTGATGGCCTGGTCCCAAAGGCATGCAGTGTGAATCCACAAGTAGTTCAACAGGAGAAGGATGGGCAGTTTCATCCCATGCAATTTATTACCTCTGAAAACCCACCAGTGGGTCGGGCGTGAATCAATTCCAACTTCATTGAAAACAACAGCAACAACAACAAAAATATTTATGGAGAGAGTTCTGGTGACGCAGCCATAGGTAACTGCACTGCTAATATAGATGCTGCATGTCTGATGGTTTTAATCCACCAGTGACTTTGAAGGAAAAAGATGGGCAGTCTCCTCCCACTAAAGGAAACCCAGTAAAGGATCACCTGTAAGTTGGTTCTGACTTGATGTCTATGAATAATCTATATGAAATAGGTCACCAAGAATTTTTCTTGCAGAGTGGCTGGTGGGTTTGAACCACTAACCTTTGAGCAGCCAAGTGTTTAACCATGTGCCATCAAGGCAATTTGATCTTGTGGTAAAATTTACCATTGCTAGTATTTGAACAAAATAAAGAACTTAGAGTTCAACAAACAGTGGTCTAGATATCTCTTATGTATTTAATCTCAGTGGTACAATCAGAATAAAATGGAAAGCAGCTAAACGAAGTTACTTTAAAACATAAACTAAAGCTAAAGCTGCTAAGAGGAACACCTAAATGATTAATAACAGAATTAAAAAGAAAACAGTGATCAGGTAGTGTATGCAAAACTGTATAGTCACGGAAACAGAATATAAAGAAATGTGAAGTCCTCAAGCATTCTCCATTCACTGTATCCATTAGCTGATGGGTTCAGGATTTAATAAAATTAGGTCAGATTCCCAAGAAGCCAGTCAATAGAAAAGAGTTTTTAGACTAAACCACAATATCACTGGATTCTGAGTGGGAACAGCTGGTGAAAACCTTTTCACTGAAAAAAAGTCTTGACTCAGAAGGTGCCTCGTTAGGACTACTTTTTTTTTTAAATGGCCTATTTTTTAGTTAAAGGGGAAGGCTTATAATAAGGCAAACAATCAATCATTGAGTAAATATTAACAGAAAACCCTTTGCAATCCCAGACTCATGTGCTTTCAGGGCACTGGAAAAAGGTGGAAGATGTGGTTTCTGTTCCCAGGATGTTTACAGTCTGGCTGTGGAAACATAATTAACACATGAGAAACAAAAGAAAAACAGTCACCTCCTTCTATCCCAGAAAAGGAAATCAGCATATAAAAAAAAAAATCACAAACACACATAGAGAAATTTCACAGTGGCTAAAATAATCAGACAGCAGATATTTTTGTGACAAATTATGAGGTATAGTGTAAAAATAATATTCTTAACAGGGTAGTTTGGGCTGTGACAGTGACTTCGGGAGGAGGGGCCTGACTGGCGTTTGTAGGCAGGACCAAGCTTGCCAAACATCCTGCGATGTCAGGCAGTGCAGCACCCAAGTGATTCCTCAGCCCAGATGTCCAGGCTCCATCACTGAGAAAGTGTCAGACTTTCAGATTGAAGGAAGATCCGTGAAGACAGAGAAGGGTTCATGGTGTGTACCAGTCTGCCTTCTGTCTCAATGGTACGATCCTCAGGGATCTTTGTGCCTGAAATGAGGCACAAAGAAATGAGTTTATTGTGTTTGGCTTTAGCATCAGGTGGATCTACTTAAAATAATTTGCCAGCTGTAAAGTGCTGCCTAGATTTTATAATAGAACATTAGAGTTACACACATACACACACACCCACACCCCCACCCGCCCAACACCCCCACCCCCGACAGAAATTCAAACTGGATTTAGAAGAGGCACTAGCGATATCATTGCTGATGTCAAATGAATACTGGCTCAAAGCAGAGAATATCCAGAGAATGTCTACTCATGCTTTATTGACTATGCAGAGTCATTTGACTGTTATCGATCATAACAAATTATGGGTAATAATGAGAAGAATTGGAATTCAAAAAAACTTAACTGTGCTAGAGGTTAAACACTTTATCGTATCCCAGATCAAGAGACTGTTGTGCAGACAGAGCAAGGGAACACTGAATAATTTAAGAAAGATATGATCAGGGTCATATCCTTTCTCCATACCTATTCAATCTGGTGTGCTGGCCAAATTATTTGAGAAACTAGAGTCTATGAAGAAGAATGTGGAATCAGGATTAGAGGAGATTGATCAATAACCTTTATTATGCAGATGACCCAATTTTGTTTGCTAAAAGTGAGGAATTATTTAAGTGCCTGCTGCAGAAGATCAAACACTGCAGCCTTCAATATGGATTGCATCTGAACCTTAAGAAAACAAAAATTCTCACCATTGAACAGATAGTCAACATTATGATAGATAAGACTGAAACTGTCAATTACTTCATGTTACTTATAGTCACAATTAGTATACTTGCTACCAGCAGTCAGAGAGCAGGAGACATATTTCATTGGGAAAGGCTGCAGTCAGGGACCTTGCCAAATTATGGAGGGACAGTGAAGTTATTTTGAGGACTGATGTGTGCCAGATTCAGGCCCTGGTCTTTTCAATGCTATGTTGATTCAACGCTATGATTTCAAAGGCCGTGGTCTTGCTGTACTGCTAAGAGCTGGACAGTGAATAAGGGTGACAGAAGAATTGATGCCTTTGAACTGTGCTTTTGGAGAAGAGTACTGAATATCCTAAGGAATTCCCAAAGAACAAACACGTTTTGGAGAAGGTGCAGCCATAGTGCTCCTAGGAGGAGATGATAAAGCTTTGTCTTACATTCTTTGGGCATGTTGCTAGGAGAGACTATTCCTTGGAAAAGGACATCATGTTTGGAAAGGTTGTGATTTGGAGAAAGAGAAACCCTCAACCAGATGTATAGACACAGTTACTGCTGCAGTTGGCTCAAGTGTGTCCGAGCTTCTGAGGATGGCACCAGATATGACAAGAGTACAGATCTAGTGTTCTTAGGGTTGCTGTGAACCATCACACTGGTTAGCACCTAAGACCAATAACTATATATATATATATATTCACACTGGTTAGCACCTAAGACCAATAACTATATATATATATATATATATAATTTTAGTGAAAGGTCACAAGTGACTGGGAGTTTAAAAGCTCTTAGGATCTCTTTGTTCCAACTGTACCATTTTACAGATGGGAAAATTGAGACCCAGGGGGTTGTTAGGTAACTTTTGCAAGATCACTTAGTTCTGACCCATGTTGGTAGCAAGTGTTCATGTACATTGGGCAATGTACCAACGGTATTTTTCAGGGAGCATTTGGGCTTGGTTAAACCATATAGATGATTGCTTTTGTTCACTCTGACTCTCTTGGTGACCTTAAATTTGACAGAATGAAATATTACCCAGTGCTGCATCATATTTATGTTCACCAACATGCTTGAGTCAACCATGTGCGCTGTTGTGTGAGCCCATCTCACAGAGGATCTTCCTTTCCATCCGTGTCCCTCTGTTTCCTCCTGCTGTTGATCTCTTGTGGTGATGTGTTCAAAGAAAGACCATCTTAGACAATGTTCTCAGAAACTGTGTTTTGCTTGGTCCATTTCCAGAAGTACATCGGTAATGCCAGGCTTTTCTTCCTATTCTTAGTCTGAAGGCTCGCTAAACTTTGTGCAGTATGGGTGCCTCTGCTGGTATTTGAAATGCTGGTGGTATAGCTTCCCATAGCATTGCAGTATGGAAGCTGTTAGAGCCAAACTGCTAACACCGCTGTAACTGAAAGTGTCTCCATGCGTGTAGCCTTCTGTCTTCACACAGCTCATCATGCCAGTCAGTTACCACTAGGCTGATTGTGACTCGTGGTGACAGTCTTAATGGATGTGATTCTAAAACTGGTCCAGAGGTGGTCTGTAGTGGTCCAGAGGGTCTTCAGTGGCTCTTTTTTAGGGAGGGGCAGGGCAGTGCTAGATCATTCAAACTGTCTGATTTGCAAGGTGCTTTTGGGTGAACACAAACCTCCAACCTTCTAATTAATTAGCAGGTGAATGCACTAATAATATAATTTAAGCACTCAAACAATTTTAAATGACTCTGTTGGGAGATTTCAAGAGATGATTCTGAACAAAACCAAACCATCAGACTCTCAGGAAATATAGATAAGGGACAAAAGAATGTAAGAGGCTGGTTATGTGTTACAATTTTTTTTTTTAATTCTACCCTTTTGCATTGGATCTACACTTCACATTCCTATGGTGAATACAGGAAGACTCCTGACTTAGCCACTGCCTGGTGAAAAAGTGGATCCTCACTGTGGGTTGCATCTGAGTCTTTTAAACCAGACTCTGCCGTCGTTTGGCCTTCATTAGTCCCAGTCTCTGCCTTCATTGAATGAGAAGTGAAAAGGAGAGATCACACTCATAACTCAGTAATGAGGGTCCCCAGCATAAGCATTCACAGGGCCAATTTCCACCCCAAGTGAATGCAATTGAAATGTACGCCAACCTTAGCGGAATTAAGTTGTGCTCTTTCAAAGCCACTGCTGTGAGATCAGTTGATGGTTGCCTGCTTTTTACATAGCTCTAAGCTAAAATTGGAGGTCAAACTGTGACTTTTGGAGCCTCTAACACTCTTTGAATTTCTAACAATTTTTACTGAGCTTTGAGTCTGCCAGTTAATGAACAGACCCTTGTTACTGATGAGTGAAACAAAATAATTGATTCAGATGAGATTCCTAATGTGTGATGGCATCTCTAAGCGTGTTTGAACTTCTAGGTTCTATTGAATTTATTGGAATAAATCAAAGAACAGATGTTTATGTTGGCATCTGTGATGATTTCTTCTTTATATCTACTTTTAAGTGCCACGAGACACCCCCACTTATGTGATTTTTGTCACTTCAGTTTCTAAATGGAATGAGAAGTGTGAAAAAAATGGAGACACAGTGGAAACAAAATCTTATTTCTCATTAATATTTTAATGTCTATTGTTTTCAGGCTGTTCCGATTCTATTTTGTCGTCTATGATTGACTTAGTGCAAAGGTACCAGAGGTGTTTTCTTTTGACCTATGACTCAAGAATAAATTCTCAACTAACGAATGGAAGCCCTCATTTTCCATGAATTAGATCTTTACTAGACCCTTTGAGCAAAGAGAGTTTTGAGGGGGGTGCTCTATTGAGGAATACAGAATGAATACAAAGTACTATCTTTGTTCTGTGGAAGCTCTGATAGCCTAGTGGTAAGAAGCTGTGCTGCAGTCCCAAAGACATGTGGTTCAAATCCACCAGCTGCTTCACGGGAGAAGGATGCACAGTCTCCTCCCTTGCAATGTACTGCCTCTGAAAACAAAACCCACTGGAGAGACAGCTATGGGTCAGTTCCAACTCGACAGCCAACAAACAACAGTAACAGTAGGTTAAGTGTTGGGTTGCTGACTGAAATGTTGACAGTCTGAACCCACTAGCCACTTCTGGAAAGAAATGTTTAATGAGTTTTAATTTTTTTCCTTTTGATACCTTCCAGGAGTTGTTGTGTGGTACCATGAAGCTGATTCTGACTCATAGTAACGTGACAGAGCCAAACCTACCAGATAGGGTTTTATTGGTTCTAATCTTTATGAAAGCAGATCTTTGGGTCTCTCTTCCAAGGAGCCATTGGAAATGAAACCAAAAGCCAAAAGACAAAACCAAACCCACTGCCACCAAGTCAATTTCATCTCAGGGACACACTTCATTGGGTTTTGTAGGCTGTGAATCCTTAAAGAACGGATATTGCCTACTTTTCTCCCTCAGAATCGTCAGCCTCTTGGATAGAAACCCAACACATAACTTACTTACTCTGCCACCAGAGCTGCCAGGTGCATTCAGAATGCCAGCCTTCCAGCTGCACGGGACTTTATTTCTTCACTTCAGTAAGGCACCTTCCCAAGAGCTGTACTTCAAACAGAACCAACAGACCCTCATTGCGGTCTATGTAGGAGAGGGTCGAATTGCTCCGTAGGCTGTCCATGGCTCTGAGTCTGTACGGGAACAGACTGACTTCTCCTCCTGAAGATCAGCCAGCACTTCAGTTAGCACCTGAAGGATTCCAGATCTGCTTAGTTAGAGAACTCCTAGTGCAGTATCTTATTGGTTGTATATCCCTGGAGTTGTAGAACCTTTACAACACTAAAGGGAAAATAATGCCTTCTCAGGCCAGCCAGGGTTTTTACAGAATCTGAGGTTTTGACTGCTGGGAGCTTGGTTCTTTTCTTGAGGAGATTGAGATTTGAGCCCTTGATTAGCAGCTAAGCTGAGTTTTCTTTTTATGGATTAAATTTTCATCGTGTTATTAACATTTCACTTATTCTCACAGCACACCTTTAACACTGGTTTCAGATAGGATTTTGACACCCTGTATCTTGCCATCAGGTGTGCACTTCATGAAAACATTGCTTTGGCCATGTTACATACCCTACAGACCATTTTGTGTTGTACAGACCTGGCCTGTTATCATTCTCAGAGACCATGTCTTTCTAACTACACTCTCTTGCCAAGCCTTGGTCAGGCCCTGCTGTACTTGGTATAATTCCTACTTTTGCTAACATTACGAGGCTTACTCACTGTCCTTGTGTTAAAACTATCCTATATCCATTCGTTTGTTGATGGGCACTTAGATTGTTTCCAACTCCTTGCTATTGTGAAAAAAGCCGCAATAAACATGGGTGTGCATATATCTGCTTGGATGTCATTTATGGTCTCTTTAGGGTATATTCCCAGTAGTGGAATTGCTGGGTCAAATGGTATTTCTATTTGCAACTTTTTGAGAAAATGCCA
>NW_006399848.1:5178436-5192906 GCF_000299155.1 Elephantulus edwardii
GTGGGTGGGGAGAAAAGTGCATCAATGGATGAATGGAATTCCAAAAAACCCCCCAGAACTATCCTATATTCTTTTTCTATTACAGCTGCCATTTGCCTTTTGTATGAACCTTTTCTTTGAGAATAGTAATGGACTTAAAGTCTTTGATAGCAGCTTGCTTCATTTAATCATAATTTTATGTCTGTTTAGTACACAAATAAATAACAAAAAAATTGTTTGGCCAATGGCAGTCGCATAAGGCCCATTCCTTTGTCCATCCAACACTGTCCCTGATATTTTTGAAAGGATTCTAGTTTTCTGGTAACAGCGGGGATGCTCCACAGCTGGTTTGTGCTTCTGGCTCCATGAAATGGGATCAGCTGCCTTCCAGGGAGTTCTGTTTTTTTCTTATTGGGGAATTATAACCTAAACCAAAATCTGGCCACTGAGGGTAGACATAAAAGCTGATAGTGGATCAAAGGGCTACTGTATTGCAGTTGGAAAAAATCTGTTTTGTTTTGTTTTTTTTAGGATCTGTGTTCCCACTGATTCCCCCCCCCAATTTGATAGACCAAGCTTCTGTCCTTTAGTTTTCTTACCCCAATTCAATACTGTCTAGTATGAGTTATATCTCTCACCACGACCTTGTACTGCAGTGACTGTAAGTGCTTTGTTGTGGGAAGAAAGACATTCTCTTTAGGCAGGGGAAGTGTCTATTTGGGTTGCTGACAGCGTAATAGAAGGATTGAGATGAAGACCAGAGTGTTTGGGAGCAGCATCAGTGTCTAATTTGCCCTCTGACATCTCATTCATTGGTACGACGCTAGTCTTTTCTTCATACAGCCTGGGTACCACAATTCTTTTATTCTAGGAGCAACAAGAAATTACAGTTTTCTGGGGAATAAGCACTGTTCTTATCAATCTTGCTTGAATCCTTCTATAGATCTAACCCTTCTTTCTGTTCAGCATTCATAGGGCAAGCTTGCTGACATGCTTGCAAGTTTAACAAGGCTGATGTCTTTATTTTGAGCCAAGAATCAGCTTTCTGATGTGCTCATGGTTAACAAGAGCTGGTCAGATCACATTTAAGTAGTTTGGCCCAAATATTGGTAACTTGACTCTTACCCAGAGCGATCAGTTTGCCCCATGTGGAAAACTACAGTGTGGATTACTGTCCTAGACAAAGATTCCTGTCCAGAGTAGGTTCTGATACTGGTGTTAATAACGCAAACCCAAGGCCAGCACAAATGATGTGTAAATTTGTGTAGAAGACCTTTACAGTGTTCAGAGAACTCTTACTATACATGGTCATGATAGCAGCCACATAGTAGTTAATGGACAGAAACAATTATGATCATAATTTTTTTTCCCCTTTGGATCTTGATATACTTTATGTATCAAGTTTGGAGAGTAATGTTGACAGTGCAGTTCTTAGAAATGTTCTGCTGAAATGTTAAAAGTGTTTAAGCACTATGTTAATTTTGTGATTTGTAATGCACCGTGTAAATGTTCATAAACTCTGACTTCTAATCTTCCATTGGAATCTGAGGTCATTGGCACAGGAGGTAGGATGGACAAAAGAGATAGACTTGAAAGTGTGGCCGGATTCTTTACTTGGAGTCTTCTCTGGGGCTCAAGGTACTCTTCCAAGTTCACTGGCTCTTGGAAGAGTTTTGGTGTTTTGTTTTTGTTTGGTTGGTTTGGGCTCAGGTCACTGTTTTCATGCTGGTGTCCGTCAGGAACTACCCTGGAGCATCCTGGAGTTCCTTACCACTGGTGGGTAGTTCACAGCATGAACAATTGACTTTCTCACTAGCTAGAGCACATCTCTCCAACTTTGTCTTCTATGCTCAGCCGAGAAGACTCTTGATTTTAATAGGCTTGCCTGAAAAGGTCAAGGACACCTAGGACAGCCTTTCTCTTGCCATGTGCTATGATGTTAGTTGCATATATGTACGGCGTTGAACTGCTCCATAGGGTTTTCAAGACTGTTGGAAACAACCTAAATGCCCATCAGCAAACAAATGGATAGAGAAGCTGTGGTATATTCATGCAATGGAATACTACACTGCATTGAAAAACAGAGAACTCATGCAGTATTATTCAAAATGGGTGACCACGGAGGACATTATGCTGAGTGAAGTACCTCAGTCACAGAAGGGTAAATAGTGCATAGAGCCACTGCTGTAGAAGGGGACTGACATCAGGGTTGGGTTGAGACTGAGAAAAATTGGACAAATTATGTATACTGCTTTGAAACAGATGAGGGAGAGAACAGTTTAAAAGTGATATGTGATTGGATCTTATAGTTATTACAAGAGTCCAGAATGAAGGTTGCATAGTGGAGTGTACTGGGGAAAGGGATTGTATACCAATGATAGATTTTTTCCTTTATATTCCAAAGAGAAGAGCAAACTGGGGGGCAGGGGTGGGTAGGAAGAAAAATGCAACAATGAATGAATGGAAATTCAAAATCTCTGTAAACATTCATTAAAATTAACAAAATAAAATTTTTTTTTAAAAAAAAGACTGTGACCTTTTGGAAACAGACCTCCGGGTAGGCCTGTAGGGGGTAGGTGGTTGGACCACTAACCTTCCAGCTATTAGTGAGCTGCTCTATTGTGCAACCCAAGAACTCTTTTTTGTCAGAAAATGCTCATGATATTCATGTTTAAAAACAGGAGAGAATAGTATGTGTCATCCTAGAGTTCTGCCTGTCACAGTGAGCTTGAAGTTAAACAAAAAACAAAACCCCTTTTCTTTATAGCATTTTAAGAACATATAGATGTATGTATATGAAGATATTTTTAAGACAAATTTTAGGATAGCAAATATCTCAAATTCAGCTCTTCTAGCAAAAGATTGGAATTATCATTGTTTAAAGTATTAATCATCACAGTTGATTTGCATGTGGACATGTAAATGTCCTTGTAAGTGAAAAATTACTAATATTTTTGCCAGACTCATGAATTGAGCCCTTCACTTTCCCTTTTTTTAGCTTTTGCTTCCTTTAGCTGAAAACAAGTGGAAACAAGTTTCTTTTGGCACACAAACTAATTTCAGTAATTAATGCAACAAGATTTTTAGGAAATTGACAGTTTTACAATGTTGTTGTTGTTGTTGTTATGTACCGTCTAGTCGCCTACGACTCATAGCAACCCTATGTACAACAGCCCTAAACTCCGCTCTGTCCTGTGCCAATCGCACTGTCTCTGACACTCCCATCCCAATTATCCCAGTCACTGAATCAATCCACCTCATAAAGGGCCTTCCTCTCCTCTGCACTGTCCCTCCACCCTCCCAAGCATGATGTCCCTCTCCAAGGACCGGTCTCTCCTCACAACATGTCCAAAGTATGTTAGACGGAGCCTCAGAATCCTTGCCTCCAAGGAGCCACCCGGTTTAACCCTTTCCAGGTCAAATCTGCTTGTTTTCCTAGCAGTCCATGGTATTCTCAATACTCTTCTCCAGCACCACAGCTCAAAGGCATCAATTCTCCTTCTATCCTCCTTGGTCATTGTCCAACTCTCTGATGCATAACAAGTGATTGGGAAGACCAAAGCCTGTATCAGACGCACCTTAGTCTCCAGAGAGACACCATTGCTCTTCAGTACTTTGGAGAGGTCCCTAACAGCTGACTTTCCCATGGCAATGCACCTTTTGATTTCCTGGCTGCTGGTGCCAAGATTGTTGACTATGGAGCCAAGCAAACTAAAGCTGTGTACAATCTCAATCTCTTCACCATCCATCCTGATGCTGCCAATTGTGAGAGTCTTTGTCTTCTTGACATTGAGCCTCAATCCATATTGTAGGCTACAGTCCTTGACACTCTGCAGCAGGCGCTTCAGGTCCTCTTCAGTTTCAGCAAGCAGGGTTGTGTCATCCGCGTAACGCAGGTTGTTGATAAATCGTCCACCAATCTTGACTCCACATTTCTCCTCATAGAGCCCAGCCTCCCGGATAATCTGTTCTGCACACAGGTTGAAAAGGTATGGAGATAGGATGCATCCCTGGCGTACTCCATTCCCAATTTTGAACCATGCAGTGTTCCCTTGCTCTGTTCTGACGACTGCCTCCTGGTCCAAGTATCGGTTTCGCATTAGAACGATCAAGTGTTCTGGGAATACTCTTTGAAATTTTTTATTTGCTAGGAACAATCTTCCAGCTCCTCCATTGGAGGAAGATGGACAGTCAACTCCTGTGCAATTTCCTGCTTCTGAAAACCCAATGAACGGTCAGCTATGAGTTGGTTCCAGCTCCCTGGTATATAACACCACCATCACCACCACCACCACCACCAGCAGCAGCAGCAACAGAAGTATATATTGAAGGAGTCGTGCTAGCATAGCCTAGAGATTGATGTTAACATTTTCAGCTTGCTTGGTTCCACAATCAACACTCTTGGCACCAGCAATCACAAACCCATCAAAACCCGATGGAGGAACCCTAGGAGTTGTAATCAACTTTATTGTTGTTATATGCTTTTGAGTAGCCTGCCACTCATAGTGACATTATGCACAATAGCTCTGAAACTTGCCCTATCCTGAACCAATTTCATTGTCTCTCATACACCTACCTCCATTTCCCGGGTTACTGAGTCAGTCCATCTCATCCAGGGTCTTTATTTCATGTGCTGTGCCTCTGCCCTTTCAAACATGATGTCCTTCTTCAAGGACTGGTCCCTCTGGGAAGCATGCCCGAAGTGTGTGAGACAGAACTTCAAAATTGTCCAGCTCTCTGATGTGTAGCAAGTAATCACAAAGACCATGGCCTGTATCAGGTACACTATAGCCTCTAGACTGACATCTTTGTGCTTCAGCACTTTGGAGAGGTCCCTGACAGTAGATTTTCCTAATCCAATTCATCTTTTGATTTCCTGGCTGATGGTTCCAAAAGTGTTGATTGTGGACCCAAGGAGGCTGAAATTGTTAACAATCTCAATCTCTTCTCCATCTATCATGATGCTGCCAATTGGTCCAGAAAGATTGACAGCTCTGCAAACCCTGTAGGCAGTTTTACTCTGTATAACAGCGTCACTGTAAATTAGAATTGACTAGATGGCTGTGGGAGTGGTTAGAAGAGAAAATTACCTTGGAAAATTCTGAGATATGAAGGTAACACATAAAAAAAGTGATATAGCCTGGAATAGTGAGTTTACCTGGACAGAGATGAGGCATAAACTCTAGTTATTTGGCAGAATTCTGGGCATTGGAATTGCAATTATAAACTTCATTTAGTTCCAGTGAGTGCTTTGACCAGGTCTTGAGAATATCTTAATCCCATCTTTAAACCTGGATCTGCGTAGGCAGCTTTTAGTGACTGAATTCACACAAATAAATGGAATATAGCCAGTGTGCAGAATGCCTCATTTAACCCTTTCCTCTTTTCTACCCCAGAATACTTGGAGTAAACTGCAAAATCTTGTCTGCTTTTATTATTAGAAATGCCATTTCATTTAGAAGCTGTGAAGCCTGAAGCTGGGTGTAACAAACAACAATGTATTTGTCTTAATTGGGGTTTGGATACTGTCAGCTGTACTGGGGTTCCATTGTTTCCTTTACTTAACCTTTTATTTTTAAACTTCATCGTCTCATATTTAAAGTATAACTCTTTTGGAGTCATGCATGCAAATCTCCTATTTAAAAGTTTTGTTATTGCATTTTGGGTGTTCTTTCCTCATTTCAGACACTTTCTTATTCCTTCCTTTGCATGTATTTTTTCCCCTTTGCATATATTTAACTTTGCAAGTATTTCTTTTTACTCTTTTTCAGAGATCAAATACTTTTTTAATTTGATGAAATCTAGTTTATTAATTTGTTCTTTCATAGATTGCACTTTGTCTCTTCTACCTAAGAGATCTTTGCCCCTCTTTCCTCAAGTCATAAAGTGTTTCTCCAGAAATTTTAGTTTTGAGTTTTATATTTAGACTTAGTTTTTAGTTTTTTACGTATGTAAACATTTAGTTTTTACATATGGTATAATTTATGACTGGAATGTGGCTTTTTTATGTATGGACCTGCAAGTGTTCCAGGATAATTTATTGATAAGACATTCTTTCCCTCCCCCTTTTGAATTATCTTTGTTATTTTCTTTGAAGTTCAGTTGTCTGTATATGTGTCAATGTGTCCTCTGTGTCTACAGTTTATCCTCTTCCATGGATCTCTTCTTTGTGTAGACACCAGTACCATAACCTGGTAATTACTGTTCCTTTATACATTTTGAAGTCAAGCAGTATGCAGTCTAAAGCCTTATTTTTCTAAAATGGTTTTGAGTAGCTTATTATGCTTATTCTTATTTGTTTTCACCTGTATTTTAGAATTACTTTGTCAAATTTTACAAGGGTTTTCATTAATATTGTGCATATGAAAGTGGGTTCTCGTTTTGGTTGAGTATCAGGTGTGGCATGTTTGGTTGTTTTTTGTTCACAACTGTGTGTGAGCTAATTGGATTTGGTTAACAGTGAGCTGTGGGCTGGAAGCTGCTTGTTTAGAACAAGTCAGGGCCTGGTGGGCTGTCTGTGTATTTAAAAATCTGTTGGTGTTAATTGTGTTTGGAATGAACATTCTTCTAAATGGTACAGCCCTAGTCTGTCAATTCACTGTACTGAGGTACCTTGGGGTTGCTTTGATATTGAACAGTGTTCCACTTGTCTGTCAAATGCCATAGTGGTTACTTGTGATAGACAGTGTTTGGTGGAGCTCCCAGATTAAGACAGGTTTGGAGGCAGGAGTGGCATCCACCTCCTAAACAATATGACTCCAGAAACTCTGTGAACTTAGAGAATCAACAATAGTTAGAGAACAGTGTTCAGATATTTTGTTCATAGGGTCACAATAAGTCATGCTTGACTCAATGGCACGTAACAACAACAACAACAACAAACAACATGTTTATCAGTTTTTTGAGAATTGGTATTTTAACAATATTTTGTCTTCTCATGTTGTTCACATGGTCAAGGTTTATGTCTTCATTTATTTATGGGTTCTTTAATTTCTCTCCCAAATGATACAGTGTTTAAAACACAAGATCATAATCCCAGAGGTGTGGAGTTTAAACTCACCAGCCACCTCATGGAACAAAAATGTGGAAGTTAACTTTTGTAAAGATTTACAGCCATAGGAAATTCTCCTGGAGAGTTCTGCTTTGTCCTGTCAGATTGCTCTGAGTGATAATCTACTCAGCAGTCGTGAGTGGGTTTTCCATTCTCCCAGCCGTGTCTTACAGTTCTGTGTTTTAGTTTTCGCACTGTTTCATCTTTTTGATGCTATTGTAAATAATGCTTTTAAACTTTAAGTTTCTTATTTCTTGTTTCTAGTATGTAGAAATGAAAGTTATTTTTGCATACAAATCTTGTATCTCATGGCTGAGCTAAACTCATTAATTCTTGTAGCTATTCTTGGTAAAATTTAATTGGACTTTCTACATAGACGGTAATGTCTTTTTAAGTAAAATCAGTTGTCTTTGTTTTTCCCCTCCCTCTTTCTAAGGTGGTAACTTTTGTTTTTCACCTTTACCTAAATACATTGTCTAGAATTTAAAGTGAATCAGAGCACTGCGAGTATACCTATTGGCATATTTTTTGTGATCGTAGGAAAAATCATTCCTTATTGCACCATTGTCTATAATGGTGACTGTATATTTTATGTAGATCAGGTTGGTAACATTCTCTTGTACTCTTAGTTTAGTGAGTCAAGGTATAATGTTATTTAATAAGAACAACAAAAATATCAGAAGCATAGAGGAAATAAAAAAGGTTAGAACTTAAAATAGAAAAGGAAGAAAAGACAGAGACTATAAAATAAGGTACATTTAAATGAGAGAATGGGATAGACTGGGCAGAATGAGGATTTTTGATGATACGGAGAAGCACACAGGGATCCGGCTGAATGGTATCAACACAGTTTTGAAATTAGTGTTGTTCAAGGTTTGTCTTTGACAATAGTATTCATTCCTTTCCATCTATCATCTTTGGCATTAAATAAAAGAAACCCTAGTAAGCTGATGTAGTTTTTAGAATGTGGGTTTTTGGGTATTTTCTCAAGTTGAAACTTGCACAGATTTTAGAATAGCAAAACAGCATGTTATGTGATAGTAATGTTCTAGTACTCAGTACTGAGTTTAATTTCTTTTTTTCCTAGATATGTGTCACAAAGATGTCTACACGGAACTGCCAGGGAATGGACTCAGTGATCAAACCCCTGGACACAATTCCTGAGGATAAAAAAGTCAGAGTTCAGAGGACACAAAGCTCTTTCGACCCATTTGAGAAGCCAGCTAATCAAGTCAAGAGGGTACACTCTGAAAACAATGCATGTATTAATTTTAAGAGCTCCTCTGCTGGGAAAGAGTCACCCAAAGTTCGAAGACACTCCAGTCCCAGCTCGGTAAGTGCAGCCTTCTCCTCCAGCCCTGCGTCACCTGAGGGGTAAAGTCCTTTTAATCGTCACAGGCTGTGCTGGAAGACAGCAGGTGGTTTTATCAGTGAATCAGTCTGCCTTGTCTCCCAGGGTAGCTCAATGTTTTGAAAGAGAGAAGAAGAGCAAATGGCATACAGGTTATTTATTCATAAGTACCCAGAAAGCAAATGAGAAAAGATTTAACTTTCTTTTTATATTTTATATAATTTTTGTAACTTTCAGTTAGAGGAATTTGCAATCAAGTATTTGTTGGTATTTCAGAGTAGCCATGGTGATACAGTGGGTTAAATATTGGATCACAAATGGAAAGGTTGATGGTTTGAACCCCTAGGCTGTTATGAAAGAGAAAGATGAGACAGTTTGCTCCTGTAAAGATTTATAGCCTTGGAAACTCAATGGGGCAGTTCTGCTCTGACTTGGACCCAATGTGAAGGAAGTGGTTGCGTTTTGGTTGTGGTTTTTGGTGTTTGGTTTTTTTTATACCTTAAATACTTGGAAAATTTTTTTGTCTTCGGAATTGAGTAAATTCAAACAGAATTTTATTTTAGGACAAATATCAAAATTTACTCACTTGTCTTATACCAGTTTGATTTCTGTATAAATAAAAAAGAACTAGACCTTGAAAGTGTTCATGTTAAGAGTCATTCTTTTTCATCATAAGGAAATTTTATAAGCAAACTCAGTCAAGGCACTTCTTGACTTTTGAATTTATGGAGGTTATAATTTTGATCCCAATTCTTACTTTTGGTTATAAAATTTTTATACTTCTGTTTATGTTTCTTGGACTGGCCTGCATCCGACATTGTAAAAATATCATGATCTTTTGAAATTAGATCCTTTTCTGATTTAACCTAATATTTAAGAGTGACATAAGTGCTCAAAGACTTAAAAAAATTTATAAGAGAATACTTATAGAATTGTGATTCTGTCATCTTTTCAAGAACCACATCCCATTTCACAAATTTTGTTTTACATAAGAAAGAGACAGTGGGAAGTACTACATATGGGAGAATGATGACACTTTGATTTAATTACTCTGTGTGGTGTTGCATAGAGCTTGTGCTACATATTGCTAATGAAACAGAAGTCAATGTTACTGTTATTGTGCATAGTCAAGATGAAACGGCCCATAGCTGTCACTCCAGTGGTTTTTTCAAAGGGAATAAATTGCGTGGGAGGAGAGTATCCATCTTTCTCCTGTAGAGCAGATGATGGATTCAAGCCGCATACCTGTGGGTTTGCAGCACAATTCCTTACCACTGAGCCACCAAACTCCTTAAATATTACTAGTGCAACATTAATTAACTGTTTTTCCCCCCACTGGCATCATAATCTTGACTATTAATGTAAGGTAGGTTTCACTCAGGTAAAAGGTATGTCACTGATTTCTGGGAGAATTTTTCAGTTTAGTGCTATTCAGAAGAAAGAAAGGAGCTGTTAAAAATGTTTAAACCCTTGTTACACAGAGAGAAAGGAGCTCTAGTGGCACTGGGTTTGACCTGGTCAGCGACTAACCTAAATAAAGTTCAGTGGTTCTAACCCACCTGCTGTGCTGAGGGAGAAAGAGGAGTTGATTTGCTCCAATAGAGACGTACAACCTTGGGAACCAGAAGGTGCAGTTCTACACTGTCCTCCAAGGTTGCTAATGAGTTGGAATTGAGTGGTAGTGTTTTTATTTATCTGTTGATTGACTATTCATATAAAGATAATTTTATGCATTTTAGTGTATTGTTATAAGAGTACTGAGTATCCATCCCATGTTGTTGTTGTTGTTGTTGTTATG
This sequence comes from Elephantulus edwardii, assembly GCF_000299155.1. Classification (NCBI taxonomy): domain Eukaryota; kingdom Metazoa; phylum Chordata; class Mammalia; order Macroscelidea; family Macroscelididae; genus Elephantulus; species Elephantulus edwardii. The sequence goes on from NW_006399848.1 coordinate 5,188,616, forward strand.
TGCTCTTGAGTCCCCTGCAAGTAATAGTGAACCCATGTACAAGAGCCCTAAACCCTCCTCTATCCTGGGCCAATCTCACTGTCTCTGACACACCTATCCCCATTACCCCAGTCACTGAATCAATCCATCTCATCGAGGGTCTTCCTCTCCTTTGCTGTCCCTCCATCCTCCCAAGCATGACGTCTCTCTTCAAGGACTTGTCCCTCCTTGCAGCATGTCCAAAAGTATGTCAGAAGAAGCTTCAGAATCTTTGCCTCCAAGGAGCAGCCTGGTTTAAGCCTCTTTAGGACAAACCTGTTCGTTTTCTTAGGAATCCATGGTATATTTTTTACTCTTATCCAACACCACAGCTTAAAGGCATCAATTCTCCTTCTGTTCTCCCTAGTCATTGATCAGGTCTCTGATGCATATCAAGTAATTGCAAAGACCATGGCCTGTGGCAGGCACACCTTAGTCTCCAGAGTGACACCATTGCTCTTCAGTACTTTGGAGAGGTCCCTAATAGCAGACTTTCCCATGGCAATATTTGTTTTAATTTCCTGGCTGCTGGTGCCAAGAGTATTGACTGTGCAGTAAGCAAACTAAAGCTTTTAGCAATATTAATCTCTACACCATCTATCATGATGCTGCCAGTTGGCCCAGTGGTGAGAATCTCTGTTTTCTTGATATTGAGCCTCAATCTATATTGAAGGCTGCAGTCCTTGACCTACTCAGTTTCAGTTAGGTCCTCCTCAGTTTCAGCAAGTAGGGTTGTGTCATCTGCATAATGCATATTGTTAGTGACTCTTCCTCCAATCCTGATACCACATTTCTCCTCATACAGCCCAGCCTCCTGGATAATCTGTTCTGCATATAGATTGAAAAGGTATAGAGCTAGGACACATCCTGGCATACAGCTTTCCCAATTTTGAACCATGCAGTGTTTCCTTGCTAGACTGCCAGAGCAACAAACAGATATGTCTTAGAGAAAGTACTACTAGAGAGCTCTTTGGAGATGAAGGTATTAAAATTTTGTCTACCATACTTTGGGCATGTTGTTAGGCTAAGTCTGTTCCTTGGAGCAGGACATCATGATTGGAAAGGTGGACGATTGACAAAAGAGAGGAAGACCCTCAACCAGGTGGATTGGCAGGTTACTACTACAGTGGACTCTATTATGTCTAAGATGATGAAGACAGCATAGGACAATACAGGATTCAGCTCTGTTGTTCACAGGGTTTCTATTCAATTCAGCAGCACCCAACCACATATATACAGAAATTTGAGTTTCTAATACTGCTTTTAGATATAGAAAAATTTCACTATCTGAAATACAAATTTGAGTGGCTTCACTGTGTTTTGTCTGACAGCCCTAACTGTAATTCACAGAATGCATATTCATTTTGTTGGTGCACCATCTCCCTAAGATTCTCCTTTCCTTCTCTTTTATATCTCAAATCTATGCCCATCTTTAATCTTCTTTACTTATTTCATTATTTTATATAACTTTTTTCTAGAAGTATCACAACTTTTAAAGACATTGTTTTTTAAGTTGCTACTAGATGTCTTCGATAACAAGAATTTTAAATTAATTTTATTAATGAATTCTTAATTAGTTTTCTGTTTTCATTGTGGAATCTTTTTTGACAACTTTTGAAAATTCTTAAATGGAGAGTTAATTTTCTTTAGTTTCAGAAAATGTTCTTTTACACTGAAGATATTAAAATAGCCAACAGACACATAAAGAAATACTCAAGATCATTAGCCATTCTCTCTCTCTCTCATTACTGTGAAGTCAATTTCAACTCATAGCTGACTCTCCATTGGGCTTCCAAGGTTGTGAGTGGCGCAGGAAGAGATGGCTCATCTTTCTCCCTTGAAATTGCTAATGGATTTATACGGACAGAGAGATAAGGTATTTGGCTTAGCAGTGCAACCCTTTATGGACTGTGCCACTCATATCCTTCTTTAGCTATTGTTGTTAGGTGCTGTCAAATTGAGCACAACTCATAGAGACCCTAGGAACAGATCTGAAGCCTGTTCTATCCTGTACCATCTTCACACTTCCTGACACAAAAGTCTGTTTCATCATTCATGGTATCAGTCCAGCTTATTGAGGATCTTTCTCTCCCTTGCTCACCCTCCACCCTTCCCAACATCATGTCCTTCTCCAGGGTATAGCCGCCCCCCCCCAGCAATATGGTTATAGTATGTGTAGTGACGCCCCATCGTTGTTGCCTCCAAAGAGCACTCTGGCTGTACCTTCTCCGAGATATAGCTATTTGTTCTCTTCGCCATCCATGGGGTGTTCAGTGCTCTTCTCCAGCACCACAGCTCAAAGATGTCAATTCTTTTACTGTCATCCTTATTCATTGCCCAGCTCTTAGATGCATAGCTAGTAATCGGAATGACTTTGGTCTGAACCAGACACACCTTAGTCTTCAAACTGACATCACTACTACTCAATAATTTGGAAAGGTCCCTAACTGAAGATTTTCCCAGGAAAATGCATATCTTTATTTCCTGACAGCTAGTAACAAGGTTTTTAATTGTGTATCCAAGCAAGATGAAGCTGTTGACAGTTTCAATCTCCTCTCCATCCATCTTGACACAGCCTATCAGTCTAGTGTTAAGAATCTTTGTTTTCCTGACATTAAGATAAAATCCATACCGAAGGCTGCATTCCTTGGTCTTCTGCAACAGGTGTTTCAAGCCCTCGTCACTTTCAGCAAGCACAGTTGTGTCATCTACATAATGCAAGTTATTGATGAGTTTCCTTCCAGTCCTGCTGCCACATGCCTCCTCTCTTAGAGTCTAATTTCTCGGATACTTTATTTAACATACAGACTGAACAGATATAGAAGGTGAATGCAACCCTGGCACATTCCCTTCCCAGTTTCAAACCATGCAGTGCTCCCCTGTTCTTTTTACACAACAGCCTCCTGGTCCGTATATAGGTTCCTCATGAACACAATCAAGTGTTCTGGGACTCCAGTTCTTCTCCATGTCAGCCACAACTTTTCATTAATCCACACAGTCAAATGCCTTTGCATCATCTATAAAGCATAAACAGACATTCTTCTGGTATTCCTTACTTTCAGCCAGGATCCATCTGACATCAGCAATCATATCCCTGGTGCTACAGCCTCTTCTAAATCCTGCTTGAACTTCTGGCAGTTCTATATATTTGTACTGTTCTGCCATTTTTTAATAATCTTCAGCAGTATTTTGCTTGCATGTGATATCAATGATAATGTTCAATAATTTCCATATTCAGTTGGATCACTTTTTTTGGGAATGGGGCCTCTTCCAATCCATTGGCCAGATAGCTATCCTCCAAATTTTCTGGCATAGTGTGGTGAGTGTATCCAAGGCTGCATATGTTAATTGAAACAAGTCAATTGGTATCCCTTCGATTCCTGGGACCTTATTTTTTTGACAATGCCTTCAATGCAGCTCCTTACCATTGGCTCCTGTTCATACGGTACCTCCTGAAATTTTTCCGTGTCATTAATTTCTTTCTGGTACAGTTACTGTGTATATTCCTTCCATCTTCTTTTGATGCTTTCTGTGTCATTCAATATATTGCCTGTAGCATCTTTCAATATTGTGGTACAAGGCTTAAATTTGCTTTCCAGTTTTCTTGCTCGTTGGAATATTATGGTAGACTGTTATAAAAAGCTGTAGCTTTTAAACTGCAAATGTATTAGTCATCTTGTATATGTTACAGACCAAGACTGAGATTAAGGCATAGTGAATATCTTGACATCAGTGATTAGTACATTAATTTTTTTCTGAATACTGTCACTTCAAAATATAGGCAGAATGTTAAGAATGTGATTCTATTTAAAGTTTTAGTCATATTTTAGTCATATTTCAAAGAGCTATCTGGCAGCTTTTATTTCTTTAAGATATTAGTTTCATGTTTTGTTATTCCCTATTATGATTAGAATAAAAGTTTACAGAGCAAATTGGGTTTTTATTCGAAAGGTTATACACGGTTTGTTTTGTGAAATTGATTATGATCTCTATTATGTGACAGTGCTTCTCATTCTCTGTTTTCCATTTTCTGCTCATCACTATTTTATTCCTTCCTGCCTTTTGAATTTTAAACCTGGGCAAATTTTGTCCTTTGGATCTTAAGTCGTTGATTGTTGTCAGGAGTGAATATTTCCCTGGTAATAGTAGTCACCTTGTAGCTCTATTGCATCACTGAAAGTTGAGTCCCAGGGGTTGTTTCAGTTTTAGTTTCATGGTGGCTTATGGTAAGGAACTGTTTTCGTAAATCAAAGGTGGTGATGTTGTTATGTGT
>NW_006399848.1:5193546-5198417 GCF_000299155.1 Elephantulus edwardii
GTTGAGCCTCAATCCATATTGGAGGCTGCAGTCCTTGACCCTCTGCTCAGTTCAAATCCACCAGCTCCTTCTTGAGAGAAAGATAGACAGTCTCTTTCCATGTGGTTTACTTCTTCTGAAAACCCACCAGAAGATCTGCTATGGGTTGGTTCCACCTTGATGGGTATACAACAGCAACATAAGGACAATAGTCTGAGGTGTTCTGTTTCTATCTTATTGATCTTTTTAATGGCTGGCTTAGAGCTTTTCTGCACATTTTCCTTCCAGTTTGTCATGGACCTTCTACCGTAATTCTTTTCAGAGTGATCAGCAGAGTTAGTCCAGCATCATCTAGTTTTGTGGATTCCAGTATCGTGGAGATGGAAGTTCTTGTGATCCACTAAACAGTCTTTGATTTCCTTTGTGCTTCTTTGTTGAAGACGAGAGGACACCAAAATGTTGCACTTTCTACTTCTGCTTACAAGCTTCCATGAACCTAAGTGTTGCTCATGTTAGTAGGATGTAGAACTTTGTCTTTTTAGATCATATTATGCCAAATAACTTTGTTGACCCCACGGCTCTGGTCCTGAGTTTCCATGCCCAGTGTCTCTTTCTCTGAAAATACTTGTTTATGGCTAAGAAATGTTCATAGTTTTGTCCTGTTTGTTTTATCTTATATGTGGGTCTATTGGTGCTTCATCTCACATACTTTGGGCATTTTGTCAAGAGATGTAAGTCTTTGGCAAATGACATTTTGGAGAATAGCAGAGGATCAGCATAAGATGAGAAGTCACCGGCGTCTCTGTACTAGGCCGAACTCTCTTTCTGACTTTGCTGCCGCCATGACACCTATGGAAAGGCCTTTGGTGATAGGGGGTAAAAAAAGAAGCAGTTCACCATTGACTGTGCCCATCCAGTAGAAAATGGAACCATGGTTGCTGCTAACTTTGATCAGTTTCTTCAAGAAAGAATCAAGGTTAATGGAAAAACTCGTCATCTTGGAGGAGGGGTTGTAACCATTGAAAGAAACAAAAGCAAGAAAATTGTAACCTCTGGGGTGCCTTTTTCTAAATGGTATTGGAAATAACTCACCAAAAAATATTTGAAGAAGAATTATCTACGTGATTGGTTGCGTGTAGTTGCTAACAGCAAAGAAAGTTATAAATTACGTTACTTCCAGATTAACCAGGATAAAGAAGAGGAGGAAGATGAGGATTAAAACACATTTCTCTTGAATATTTTGTATAAGCCCTTGAATAAAAATAAAACATGGGAAGAAAAACAACAAAAAAAGATGAGAAGTCCCTTAGCAAATGGATGGATACAGTGCCTGTAACAGTGGGCCTCAGCATGGTAAAAATTGTGATGAATCTGTGTCCAGATTGTATTCTTTGGCTCTAGATGATTTTAAACTTTTGATCCTTTTTTCCCCCAACCTTCGGTTTTATTCTACATAAGCTTTTGTTTCAACAATTAGATACTTTGTCTATATCATTTTATATAATTGTCGAAAAAGTGCCTATTTCAGAAGTTTTTAAATTCAGTATATTTCCTCGAATGTATGGATTTTGTTTTTAACAGTTTCTTTTGTATGAAATGATTTCACTTAAAAATTGTGGTGAATTCCTATGAAGTAGGTTTTTGATCTTTTGTCACTGAGCTGGAGCTAACTTGTGTCACCTAACAACAGTAACGGGAACAGCAGCAGCAATTAGATCACATACAGATATGAAGGTGGAAATAACACTGTTTCACACATTTTTCAAGTTCCTCTTCTTCTGGGACCTAGTCTTTGAGTAGTGTTTAATTCTATTACTGACAGGAAAAATCGTTCCTCACCTCCTACTTTTTTACTACTTCCCCAAAGCCAGCTGTGTTCTTCAATAGCTAGAATTATTAGAAATGCTGTAGTAGAATGTCTGTCTTGCTCGCTGTATTCAGAGGGAATTTAAGTAAATTGTGCTGCCATAAATTGAACTTACAGAGAATGTGTTTTCAGATGTCTACATTTATGTTAAGATTCTCTACACATTTCACAGATTCTTTCAAATTTACTTCCAGCCATTGATGTTTAACTGTTTGAGGATTTGTCAGACTGTTTTCTAAGGCAGCTATGTCTTTTAAAATCTCCTCTACCTCACCTCCAGCACTGTAGAGGTTAAAAGAAATTTTCAGTTTTTCTGTATGAAACTAAATGTGGACATTTTAATAGCCATATCATTACAGTGCCATTACAGTGAGGTACATATGCAGTTTAAAATGCACAGTTCACAAATCCATCTCTGCTTTCTAGAATGGGATTTCAGTAGGTGTCAGACTTGAGCAGAATTAATATCCTATGACTTTGGGTGAGAGGTAATTCTCCATAGAAGATTTATTCAGGGGATCAGTGAAGACACAGTGTGATAGTCTACTTTTCAGATGGGGACCCTAATAGAGCCAACTTCATGGGACTGTTAGAGGGATTAAATTATTGAACTCACTGCTGTCAAGTCAGTTCCAGCTCTTGGCGACCCTTCATCAGGCTTCTTTTCCCTTCCAATTTCAAGCGATCTTTACAATAGTTTGTTTTGCTGACCCTTCAGCAGGTTTTCAGAGGCAGTAGTCACACAGGAGGAGATTACCCATTTATTTATCTACTGTGGAGCAGCTGGTGGATTTGAACCATGTCCCTTGAGGTTGGCAGCACAATTCCTCATTACTAGTCCACCAGAGCTCTTTATCTTTACAGTGTGACATCTGTACATCTTTATACAGATAATGTATATGTTAATAGAAAGAAATTGCCATACTGTAATCTTTATAGAAGGAGATTGCCCCAGCCTTCTCTCTTGGAGCTACTGGCAGATTGAAACCACCGACTTTCCAGTTAGCGGCCCAACATATATTGTATTGTGCCACTTAGGCTCTTCTGGATGAAATTAGGCCATGTATATAAAGCTCTTAGCTTAAAGCTTAGCATATAATAAACAGTCTATGTCAGCCAGTTCTCCCCCCCCCTCCCCACTACACAACAATAGACTAGACTCATCAAGGGCCAGGAACACCCTTTCATGTCAAAGGAGCAAACATGGCTCAGCTGGAAGATGATGTGCAATTTTTCATTATCCACGATAATGTTCTCCTCCACTGATCCAGACAATTGAAGGTTCTCTGTACCTTTATTCTGTTTTTAAAACATTCATTAACATTATCTCGTTAAATTCCACATCTCTGTGCAGTTGGTGTCTGCTAGTAATTGCAAGATTATCCCTTCTAGTTGCAGTACTCAAGTGCTCTCTCAAGCCTGTTCTCTAAGTGAGGGAGTGATAAGCAGAGACTATAGTTGTCCCATAGCAGTTTTCATCCATTCATTTACCTGACATCAGAAGGCCAGAGCTTATGTTTAGGGTTGACTGCGTATTGGTTTAATCCACAGTCCTTATTTCAATTCAGTGATTTAATAAAGTTGAGGAGGAAAACCAAAGACATGGACCTTTAAATACCAAACAAAATAGCTTCTCTCATGATGAATTTTCTTTGTTCATTTCATAGGGAGCTTTTTATTATTGGCCTCTCTAAAGATTTGGTAATTGGAGTTCTTGTTTGTATGCATAATAATTACAGAGAAGGACATTTATGCATATTTAAAATAAGAGATGACTTGATAGGAACATAACTGTCAAAATTGACTTTCTCATAGTCGTAATCTGTACCATAGACCCGTTCTTTTGTAGATTAGAAAAACTTCTACCTGCCATCCTAGATAAGATACTGAGTTTTATGCCTTCAGTTCTCTACATAAAAAGCCAACATGATTGATCTGTAAATTATAGTATATTTCCACCATGTCTACATGTCAGTTTCACAGGGCGATAACTTTGATTGCTTTTATACCCAAATGTGGCAAAATATTAATTTTCTGCCATCTCAGTGTTAATAGAATATACTTTAAGCATAGTAGTTAATACGCTTAGATGTATTTAAGTTGATAGACTATTCTGTACTATTAGCATTATCTTGTACGCAATTTTTCTTGAATTATATGTCTATATAAAGAATATTTTTTAAGTTTCCATAGTTAAATTTCTTTAAGTATGTGTCTTAAAACCATTAAATTGGTTCATTTTTTTCCCTTTGTTTTACAGTGACTCTTACATACAGCTTAGCATAAGACAGTTTATTGAAGTCTTTTTAGAAAACTATTTGTGCCTTTCCAGGAGAAGAATATACTGACTTCTTATTCTTATCAATTTTGTTGTTACTGCATCTTGTTTTTGCTCTAAATATGCATTAGTAGTTTATCTTCTAATAGGAATAAAGAGATAATTTTCAGCTGCTTCTTCTAATTTAGATTGAATTCATTCTTAAAGGAACACAAAAGCGAATACACAGACCTCTCATTCTGATTTTAAATAATTTAGGGTGGAACTGTGAACACAATATTTTCCTATTGAAGATCATTTTATACTGAAGTTTAATATAGGGTTTAAAATTTCTGTTTAAAACTTGGGCTCAGGAGGGTGATGGTAAAGTGCGACATCCACAAGCTGTTTTCCCGTGATGAAAAATGCATGAGAACATAACCCACACAGGACTAGTCAGGCGACTTTGAACCCACACAGGACTAGTCAGGCGACTTTGAATGTAATTTTCCATTACATATTACTTGAATCAACTCTGTGCGTGGTTTTTAATAATGTACCTTAAAGAAAAAGAGAATAGGTAGTCCTAAATGAATCTCTTTAGTGAACTCCTATGGAAACGAGAGCTAGTTAAATTTTTAACAACAAAACTGGTTAAATTTATAAACAGCAACATAACCTTTTCTCTTTCCTCTTCTGTTGCTTCTTAGTTTCTATATTAAGTTTTGAAATAATGTTACCGTTTCTTCTTTCTGTTTTAGACAGCTG